>NC_091286.1:29444645-29768395 GCF_032444005.1 Ranitomeya imitator | reverse complement strand
GTATGACTTCCCCATACTCCTGTATGACTTCCCCATCGTGTCCTGTACAGGTTCTGTATAACCTCCCCATACTCCTGTATGACATCCCCCATCGTGTCCTGTACAGGTTCTGTATAACCTCCCCATACTCCTGTATGACTTCTCCATCGTGTCCTGTACAGGTTCTGTATGACCTCCCCATACTCCTGTATGACTTCCCCATCGTGTCCTGTACAGGTTCTGTATGACCTCCCCATACTCCTGTATGACTTCCCCATCGTGTCCTGTACAGGTTCTGTATGACTTCCCCATACTCCTGTATGACTTCCCCATCGTGTCCTGTACAGATTCTGTATAACCTCCCCATACTCCTGTATGACTTCTCCATCGTGTCCTGTACAGGTTCTGTATGACCTCCCCATACTCCTGTATGACTTCTCCATCGTGTCCTGTACAGGTTCTGTATGACCTCCCCATACTCCTGTATGACTTCCCCATCGTGTCCTGTACAGGTTCTGTATGACTTCCCCATACTCCTGTATGACTTCCCCATCGTGTCCTGTACAGGTTCTGTATGACCTCCCCATACTCCTGTATGACTTCCCCATCGTGTCCTGTACAGGTTCTGTATGACTTCCCCATACTCCTGTATGACTTCCCCATCGTGTCCTGTACAGGTTCTGTATGACTTCCCCATACTCCTGTATGACTTCCCCATCGTGACCTGTACAGGTTCTGTATAACCTCCCCATACTCCTGTATGACTTCCCCATCGTGTCCTGTACAGGTTCTGTATGACTTCCCCATACTCCTGTATGACTTCCCCATTGTGTCCTGCACAGGTTCTGTATGACTTCCCCATACTCCTGTATGACTTCCCCATCGTGTCCTGTACAGGTTCTGTATAACCTCCCCATACTCCTGTATGACTTCCCCATCGTGTCCTGTACAGGTTCTGTATGACCTCCCCATACTCCTGTATGACTTCCCCATCGTGTCCTGTACAGATTCTGTATAACCTCCCCATACTCCTGTATGACTTCTCCATCGTGTCCTGTACAGGTTCTGTATGACTTCCCCATACTCCTGTATGACTTCCCCATCATGTCCTGTACAGGTTCTGTATGACTTCCCCATACTCCTGTATGACTTCCCCATCGTGTCCTGTACAGGTTCTGTATGACCTCCCCATACTCCTGTATGACTTCTCCATCGTGTCCTGTACAGGTTCTGTATGACCTCCCCATACTCCTGTATGACTTCCCCATCGTGTCCTGTACAGGTTCTGTATGACCTCCCCATACTCCTGTATGACTTCTCCATCGTGTCCTGTACAGATTCTGTATAACCTCCCCATACTCCTGTATGACTTCTCCATCGTGTCCTGTACAGGTTCTGTATGACCTCCCCATACTCCTGTATGACTTCCCCATCGTGTCCTGTACAGGTTCTGTATGACCTCCCCATACTCCTGTATGACTTCTCCATCGTGTCCTGTACAGGTTCTGTATGACCTCCCCATACTCCTGTATGACTTCCCCATCGTGTCCTGTACAGGTTCTGTATGACCTCCCCATACTCCTGTATGACTTCCCCATCGTGTCCTGTACAGGTTCTGTATGACTTCCCCATACTCCTGTATGACTTCCCCATCGTGTCCTGTACAGGTTCTGTATGACTTCCCCATACTCCTGTATGACTTCCCCATTGTGTCCTGTACAGGTTCTGTATGACTTCCCCATACTCCTGTATGACTTCCCCATCGTGTCCTGTACAGGTTCTGTATGACCTCCCCATACTCCTGTATGACTTCCCCATCGTATCCTGTACAGGTTCTGTATGACCTCCCCATACTCCTGTATGACTTCCCCATCGTGTCCAGTACAGATTCTGTATAACCTCCCCATACTCCTGTATGACTTCTCCATCGTGTCCTGTACAGGTGCTGTATGACTTCCCCATCGTGTCCTGTACAGGTTCTGTATGACTTCCCCATACTCCTGCATGATTTCCCCATCGTGTCCTGTACAGGTGCTGTATAAGTTCCCCATACTCCTGTATGACTTCCCCATTGTGTCCTGCACAGGTTCTGTATGAGTTCCCCATACTCCTGTATGACTTCCCCATTGTGTCCTGTACAGGTTCTGTATGACTTCCCCATACGCCTGTGGAGCACCCACAGACGCAGGGCCGCGGGTTACTCGGTACCAGTCTTCTCTTTCTCAGACTGGGGTTGTCACGGTGGCTGGACCCGGTCCGTGACCCTGCTAAGGGGCGTCCAATAAAAGGGATGATGAAAGTCGGCTAAGGTTTCGTGATGCCACCTGTGGTATTCGGTCAGGGTGACCGACGCGGCTTGGGGTCCACTGGGGTGATGTGATGGCAGCTAGATGGTATGCCTTCGCACAGGTGAAGTATGTCCCCAGGGCTTCCCAGTAGTGTAGGTGGCGATGATGTGAGGTGCAGTCAATAACGAGGACACAGGGTTGCAGTCTCTTTACCTTTTACTGAAGGCTTCGGGATCCTCAATCCAGAGCACTGTCAACAGGGCTGTCTGAGACTGGCCGGTCCGAAGGCACATCCAGAGTTCCCTTTGCAGGTGGAAATCAGTGCCTACCACTAGCGCCTGTGTGTTGTAGTTCTTCCCTGCTGAGCATTCGGGATAGTCCTCACAACTTCTGTTCTCGTTCTTTCTAGTTCTCTCTCTCTCCGTCCTCCAAGTTTGTTGTGGCTAGGACGCACCCGTTTGACAGCAAGGCTCGGAGCTATTCTGGGACCCTAGAGACGCCCCTCTCCACGCTTGCCCCCTATGTCTGCTTAGGTGATGTATGGTAGACAGCCAACCTATAATTAACTGTCCTGCGGTATTTGAAGTATGGCATAAAGTCAGTTACTTCCTCGGTGTTCCGGTCACCGGCTACGCGCATCAGGATGTTGCCGTTCTCGGGGCACGACTCCTACTGGCCCTTCTTTGTGCTTGATCTGGTTTCTCACTGTCCACAATATCCTTCGCTTCGTGTCCTCTTTTTAGATGCTGCCGCAAGGTAGTGCAGGCGCGGCTCTGTAACGATCTGTCCTTGTCGCTAAGTCTCTGCCAGGTTCCCACGCCTGACAGGGACCCCTCTGAAATCTCCCCCGCAACACCCCCTGCCACGGTATGTTGCCTGGGCAAAACCCAGTCAGCTTCCCTCTAACTTCCTATCCAACCCCCAGTTTTACCAAAGTGTGAGGAGTGGCCTAATAAATAGTGCCTTTTGCTCCCCCTAGTGGCCGGAGTTTGAAGTGTAATGTGTGCTTGTGATACCTGGTCAGGTGAATTCCTTTAGTGCAATCAGACATAACATCACTCCCCTTAGTGGCAGAGCGACGTTACTGCAACGACCAGGACTCTGGGGCGCTGCACTCCCCCCCTCCCTCCCCCCCCCCGGTTAAATCCAGTACTCCTGGACTGGGAAGCAGAACAACAATACATGTTAGCAAAAGACATGCAAATTTTTGAAATGCAAGAAACAAATAAATATAACAATGCTTCCCTTTATGGGAGGTGAGGACACTTGAACGTTACAAACGAAAACAAGGTTAAATATTTTAAATAACACTCTGACTATAAATAACTTCTGGTACCCTGCCGGGTATTCTACTAAGTGCAAATTCTGAACAATAATTTAACTTTTCCTTTAAGGGCGTATAGGCTGAACCCACTAAAGGCTTACTATAAAATATTATAATGCAAACTTAACTTTTTCTTTATTTTTCTGTCTTTACAAATGCAGGACCGCCTAGCTCCTTGTCTGGGCCTACTGCCATTTGTTCTTCTATCAGCGCAACCAACCATTTCTTCCGTTTTGGGCTGGACCTCATAAACGGGCCCCCCGTTGCCGAGCCGCCGCATCACTCGGTACGGCCTTTACTCCCACCGGTTCTCTAGTTTGTTGTATGGGCGCTTTTCCCTCACTAATACTCGGTCTCCAGGCCGCAGGGCTGTCCCCTTTTGAGGAGCTACCTGGGGATCCAATTCTTGCAGTTGGTTCTGCACTAGACTTTGAATTGTCCACAGCCGACGACGATGTTCTTGAACCCAGGAGTACACCCCCGTCCGTGGGTAGTCCTCCTCGGGTTCCAGCTCCAGCTCTGTCAGCCCCTTCCTGGGTCGGCCAAAGAACAAAGAGTAAGGGGTGAATCCGGTGGTGCTGTGTTTCCGATTGTTATACACCCACACCAATTCAGGGACGGACTCAGTCCACTTCACCTTCTGGTACTCTTCCAGTGTCCTCAGCATTTGAATCAGAGTGCGGTTAAATCTTTCACAAGCCCCATTCCCCTGTGGATGATAAGGGGTGGTCCTGGAATTATCGATTTTGTACAGCTGGTGCAGCTCCTCCATCACTCTTCTGAGGAAGCAGGCCACTTGATCAGAATGGATGCGCTAGGGACACCCATACACCTGTATGAAGTGTTTGCAGATTGCGTGAGCAGCTGACTCGGCAGTCTGGTCCCGCGTGGGCGTCATTACGGCAAATTTAGTAAAGTGATCTATCATCACTAAACAATGCTCATAGCCTTGGTGTGCTGGTCCAATTGTCAAGTAATCTATTGCCAGTAGGTCCATGGGGCCAGAAGACCTCACCGTCTCTGTAGGAGCTCGTTGTTCTGGTGGTTTGACCAGCTCACAACTTCTGCATTGCTGACATACTTTCTCCACAATGTTCCTTAAGTGGGGATGATAAAATAGGCGCTGTAACCACTGGAAAGTTTTTTCTGTGCTCCTTTCTTATGTGCTTCCTTAGCCACCTGGTCTACCAAGGACGAGGGAATCACCGTCTGCCATACAAGACTGAGTTCTGTTTGCAGGAATACCTTCCGGTACAGGATACCATCCCGCAACTAGAGCCTCTACCACTGGCGTAGCATCTTCAGTCCTTCAGGTGACATGGACCTCCTCTCGTGCCGATTGGGCATTTGTTCAGACACGACCCACCTTCTCAACTGAGCTAGCTCCGGATCCTCCTGCTGTACTCGGACCCACTCATCGCGGGGCTGCTCCAGCAAATTCACACAGGCCTCTTCCTGTTCAATTTCCCGCGCCGCTGCCACCGTCCTGGCAGTCTCTCCAAAACCTGGAACCTCCACATCTTCCAGTTCTTCATCCTGGCTGGGTGCTGGGTTGCGATAGTTTACTCGGGAGAGGGCATCCGCATGAACATCCTCAGCTCCTCTTTTATACGAAATTCTGTATCGGAACTTGGCCATTCGGGCTACCCAACGTTGTTCTAGGGCACCTAACTTGACATTCTCGAGATGGGCCAACGGATTGTTATCGGTGCGTACAAGAATTTCTGAGCCAGCCAGATATTCCGCGAACTTCTCAGTCATTGCCCACACCAGCGCCAACAACTCCAACTTAAATGAACTGTAGTTTTCTGGATTCCTTTCCAAGTCATGCAAAGACTGGCATATGCGATGACGCGCTCTTTCCCGTCCTTCATCTGCGATAGTACGGCCCCGAGGCCCTGTAGGCTCCCATCAGTGTGCAAGATGAACGGTTGTGTGAAGTCAGCGTAGGCCAGCACGGGGGCCTCCGTCAAAGCCTTCTTCAAAGCCAAGAATGCCTCCTCCTGACGCTTCCCCCACTGTATGTTCCTGTTTTTGGCGCAAGAGGGCACTCCCCTCAACAACTCTTGGAGTGGATTAGCAAGGCAGGTAAAGTCTTTTACGAAGCGTCTGAAGTATCCTGTGAGTCCCAGGAACGCACGCACATCTTTCACAGTTTTTGGAGTTGGCCACTCTTGTACTGCAGCGATCTTCTCCTGGAAAGGCCTCACCCCCTCAGCAGAGACAACGTGTCCCAAGTATTCAATCTCGGTACGGAAGAGGTGACATTTCTGGGGTTGCATTTTCAAGCCATACTTCTGTAGCCGGCTCAGAACTTGCTCTAGTCTCTGCAGATGCTCCTCAAAGGTGGGGGCAAAAACGATGATATCATCCAAGTAGATCAAAGTGGCTTCAAAGTTCAGGTCTCCCAGACATCTCTCCATGAGTCGCTGAAATGTTCCTGGGGCGTTTGCTAGGCCGAAGGGCATCTGATCTGGTCGAACTCATACAGTCCCATCGGAAGGATGATAGCCGTCTTGGCTCGGTCTTGCTCAGACATGGGCACCTGCCAGTAGCCGATGGCCAAGTCTAACATGGAGAAATATCTGGCATTCCCTAGTGCCGTCATTGACTCTATCCTGGGCAGTGGGTACGAGTTCCGCACTGTGCAAGTGTTGAGTCGGCGATAGTCCACACAGAACCGCAAGGACCCGTCTTTCTTTCTCACCAAGACTATAGGGTCAGCCCACGGGCTCTGTCGCTCGTGTATAACTCCCTTCTTCAGCATGTGTGACAGCATTCCCTTCACCTCCTGGTACATCTGTGGTGGTATTTGGCGGTACCGTTCCCGGATTGGTTCCCCATCCCTGGTGGGTATCTCGTGGGTGATGGCCGTTGTACGTCCAAAGTCTTCTTCATCTTTGGTGAACACCTCCTGAAATTTCCCCAATATGGCTTCCACCTTAGGTACCTGCTGCGGAGTAAGTTCTGAGAACTCCGCCCTCATGCGTTCCAGTATCTGGCTCCCTTCTTGCAGTAATCTGGGATCCGGAGCTGCCTCCGCTTTGACGGTCACCAGCCACGGATCTTCTGGCCTTGCGGTCAGCTCTACCGCCTCAGTTGGGACCAACTCGTCTGGGAGGCCGAGGACTTGAGCGACTTCGCTTCTAGGGGGCAAAGTTGTATCTGTCTCCCCAAAATGTATGCAGCGCATAAGGACAGTTCCATCCCGCACGGTAGCCAGGGACCATGCAACCAATATTCCTGATGGCAGCTGGTCGGCTCTGCTGGGCTCAATTTGGACTTCGACCCCTTCCAGCGGGATGCCAGCTCGTATAGGCAGGGGAAGCACCGTCTGCCCAGGGGGCAACACTCGATTGACTGAGGCGGGGGCGACGACTTTGCCAAGTTCCTTTACGTCGCTTGTTATGACCTGGTGGTTAGGAGCACCCGACCTGATAGTTAAACTCATACAGGACGAGCTCTGGGATGTGGGAGCTCTGCTGACCGCAAGCCCTAATCCTATCACACACACTAAAAATAGCCGTGGAGCGCTCCCAACGCTCCCTAGGCACCTCGTCACAGCCTCAGAGCTAGCTAGCCCTAGAGATAGAAAATAAAGCCTACCTTGCCTCAGAGAAATTCCCCAAAGGAATAGGCAGCACCCCACATATAATGACTCTGAGAAAAGATGAAAGTCACAAACGCAGAAATGAAATAGGTTTCAGCAAAGAGAGGCCAGACTTACTAAATAGACAGAGGATAGGAAAGGAATCTTTGCGGTCAGCACAAAAACCTACAAAAGACCACGCAGAGTGTGCAAAAAAGACCTCCGCACCGACTCACGGTGGGGGGGGGGTGTTGGCCACTCTGCATCCCAGAGCTTCCAGCTAGCAAGACAAAATCAGGATAACCAGCTTGGACAAAGAAACAATGAGCAAAAATAACAATAAGGAACTTAGCTTCTGCAGGAGAAGACAGGTCACCAGGCAGATCTAGGAGCGAACTGAACCAATGCTAAAACATTGACTGCTGGCATGGAGTAACGATCTGAGTGGAGTTAAATAGAGAAGCCAACCAAAGGATAAACCACGTCACCTGTGTAAGGAACCTCAGAAGCAGCAGCTTCACTCATAGCCACCAGAGGGAGCCCATAGACAGAACTTGCCGAAGTACCATTCACGACCACAGGAGGGAGTTCGACAACAGAATTCACAACAGTCGCTGTATGCTTCCCGGACCTGGGCGGTCCGTATCAGTTGTTGAAAGACCCTTCTCTGGGGTGTTTGGTCGCTCCATTGTTGCAGGAACTGTCCCGGGGACTCTTTGAAAACCAGGCTTCCGAGGTCTTTTAACACATTCATGCCCAGGGTCACGGTATGGTCTTTAGCTACCTCTCCATCCACCAGTACCACTCCTCTTCTCCCGAGGTCTTTTCCACAGGCCTCTATGTTCATCCATACCACCCTTGCGCCTGGGATGGGCAAGTGATTGGCCGCCATAAGTTTGATCTCAGGGCCCCATTCGGGCCGTAGCGCCTGTGTGAAATGATAGCGGAAATATATCTCAGGCATGGTGGTTACTTGCGAGCCGGTGTCTATTAAGCACCGCACTGTTCTTCCATTGATTTCTGCCCAGACCAGAGGGCACGTGGAAACAAGGCTTTGGGGACTTTTACTACTCCTCCTCTGTTCTTCACGCTCTGAGCGGTGCCCCTCGAGCTCAGAGCCACCTAGTTTAAAGGAGGGTGCGGGGATGGTCGGCTCCGCCGGGGACACCATCGAGCAATGTGACCAGATTCTCCACAAGTGTAGCATGTAAGAGGGCTTCTCCTCCTAGTAGTTTCACCCTATCTTCGGGGGCAGCTTCTATGTCTCACACCAGAGGGCAGGGGCCCTTCTGCCAGAGTTCTTCTGGAGGCCGCCATTTCTTCACGGACCTGTCTAATCTCCATTCCCAGGTCCTCCACCCACTGGGGGATATTGTCTGCGGTGGTGGTTACCTTCCTGCTCTGCACCCTTCCCATCAGCACCATCACTCCATGTTCTTGTTCTCGCACACGCACCTCACTGCCAACCTCAGAGAAAGTCATGTCTGGCTTTACTGGCATGCGCTATCGCAGTGCCTGTTTCATCATTGTGTCACGCAGTCCCGTCACCAGCTGATCTCTGAGCACCACATCAACTGACCCAACCCCTACACCGTCCTTTCGTCTGATAGCAGTGTGAAGCTCTTGTAGGGGGTTCATGAATTGGGTAATGGTCTCCCCCTCCCTTTGCATGCGACTGTTTCACCGGGTACAAAGTTCCCCTACGCCAGTGGGGTCCCCATGCATCTCCTCAAGTATGCGCAGCACTTTGTCTAGGGTATCTCTCTCCCGGGGTGACCTATGCATGACAGAATCCCGCGCCTCCCCCTCCAGGGCCATCAATGCAATTTCTGCCTCCAGGGCTGGTGTCATGGGATGCATCTGCATCATTCCCCAGATACGCTCCGTCCAACTCCACAGCATTACATTGTTCCCAGTGAACCTTGGCAAATGGCTCCCAGGGAAATGCTAGACCTGGGAACTTCCCCAGCTGCTTGGTCTGCCCCGTCCTCGCTACCGTGTGACATCCTGCCGACTACGCCAAATGTAATAGTATGCAGGTACTGAGTATGTCACCACGGAACAGACAGACCAACAGTTGAGGGGTTTAATAACAGGAATCAGGTTCTCCTCGCAGGGAGGAAGCAATGGAAAATAACTAGCAATGAATCAGTGTAAAAATATGGGAGTCAAACAATGTAGCAGAAGTAAGCAAGATTTCTTGAGAAAAGAACACTTATCAGTCTGATGAGGACTTGCTTGAAGGGTCGTCTTCTCCAACGTAGGCACCGAGAAACAGCGGCACTTGTCGTCCCTCTGTTGTCCGTGGGCTGAGTAGTCTCTAAAAGCCCGCTGCCTGGGGTTTCGGGAGTTAATGTGATATGCACAGGCTCTGAGTCTTTAGCTTTTGCAGCACAGCCTATCCCGGGAAAACGATGGTCAGTCTATTATTCAGTCTCTCACCAGGAATCAGGGGCTCTGCACTGTTAAGTCTCTTCAAGAATCACAGTCTCTGTACTGATACCGCGGGTACCAGGGGGTCGCAGTCTCTACACGGGCCAATGTCTCTACACGGGTCTCAAAGCGCCCATCTCCAGTCACAGCAGAGTCCGCTTTCATGTACTCACAAGATGCAGTCTTTCTGGGCAATCTCCCTGTACTTGTCCTCTGACTGGGAGCTCTCTCTCTCCCGAAGGGCTGCTGCACCCTGCTCTGACTGCTGCTCACCCTGCTCTGTTCCTTGCGCGCGTGCCTTTCCCGCTCTCTGCCCGGCTTCCTTCCTGTCCCAGTCTCTAAGTCTGCCCCCTGGGGAACCTGCAGCACAGCTCAATAGTTCCAGGCACAGAGCCGAGAATGTAACCGCCCCCAGACTCTTCTTGTGTTTCACCTCCTTACACTATGGCGGCATTACTGCTGCTGCACGCTATGGCAACATTACTACTGCTGCATGCTGCACAACATTACTGTAGCTGCACGCTATGGGGATGTTGCAGCTGCTGCCTGCTGTATTCTATGGAGACAATACTGCTGCTGCATACTATGGCATCATTAGTGCTGCTGCCCGCTGTGGTATCATTATTGCTGCTGCACGCTGCACCGACATTACTGCTGCTGCATGCTGCGGCGACATTACTGCTGCACGCCATGGTGACATTACTGCTGCATGCTATGGCAACATTACTGATGCACAAGATTACTGCTGTTGAAAGCTGTGTGACATTGCTGCTGCTACATTCTATGGCGACAGTGGTGCTGCTCCATGCTATGTCAACATTACTGTGCAAATCAGCGACAGTACTGCTGCTGTACGTTGCGGCGACCTTACTGCTGTTGCACGCAGTGGCGTTATTGCTGCTCCATGTCGTGTCAACATTACTGCTGCTGCACACTGCGGTGACATTATTGCTGCTGCACGTCGTGTCAACGTTACTGCTGCTGCACTTTGTGGCGACATTATTGCTGCTGCACGTAGTGTCAACGTTACTGCTGCTGCACTTTGTGGCGACATCCTCCATATCATTCCATGTCCAGAAATGAACAGTCCACAGGGGTAGAGCACTGAGGGTTCTGTATTTTTGATGCGTTTTGTATACGAGTCGATATGTATGAATGGATGTTTGCACATTGTTCAGAGGATTTCAGCAGTCGGCCCCCTGCGAGGCTGCGATGGAAAACATACCATTAGGATGTAGCGGGTAGCAGGACATGGAGTGAAGCGTCCACTCGGAAATGTCACCGGAGTGGCTGTGCATTAATCAAACGCGTGTGTGTAAACAGATAAGTCTTCCGTCTGATTCTAAAGATTTCTAGAGAGGGACATCTCTGAATAGATGAATACACAACACATTGTACATTGCTGGAGGGAGAGAATACAACATTAATCACATTATAATCGCCAGACTGCTAGAATTTATTCCGCAGGTCTCCGTTCTATGCAAAACGCAAGCGTCTCCTTAACTGTTACCTTTTACATACAGATTCGCCTCATCCCGGGGAGAAAAAGGGGGGATTATTGCTAAGTCTGCACTCAATTATTGCCATTTTCTTAAAGTGGCGTCACGTTCTGTATTTACTGGTTTATCTTCATCACTTTCCCTGGTAAACAAGGCTTATCACCTGTCCCCGCATTTAATAAGCCCCCTGATCCGGCCCATAAATTATTCCCTCGTTATCCACGAGCGCACCCAAATCCAAACCAGCCCTCAATCACTTTCCCAGACGAGGACATAGATCAGGGAGCCGCATTCGTTTAGATAGTCATTCATTTCCTGGAAATCCGGATACAGTATGGATATGATAGCGCCCGTTCCCCGCCAGCGATAACGCCTGTTTGTAGGATTACGCTGCGTGATGAATGAAATCAATGCAAAGAGATAGCTAATAATAATAATTATAGGGAAAAATGGAAAAACAATGAAAAGCTCCGAGGTAGATTTATGGGAATTGTAACCTTCAGTTAAAGAGAAAATCCAGTCTTAGATGATGGTAACACCGGCGGTGCACAAGAGACCTTTCTCGTAGACTCATTCTTGTCCTCTGCTGGACAGTGGGTTTTGTTTCAGGTGCCTTTGAGTAGTGGAAGGGAAGTGACAACTGATCTGGGCATATTTCTAGGTCAGAAGTACAGTCGTCATTTTATATTCCACCATCAGTCTGACGAGTAAGAGTCATTGCCGTAATGAGGGTTGCCGCATCTCCCCCCAAAAGTGAACGCTAGGAATGAAGCCATTAAAGTAGGTGGTCTCGCAAATGGATGATCTTTTTTTTTTCTGGTTGCACCTCCAGCCGTTATATACAAAGGCTTAGTGCTACTGACCACTACGGGCAAGAATTTACTACTGCTAGATAATGGAGAGGAGCAAATAGGACCACAGGACCCAGGTCTAGTGGCCACATTGATGACCCAATGGTGCAGTTTGAATCTTGTGGATCCCAATGCAAATTCTACAATGGGGCCGTCAACTAACGCAGGTCAATTCCAACCCACCCACCTTTTATGGTTGCACCCCTGAATAGACTAGAGCCCCTCTTCTGATCAGTCGCCCCAGCGCAACACCATGTCTGCATCTCATCACAACTTAGTTGCGATAGGCCAACTAATTGAAATAGCTGGGGATGTTGGCACATAGAAGAACGTTGTCATGGCTCCTGTCTGGTGACCACTGACCACCAAAGTTCCCCTGGACAAAAGTCTTCGAAACCTTTTTGATCAATTCTACTAAGCAGTACAGGACTGCCAACCATTAAAAACTCCCAATCTATTTGTGCGACGCATCATGAAGGCGATTAAGACTGTGGCTACATGGCAACATTGGCTGCAACGCAACTTTGGCAGCACAATACCAATAAATGAGGTCACATTGCGACCACGAGGGTAACGCAACCAAGATGCGACAAGCAAATCACCAAAAAATCCAAAATGGTTGGACTTTTTGCGACTTGCTTATTGCAGTACCCTCGGGGTCATAAGTTGACCACATTCACTGGTATTGCCTGGGATGTAGCAGTGATACAGGTTTCGCTCCTAAAGTCAATATGCAGCACCTGTCTGAGGGCTCATTCAGATGTCAGATTTTTTCGTTCGAGGGCTGTCCATGATTTTCACGATTAGCACTCGTACCTATGATATTCTGTGGGGCCAGTCACATGCCTTGAGATCCGCGTAAAATTGTGGAGACATGTCCAATTTTGATCCGAGGGTTGGATCAAAATCGGCAATGCAAGTCAATGGATCCGTGATTAAATCGGACCATGTTCGGATCACATCAGAGCGCGGAAGGATTTTCAAGGACTGTCAGAATGGAGAAGGTGCAGAATTTTTTTTTTCTTTTTAGTGTCTCCACCAGAAAAACGGACGACGCTCGTATCAAACTCTGATCAGAATAATCGGTCTTGTTTCTTTTGCACGTGTAAAAATCAGACATCTGCATGAGCCCTTAAAGTCATGGCATTGAAAATCCTTTTTATTGCAATATCCTGTTACAGATCTAGTAGTTAGCGGGTTCCATATTCAGGCCTCAATCTAAGAAAGGCAAAAAGAAAAATGTAAGTAATACATATACAGATAGCTGATTTTAATAGAAAAGTGTAATACCTTATCTCGCCTGCGGGCGTGCTGTAGGGAAATGAAACACTTACTGTCTCGCGCACCCTTAGTTCAAAGCTGCTCTCTAGGGAGCGGGACACTTTATATAAACGCATTATATTTGCACAGGTGCCACATTTTATTCCAAAATGTGCCATTAAACGCCAGGAAAGGAGGCAGCTCCGGCTCTAATGGATAAGAGGGAGCCGGAGAGGGAATGGCATCATTGTCTTCATTTGTAAATAACATATTGCAGCCAACTGTTTCTTAATTGCCCAGACTGTTGATAAATAATCCAGTCCTGCTGCTCTCCACAGACAATTTGCTTTGGATCGGGCTAAGGCAATTCAAATAACACTAATTATTTATGATTTTATGATGTTAAAATGAATATTAAATGAAACAAAATTCCCAAGGATTACTCGCATGGCGGCTAAGTACATAACATTTTGTACAGATGGTTGGAAGACTCATTTTTGCTTCATTGCCGCATACATATCCTTGAAGGATTCCGTCGGAAGACAGCCTATCTTTGAATTTTTCATTAAACCAGACGTCTTGAAATATGAATTCCTTTTATGTTTCTGCGAGTTTTGGGTAAGAGAACTCCGAGTGAATAAATCATACAATGCTACGTGTCACCAGGACTTGTGAATATTTCTGCAATGTTATTTTATCCTCAGTAGAGCCCCATTGATTATCAAACTCAGCGGAGAGCATTTTATGATCATATATCTCCATTAGCGCCTACTTTGACTGCCATGGATTTCTTCTTTTTTTTTTTTTTCTGGTTAAGCCTGCATTATGTATTAGCCGTCCCGTCTTCTCAATACCCAAAGTTTGATATGGCTTTCAATTATTTATTACGTATAGACCTTTTTTTTTTTTTTTCTTATCTGCTATATGTTAAAAAAAATAAAAAAAATCGGAGGTTGAGTATGTCCGTGCCTATGTGTGTGAGCGTCACCGGCCGAGACCTAAGCCACCCTTCTCCTCTCCTCTTCCTCCGCAGACGGCGTACTTTATTATGAAGATGAATTTCTACAATGAAATGGCTGTCAGGGTAAATATCTCTCTTCTTGTTATACAGATGAAAAGTCAATTGTGATCTGAATTTACTTTTAATAATGTAAGTAAACCAGACTAATGCCTGCATGATCAAGACGAGGGCAAAATGGAAAATCTACAGAGTAGCCGTCACGGGGAAAAAAAAAGGAGTACCGGACTGAACCGACAGCCGGGGGCTTTGACTCCCCTACTGACTTTGTGATTTTATTAAGGTTTTTTTTTTGAGTTTATTTAGAGAATTTCCAATTAGAAAGAAGCCAAATCCAAATCGTCTATTCTTAGTTATTATTGATAACTGGATAAAACTGCAAAAGGGTTTGTAAAAGAAAGAATTTTTGCTAATTTTCCTGTAATTAAAAATCATCTCCGTTACCTGTAATCAAAAATTGGCCTCCTCTGCTGTTTTAACAGCGGTGGGCGGTCTCCTAGGCAAAGAGAGCAGCGCTTACAAGCTCTTTTCTGCAGATATTGTAAGTGCTCCTCTTACCGCTGGGTTCAGTCAGGTTCAGTGCTCCTCCGACTCTGGTTAAAGGGGTTGTCCGGCCTTAGGGTACAAGTCTCCAGTCACTCTCTGTGACTGCAGACTTGTGAATCCTCACAGCATGCACGCTGCCAGCTGTGAGGATCCTCCAGAGTCGGCCTCTGGGAGGGTGTAGGCAAGTGACCCCAAGTCTGTGATTTGCATACCTGCGGCACATGCCGACTAGACGTGCAATGCAAGCGAATTGATCGAGGCCGGACAAGTCTAGTCTGCACGTGTGTGCGCTTTGAGGATTCACAAATCTGCAGCAGACTTATATCCTAAGACCGGAGAACTCTTTTAAGAAGACAGTTAGGGCTGCCATGCTGCAGGCTAAACTTTCAGGTTTCAGGAGCGCACCCCCTAAGTTAGCAAACAGCCAGGAGGCCGAAACTAGAAGATGATAAAACCCTTTAAAAAGGTACGTTTGCAAATTTTTTGTTATTGCTCAAATTCATCAAAATGTAGGGGAAAATAAAGCAACTTTTCTATAAATGAATAAAAATCTAATTATGTTTTAGGTATAAAGCTTTTATGGGGACCAATGTGTCTCCATAGTTACAGAGTGCAGACACAAACCTGGTGTCACTCCACTACTACTCCTGCACCTGCCACGTGCAAATGTAACGGGACAAGATCTTGTTTTGGGTGTATAACTCTAATGAAGAGCTTTGTGCAGCCATTGTAAAGATGAGAATCAAACCTAATGTTGCTTCATTTATGTAACGGGGGCGCCCATTATGTGCTATAATACTTGTTCCCTCTTATAAGGCTGAGCGGCCTTTCTGCCTTCACAGACAGCCAGGCTTTGGTGTCACTGCTAACTATGCCGCCCATTACAGCTGCCACCCTGCCCTCTTCATAAGCTATGGTGTATGGAAGAAGGGACTGAGGGGACTGCAGAGAATGGAAGAGCGAAAGGGACTAAGGGGACTACATAGAATGGAATAGATAAGGGGGCTACAGAGAATGGAAGAGGGGGCTGCAGAGAATGGAAGAGAGAAAAGGGCTGATGGGACTACAGACAATGGAAAAGAGGAGAGGACGGCAGAGAATAGAAGAGAGGAGGGGACAGAGGGGGCTGCAGAGAGTGGAAGAGGGTACTGAGGGGAGTACACAGAATGGAAGAGGGCACTGAGGGGACTACAAAGAATGGAAAAGGGCACTGAGGGGACAACAAAGAATGGAAGAGAGGAAAAGACTACAGAAAATGGAAGAGGAGACTGAGGGAACTACTGAGAATGGAAGAGAGGTCTGAGGGGACTACTGAAAATGGAAGAGGGAAGGGGACTGAAGGGACTACAAAGAATGGAAGAGACGAGGGGACAGAGGGGACTAAAGAGAATGGAAGATAGTAGGGGACTACAGAGTATGGAAGAGAGGAGGGGACTACAGAGTATGGAAGAGAGGAGGGGACTACAGAGTATGGAAGAGAGGAGGGGACTACAGAGTATGGAAGAGAGGAGGGGACTACAGAGTATGGAAGAGAGGAGGGGACTACAGAGTATGGAAGAGAGGAGGGGACTACAGAGTATGGAAGAGAGGAGGGGACTACAGAGTATGGAAGAGAGGAGGGGACTACAGAGTATGGAAGAGAGGAGGGGACTACAGAGTATGGAAGAGAGGAGGGGACTACAGAGTATGGAAGAGAGGAGGGGACTACAGAGAATGGAAGAGAGGAGGGGACTACAGAGTATGGAAGAGAGGAGGGGACTACAGAGTATGGAAGAGAGGAGGGTGCTACAGAGTATGGAAGAGAGGAGGGTGCTACAGAGTATGGAAGAGAGGAGGGGGCTACAGAGTATGGAAGAGAGGAGGGTGCTACAGAGTATGGAAGAGAGGAGGGGGCTACAGAGTATGGAAGAGAGGAGGGGGCTACAGAGTATGGAAGAGAGGAGGGGACTACAGAGTATGGAAGAGAGGAGGGGACTACAGAGTATGGAAGAGAGGAGGGGACTACAGAGTATGGAAGAGAGGAGGGGACTACAGAGTATGGAAGAGAGGAGGGGACTACAGAGTATGGAAGAGAGGAGGGGACTACAGAGAATGGAAGAGAGGAGGGTGCTACAGAGTATGGAAGAGAGGAGGGTGCTACAGAGTATGGAAGAGAGGAGGGGGCTACAGAGTATGGAAGAGAGGAGGGTGCTACAGAGTATGGAAGAGAGGAGGGGGCTACAGAGTATGGAAGAGAGGAGGGTGCTACAGAGTATGGAAGAGAGGAGGGTGCTACAGAGTATGGAAGAGAGGAGGGGACTACAGAGTATGGAAGAGAGGAGGGGGCTACAGAGTATGGAAGAGTGGAGGGGACTACAGAGAATGGAAGAGAGGAGGGGACTACAGAGTATGGAAGAGAGGAGGGGGATACAGAGTATGGAAGAGAGAAGGGGACTACAGAGTATGGAAGAGAGGAGGGGACTACAGAGTATGGAAGAGAGGAGGGGACTACAGAGTATGGAAGAGAGGAGGGGACTACAGAGTATGGAAGAGAGGAGGGGACTACAGAGTATGGAAGAGAGGAGGGGGCTACAGAGTATGGAAGAGAGGAGGGGACTTGTTATGTTTGCTAATGACAGGTGTTATGAAGGCAATCCAGAAACACAGTGTGCTAAGCGATCAGAGCGCACACAGTGATCTGACAAATACCCAAAAATACAAGAACGAGCTCTGAGACGTGGAAACTCTGTAGACTGCACACCTGATCCTATCCTAAACACAACTAAAAGCGGCTGTGGATTGCGCCTAACAACTACCTAGGCAACTCGGCACAGCCTAAGAAACTAGCTAGCCTGAAGATAGAAAAATAGGCCTGACTTGCCCCAGAGAAATTCCCCAAAGGAAAAGGCAGCCCTCCACATATAATGACTGTGAGTAAGATGAAAAGACAAAACGTAGGGATGAAATAGATTCAGCAAAGTGGGGCCCGATATTCTAGGACAGAGCGAGGACAGTAAAGCGAACTTTGCAGTCTACAAAAAACCCTAAAGCAAAACCACGCAAAGGGGGCAAAAAAAAAGCCACCGTGCCGAACTAACGGCACGGCGGTACACCCTTTGCGTCTCAGAGCTTCCAGCAAAACAAAAGACAAGCTGGACAGAAAAAAAGCAACAAAAAAGCACTTAGCTATACAGAGCAGCAGGTCACAGGAACAATCAGGAGAAGCTCAGATCCAACACTGAAACATTGACAAGGAGCAAGGATAGCAGCATCAGGCGGAGTTAAGTAATGAAGCAGTTAACGAGCTCACCAGAACACCTGAGGGAGGAAGCTCAGAAGCTGCAGTACCACTTGTGACCACAGGAGTGAATTCAGCCACAGAATTCACAACAGTACCCCCCCCTTGAGGAGGGGTCACCGAACCCTCACCAGAGCCCCCAGGCCGACCAGGATGAGCCGCATGAAAGGCACGGACAAGATCGGAAGCATGAACATCAGAGGCAAAAACCCAGGAATTATCTTCCTGAGCATAACCCTTCCATTTAACCAGATACTGGAGTTTCCGTCTAGAAACACGAGAATCCAAAATCTTCTCCACAATATACTCCAATTCCCCCTCCACCAAAACCGGGGCAGGAGGCTCAACAGATGGAACCATAGGTGCCACGTATCTCCGCAACAACGACCTATGGAATACATTATGTATGGAAAAGGAGTCTGGGAGGGTCAAACGAAAAGACACAGGATTGAGAACCTCAGAAATCCTATACGGACCAATAAAACGAGGTTTAAATTTAGGAGAGGAAACCTTCATAGGAATATGACGAGAAGATAACCAAACCAGATCCCCAACACGAAGTCGGGGACCCACACGGCGTCTGCGATTAGCAAAAAGTTGAGCTTTCTCCTGGGACAAGATCAAATTGTCCACTACCTGAGTCCAGATCTGCTGCAACCTATCCACCACAGAATCCACACCAGGACAGTCCGAAGACTCAACCTGTCCTGAAGAGAAACGAGGATGGAACCCAGAATTGCAAAAAAATGGAGAAACCAAGGTAGCCGAGCTGGCCCGATTATTAAGGGCGAACTCAGCCAACGGCAAAAAGGACACCCAATCATCCTGGTCTGCAGAAACAAAACATCTCAGATATGTTTCCAAGGTCTGATTGGTTCGTTCAGTCTGGCCATTAGTCTGAGGATGGAAAGCCGAGGAAAAGGATAGGTCAATGCCCATCCTACCACAAAAGGCTCGCCAAAACCTTGAAACAAACTGGGAACCTCTGTCAGAAACAATATTCTCAGGAATGCCATGCAACCGAACCACATGCTGAAAGAACAAAGGTACCAAATCAGAGGAGGAAGGCAATTTAGCCAAGGGCACCAGATGGACCATTTTAGAAAAGCGATCACAGACCACCCAAATGACTGACATCTTTTGAGAAACGGGAAGGTCAGAAATGAAATCCATCGAAATATGTGTCCAAGGCCTCTTTGGGACCGGCAAGGGCAAAAGCAACCCACTGGCACGAGAACAGCAGGGCTTAGCCCTAGCACAAATCCCACAGGACTGCACAAAAGTACGTACATCCCGTGACAGAGATGGCCACCAGAAGGATCTAGCCACTAACTCTCTGGTACCAAAGATTCCAGGATGACCAGCCAACACCGAACAATGAAGTTCAGAGATAAGTTTATTAGTCCACCTATCAGGGACGAACAGTTTCTCTGCTGGACAACGATCAGGTTTATTCGCCTGAAATTTTTGCAGCACCCGCCGCAAATCAGGGGAGATGGCAGACACAATGACTCCTTCCTTGAGGATACCCGCTGGCTCAGATAAACCCGGAGAGTCGGGCACAAAACTCCTAGACAGAGCATCCGCCTTCACATTTTTAGAGCCCGGAAGGTACGAAATCACAAAGTCGAAGCGGGCAAAAAATAACGACCAACGGGCCTGTCTAGGATTCAAGCGCTTGGCAGACTCGAGATAAGTCAAGTTCTTATGATCAGTCAATACCACCACGCGATGCTTAGCTCCTTCAAGCCAATGACGCCACTCCTCGAATGCCCACTTCATGGCCAGCAACTCTCGATTGCCCACATCATAATTACGCTCAGCGGGTGAAAACTTCCTGGAAAAGAAAGCACATGGTTTCATCACTGAGCAATCAGAACCTCTCTGTGACAAAACCGCCCCTGCTCCAATCTCAGAAGCATCAACCTCGACCTGGAACGGAAGAGAAACATCTGGCTGACACAACACAGGGGCAGAACAAAAACGACGCTTCAACTCCTGAAAAGCTTCCACAGCAGCAGAAGACCAATTAACCAAATCAGCACCCTTCTTGGTCAAATCGGTCAATGGTTTGGCAATGCTAGAAAAATTACAGATGAAGCGACGATAAAAATTAGCAAAGCCCAGGAACTTTTGCAGACTTTTCAGAGATGTCGGCTGAATCCAATCCTGGATGGCTTGGACCTTAACTGGATCCATCTCGATAGTAGAAGGGGTAAAGATGAACCCCAAAAATGAAACTTTCTGCACACCGAAGAGACACTTTGATCCCTTCACAAACAAAGAGTTAGCACGCAGGACCTGAAAAACCATTCTGACCTGCTTCACATGAGACTCCCAATCATCTGAGAAGATCAAAATGTCATCCAAGTAAACAATCAGGAATTTATCCAGATACTCACGGAAGATGTCATGCATAAAAGACTGAAACACAGACGGAGCATTGGCAAGTCCGAACGGCATCACTAGATACTCAAAATGACCCTCGGGCGTATTGAATGCAGTTTTCCATTCATCTCCTTGCCTGATTCTCACCAGATTATACGCACCACGAAGATCTATCTTAGTGAACCAACTAGCCCCCTTAATCCGAGCAAACAAGTCAGATAACAATGGCAAGGGATACTGAAATTTAACAGTGATCTTATTAAGAAGGCGGTAATCAATACACGGTCTCAGCGAACCATCCTTCTTGGCTACAAAGAAGAACCCTGCTCCCAGTGGTGATGACGATGGGCGAATATGTCCCTTCTCCAGGGATTCCTTCACATAACTGCGCATAGCGGCGTGTTCGGGCACGGATAAATTAAATAATCGACCTTTAGGGAATTTACTACCAGGAATCAAATTGATAGCACAATCACAATCCCTATGCGGAGGTAGAGCATCGGACTTGGGCTCTTCAAATACATCCTGATAATCAGACAAGAACTCTGGGACCTCAGAAGGGGTGGATGACGAAATCGACAAAAATGGAACATCACCATGTACCCCCTGACAACCCCAGCTGGATACCGACATGGAATTCCAATCCAATACTGGATTATGGGTTTGTAGCCATGGCAACCCCAACACGACCACATCATGCAGATTATGCAACACCAGAAAGCGAATAACTTCCTGATGTGCAGGAGCCATGCACATGGTCAGCTGGGCCCAGTATTGAGGTTTATTCTTGGCCAAAGGTGTAGCATCAATTCCTCTCAATGGAATAGGACACCGCAAAGGCTCCAAGAAAAACCCACAACGTTTAGCATAATCCAAATCCATCAGATTCAGGGCAGCGCCTGAATCCACAAACGCCATGACAGAAAACGACGACAAAGAGCATATCAAGGTAATGGACAGAAGGAATTTGGACTGTACAGTACCAATGACGGCAGACCTAGCGGACCGCTTAGTGCGCTTAGGACAATCAGAAATAGCATGAGTGGAATCACCACAGTAGAAACACAGACCATTCAGACGTCTGTATTCCTGCCGTTCAACTCTAGTCATAGTCCTATCGCACTGCATAGGCTCAGGTTTAACCTCAGGCAGTACCGCCAAATGGTGCACAGATTTACGCTCGCGCAAGCGTCGACCGATCTGAATGGCCAAAGACAAAGACTCATTCAAACCAGCAGGCATAGGAAATCCCACCATGACATCCTTAAGAGCCTCAGAGAGACCCTTTCTGAACAAAGCTGCCAGGGCAGATTCATTCCACTAAGTGAGTACTGACCATTTCCTAAATTTCTGACAATATACTTCTATCTCATCCTGACCCTGGCACAAAGCCAGCAAATTTTTCTCAGCCTGATCCACTGAATTAGGCTCATCGTACAGCAATCCGAGCGCCAGGAAAAACGCATCGACACTACTCAATGCAGGGTCTCCTGGCGCAAGAGAAAATGCCCAGTCTTGAGGGTCGCCGCGCAAAAAAGAAATAATAATCAAAACCTGTTGAATAGGATTACCAGAAGAATGAGGTTTCAAGGCCAGAAATAGCTTACAATTATTTTTGAAACTTAGAAACTTAGTTCTATCTCCAAAAAACAAATCAGGAATAGGAATTCTTGGTTCTAACATAGATTTCTGATCAATAGTATCTTGAATTTTTTGTACATTTATAACGAGATTATCCATTGAAGAGCACAGACCCTGAATATCCATGTCCACACCTGTGTCCAGAATCACCCGAATGTCTAGGGGAAAAAAAAAAGTGAACACAGAGCAGAAAAAAAAAAAAAATGATGTCAGAACTTTTTCTTTCCCACTATTGAGAATCATTAGTTTGGCTCCTTGTACTGTTATGTTTGCTAATGACAGGTGTTATGAAGGCAATCCAGAAACACAGTGTGCTAAGCGATCAGAGCGCACACAGTGATCTGACAAATACCCAAAAATACAAGAACGAGCTCTGAGACGTGGAAACTCTGTAGACTGCACACCTGATCCTATCCTAAACACAACTAAAAGCGGCTGTGGATTGCGCCTAACAACTACCTAGGCAACTCGGCACAGCCTAAGAAACTAGCTAGCCTGAAGATAGAAAAATAGGCCTGACTTGCCCCAGAGAAATTCCCCAAAGGAAAAGGCAGCCCCCCACATATAATGACTGTGAGTAAGATGAAAAGACAAAACGTAGGGATGAAATAGATTCAGCAAAGTGGGGCCCGATATTCTAGGACAGAGCGAGGACAGTAAAGCGAACTTTGCAGTCTACAAAAAACCCTAAAGCAAAACCACGCAAAGGGGGCAAAAAAAACCCACCGTGCCGAACTAACGGCACGGCGGTACACCCTTTGCGTCTCAGAGCTTCCAGCAAAACAAAAGACAAGCTGGACAGAAAAAAAGCAACAAAAAAGCAAAAAGCACTTAGCTATACAGAGCAGCAGGTCACAGGAACAATCAGGAGAAGCTCAGATCCAACACTGAAACATTGACAAGGAGCAAGGATAGCAGCATCAGGCGGAGTTAAGTAATGAAGCAGTTAACGAGCTCACCAGAACACCTGAGGGAGGAAGCTCAGAAGCTGCAGTACCACTTGTGACCACAGGAGTGAATTCAGCCACAGAATTCACAACAGGGACTACAGAGTATGGAAGAGAGGAGGGGACTACAGAGTATGGAAGAGAGGAGGGGACTACAGAGTATGGAAGAGAGGAGGGGACTACAGAGAATGGAAGAGAGGAGGGGGCTACAGAGTATGGAAGAGAGGAGGGGGCTACAGAGAATGGAAGAGAGGAGGGGACTACAGAGTATGGAAGAGAGGAGGGGGCTACAGAGTATGGAAGAGAGGAGGGGGCTACAGAGTATGGAAGAGAGGAGGGGGCTACAGAGTATGGAAGAGAGGAGGGGGCTACAGAGTATGGAAGAGAGGAGGGGACTACAGAATATGGAAGAGAGGAGGGGACTACAGAATATGGAAGAGAGGAGGGGACTACAGAGTATGGAAGAGAGGAGGGGACTACAGAATATGGAAGAGAGGAGGGGACTACAGAGTATGGAAGAGAGGAGGGGGATACAGAGTATGGAAGAGAGGAGGGGACTACAGAGTATGGAAGAGAGGAGGGGACTACAAAGAATGGAAGAGAGGAGGCTGATGAGAATGGAAGAGAGGAGGGGACTAAAGTGAATTTAAGAGGGGACATTTATGCACAACCCCGGAAGATTCCCCAAACACCTAAAAACACCAAGGTGTGGTTTTACTAAGCCTACAGTACCATTTTTGTGACATTTTAGGGGACTGTGCTGGCAAAATCGGGACTGTTGTCATGTCCACCATAGTATTGCACTGCACAAGGTGTTCATGGAGACACGTACATATACATAAGAGTTTTATACATAATTTAGTAAGAGACTGGTTTTCAAAGTGCTCAGTTTAATTCCTACCTCGTATTTCGCCTACTTTTCTGACAACAAAGTCCAGGATTGGGAGCCATCTTCTGTCACTGCTTCTGGCTTGATGGATAGAGTTTCCCTGCACTGATCTCCCCTAGGACCTGATATGAATTATTAATAATACCTATTCTGTTAGCATGGGATAAAATACACAAGAAGGCCTCTTTGTTTTCTGTGGGATGAGCCTTCCGCTATAATGGAAAAGCAATGCCGCGCTCTACACCTAGGAAGGAAAACAATTATGGTTTCTCAATTGGAAACATCCCCCTAAAAAATGCTCTGCTTCATCCTTACTGTGGCGCCCCCTAGTGTCCTCTGGATTTTCTCTTAGAACATCCACCTACTGTGTTGTGTGGTGGTGGTCACACATTCTCCGTAAATTGGTCCCATCACTGATTCTCTTGTACACGGCTGGCGGAGTGCCTCTTGCTTTCTAGCAGCCAGTCAATAAGAATTGGTGCATCAACAGCTAGATAGATATACAGGGGCATCTCACAAAGGTATAATATCAATCAAGCACAGTGATACTGTTGTTACTTCACACTAGACCTCCAGCAGCTTGGATTGTGGCCTCCAGACTCTGGGACCTTGATTTCCAAGATCTAGTGTGAAGTTTCCACAATCAGTGATGGTTTGGGAGCCATGTCATCTGCTGGTGTAGGTCCACTGTGTTTTATCAAGACCAAAGTCAGCGCAGCCGTCTACCAGGACATTTTAGAGCACTTCATGCTTCCCTCTGCCAACAAGCTTTTTGGAGATGGAAATGTCATTCTCCAGCAGGACTTGGCACCTGTCCACACTGCCAAAAGTACCAATACCTGGTCTACAAGCAACAGTATCACTGGGCTTGATTGGCAGCAGAAGCCCCTGACCTTAGCCCCACAGAGAATCTATGGAGTATTGTCAAGAGGAAGATGAGAGACACCAGACCCAACAATGCAGACGAGCTGAAGGCTGCTATCAAAGCAACCTGGGCTTCCATAACCCCTCAGCAGTGCCACAGGCTGATCGCTTACATGCCACGCCACATTGATGCAGTAATTGATGGAAAAGGAGCCTCAACCAAGTATTGAGTGCATTTACTGAACATACATTTCAGTAGGGTATTTCGGATTTTAAAATCATTTTTCAAGCTGGTGTTATAAAGTATTCTAATTTACTGAGATAATGACTTTTTGGTTTTCATTGGCTGTAAGCCATAATCATCAGCATTAACAGAAATAAACACATGAAATATATCGCTCTGTGTTTAATGACTCTACACCGTGTTCCAAATTATTATGCAAATTATATTTTTCTCGGATTTTCCTAAATGGTCGGTGCCAATGACAGTCAGTCTAATAAAAGTCATCACCCGTTAGATTATACATCGAATTTTATTGAAGAAACCTCCCATTGATAACAGAATAATCTCCAAAATGAATAAAAACTCACAATGCACTGCTCCAAATTATTAGGCACAGTAGAATTTCTAAACATTTGATATGTTGATAAGAACTGAAAATGCTCATTTGTGGAATTTGCAGCATTAGGAGGTCACATTCACTGCACAAAAAAGCTATTTAACTCCAAAACCTCCTAACAGGCCAAGTTACCTGGTAACATAGGAACCTTCTTTGATATCACCTTCACAATTCTTGCATCCATTGAACTTATGAGTTTTTGGAGACTTTCTGCTTGTATTTCTTTGCATGAAGTCCGACTAGCCTCCCAGAGCTGCTGTTTTGATGTGAACGGCCTCCCACCCTCATAGATCTTTTGCTTGATGATACTCCAAAGGTTCTCTATAGGGTTGAGGTCAGGGGAAGATGGTGGCCACACCATGAGTTTATCTCCTTTTATGCCCATAGCAGTCAATGACTCAGAGGGATTCTTTGCAGCATGAGATGGGGCATTGTCAGCATGAAGATGATTTTGGTCCTGAAGGCACGTTTCTGCTTTTTAGACCATGGAAGAAAGTTGTCAGTCAAACTCTACATACTTTGCAGAGGTCATTTTCACACCTTCAGGAACCTTAAAGGGCCCTACCAGCTGTTTCCCCATGATTCAGGCCCAAAACATGACTCCTCCACCTCCTTGCTGACGTCGCAGCCTTGTTGGGACATGATGGCCATCCACCAACCATCCACTACTCCATCCATCTGGACCATCCAGGGTTGCTCGACACTCATCAGTAAAAAAGACTGTTTGGAAATTAGTCTACATGTACTGTATGTCTGGGCCCACTGCAACCATTTCTGCTCATGAACACAGTTTAGGGGTGGCCGAATAGTAGGTTTATGCACCACAGCAAGGATCCTACACCTTGAGGTTTGAGGGACTCCAGAGGCACCAGCAGCTTCAAATAACTGTTTGCTGCTTTGTAATGGTATTTTGGCAGCTGCTCTCTTAATCCTATGAATTTGTCTGGCAGAAACCTTCCTCATTATGCCTTTATCAGCACGAACTCTGTCTGTGCTCTGTTTCAGTCACAAATCTCTTCACAGTATGATGATCACGCTTAAGTTTTCATGAAATATCTAATGTTTTCATATTTTGTCCAAGGCATTGCACTATTTAACGCTTTTCGGCAGCAGAGAGATCCTTTTTATTTCCCATATTTCTTGAAATTAAATCCTTTAATTAGAATCACCTGGAAAACTAATTATCACGTGTTTAAGATTGATTTCAGTGATCCATTGAGCCCTGAGACACAATACCATCCATGAGTTCATTTGAAAAACAAAACAATTAACTCTTTATGACACTTAAATACAATTTGCATAATTATTTCGAACACGGTGCATATAATATATGAATTTCACTTTTTGTATTGAAGAACTGAAATAAATTAACTTTTTGATGATATTCTAATTTTGTGAGAAGCACCTGTATTAGGTTTATGGTGGTAAGGAAGCAAAGGAACACCAAGGGGCGCCATGACAAGTATATAACAGCAGTATACAGTTAAATTTTTTTTTGCTTAAAGACCACCTATGACCTTTCCTGACATGTCTTGTGTTACGGTAGTTTATGTGCACACGATCGGTAAACGCTGCGGGTTGGACGTTGCGTTGTTGTGCAACGTCCAAATGTTATAGCATAGTGGATGGGATTTCAAGAAATCCTATGCCCACTATGTGTGCACAGACGCCTGCACTCACCTACGGAGATGGACATGCAGCGCATCTTTCCAGACCGCAGCATGTCAATTTATCTTGTTGAGACACTAGTGTCCGCAAGAGAAATTTCAACCATACAATGTATTGGATGCGGTGATTCCACACGGTTCAGTGAACACATGCGGATTCACCTGCGTTTAATAGTCGGCACTGCTTTAGAATTAGTGGACATGTGCTGCATCCAAAGGGCTGCCAATTCCTGAACATGTGCACTTACTTATTTGGTCAGTATTTTATATCAGTATTTGTAAGCCAAAACCAGGAGTGGGTGATAAATACAGAAGTGGTGACGTGTTTCTATTATACTTTTACTCTTTTTGTTCCACTCCTGGTTTTGGCTTACAAATACTGATATAAAATACTGACCAAATACTGCTAGTGTGATGGCAGCCTCAGTGAGCTGAGATAACCATTCCTCTATTATTCCTCCTGTAAATCTACCTGTTGGTGGCGTGTCGTTACATATTCTTACACTGTACAATCTATGCTGTCAGTACCAGACTGTGCAGAACTCTTTGTCTAGGGCAAAGAACCCTGTGTCTAGGGCAATGTGTATAACCCTTTGTCTAGGGCAATGTGCAGAACCCTTTGTCTAGGGCAATGTGCAGAACCCTTTGTCTAGGGCAATGTGCAGAACCCTTTGTCTAGGGCAATGTGTAGAACCCTGTGTCTAAGGCAATGTGCAGAACCCTGTGTCTAGGGCAATGTGCAGAACCCTTTGTCTAGGGCAATGTGCAGAGCCCGGTGTCTAAGGCAATGTGCAGAACCCTTTGTCTAGGGCAATGTGCAGAACCTTTTGTCTAGGGCAATGTGCAGAACCTTATGTCTAGTGCAATGTGCAGACCCCTTTGTCTAGTGCAATGTGCAGAACCCTGTGTCTAAGGCAATGTGCAGAACCCTGTGTCTAGGGCAATGTGCAGAACCCTGTGTCTAGTGCAATGTGCAGAACCCTGTGTCTAGGGCAATGTGCAGAACGCTTTGTCTAGGGCAATGTGCATAACCCGGTGTCTAAGGCAATGTGCAGTACCCTTTGTCTAGGGCAGTGTTCCCAAACTCCGATCCTCAATAGCCACCAACAGGTCATGTTTTGAGGATTTCCTTAGTATTACACAGGTCATTGAATGCTTGCTTATCCAGGTGATGCAAATATCACCTGTGCAATACCAAGGAAATCCTCAAAACATAAGCTGTTGGTGGCTCTTGAGGACCGACTTGGGAACACTGGTCTAGGGCAATGTGCAGAACCCGGTGTCTAGGGCAATGTGCAGAACCCGGTGTCTAGGGCAATGTGCAGAACCCTTTGTCTAGGGCAATGTGCAGAACCCGGTGTCTAGGGCAATGTGCAGAACCCTGTGTCTAGGGCAATGTGCAGAACCCTGTGTCTAGGGCAATGTGCAGAACCCTGTGTCTAGGGCAATGTGCAGAACCCTGTGTCTAGGGCAATGTGCAGAACCCTGTGTCTAGGGCAATGTGCAGAACCCTGTGTATAGGGCAATGTGCAGAACCCTGTGTCTAGGGCAATGTGCAGAACCCTGTGTCTAGGGCAATGTGCAGAACCCTGTGTCTAGGGCAATGTGCAGAACCCTGTGTCTAGGGCAATGTGCAGAACCCTGTGTCTAGGGCAATGTGCAGAACCCTGTGTCTAGGGCAATGTGCAGAACCCTGTGTCTAGGGCAATGTGCAGAACCCTGTGTCTAGGGCAATGTGCAGAACCCTGTGTCTAGGGCAATGTGCGGAACCCTGTGTCTAGGGAAATGTGCGGAACCCTGTGTCTATGGCAATGTGCGGAACCCGGTGTCTAGGGCAATGTGCAGAACCCGGTGTCTAAGGCAATGTGCAGAACCCGGTGTCTAGGGCAGTGGTCCCCAACTCCGGTCCTCAAGAGCCACAAACAGGTCATGTTTTGAGGATTTCCTTAGTATTACACAGGTAACTGAATGCTTGCCTGTGCAGGTGATGCAATTATCACCTGTGCACTACTAAGGAACTCCTGAAAACATGACCTGTTGGTGGCTCTTGAGGACCGGAGTTGGGGAACACTGGTCTAGGGCAGTGTGCAGAACCCTTTGTCTAGGGCAATGTGCAGAACCCTTTGTCTAGGGCAATGTGCAGAACCCTTTGTCTAGGGCAATGTGCAGAACCCTGTGTCTAGGGCAATGTGCAGAACCCTGTGTCTAGGGCAATGTGCAGAACCTTTTGTCTTGGGCAGTGTGCAGAACCCTTTGTCTAGGGCAATGTGCAGAACCCCTTGTCCATGGTAATGGTTACACCCAGCTGCTAAGGAGGAATAACAGAGGAACAGCACAACCCAGTTTATTAATAATCTTTTATTTTTATATATTAGAAAAGATGCATTGTTAGTTCATGTTTAATGTAACGTTTAATCAGACAGACAAGTGAGAAGTGTAAAACATCATCTGTTTAATTGTGGGATTACCCGTTTGATATTGAAAGTTACTGTCATTACAAATTTTTATTATTATATTTTTTATGTGGAACTGTTTTCTTGTCTGCTCATTGCCACCCTCAGTCATATGTTCAAATAGGAATAGGGTCAGAACAGATTGGAAATAATTACCATCCAATAATATTAGGCAGGGGCGGACATACCATTGGTGCAACCTAGGCAAAGAGACAAGGGTCCAAGAGGTAAGGGGGCCACCACGACCTCCCAAGCAGGGGGAATTGTGCATTAGGATGAGCTTTTGGACTGCAAAGGACCTATATATTATTCTTGCACAGGGGTCCTGTCCTGTCTATGTCAGCTACTAATATTAGGACACGTGCACACAGAGGTTTTTGAGGAGTCTTTTGGGGAAAGTCTGCTTCGACAAACGCCTGAAAAATCACCATAAGAAAAATGACAGTTGAAATATTCTAGCCAAGCACACCTGGCTGAAGTCATACAGCAAGTGATGGATACATGTTGGCAGCATTACTCAGCTGTCAGGTTCCCTTTAAGAAAAAAAAAACGTTTGAATTCCGTTTTTAGGAAGCTTAAGGCAATGTTCACACAGTGCGTTTTTTACTGCGGAACCGCCGCGATTTTGCCACTGCGGGTCCGCAGCTGTTTTCCATGCAGGGTACAGTACACTGTACCCTATGGAAAACAGGAACCACTGTGCACATGATGCGGGAATTAACTAAAAAAGCAGCGCTGAATAGCTGCGGTAAAAAAGAAGTACCATCTCACTTCTTTTTGCGGAACTGCAGCGGTTCTGCACCCATTGACCTCCATTGTGAGGTCAAACCCGCAGTAAAACCCGCAGATGAAAAAAATATCTGCGGGTTTTCTGCGGTTTGTGGTGCAGAACCGCTGCAGTGTGGCTGCCCCCCCGTGCCCCAATTCCACCCCCCCATGCTCCGATGCCACCCCCCGTGCTCCAACGCCCCCCCCGTGCCCTCATCTCCCCCCCTTATACTTACCCGGCCTCCCGGTGTCCGTCCGTCCGTCTTCTCCCTGGGCGCCGCCATCTTCCAAAATGGCGGGCGCATGCGCAGTGCGCCCGCCGAATCTGCCGTCATCAGATTCGTTCCAAAGTACATTTTGATCACTGAGATATAACCTATCTCAGTGATCAAAATAAAAAAAAATAGTAAATGACCCCTCCCCCCTTTGTCACCCCCATAGGTAGGGACAATAAAAAAATAAAGAATTTTTTTTTTCCACTAAGGTTAGAATAGGGTTAGGGGTAGGGGTAGGGGTAGGGGTAGGGTATTTTCAGCCATTTTAACCCTAAAAAACTTCCTAGAAAACACACAGACTCTGCATAGAAAACTGCACTAAAAAACGCATCAAAAAACGCACCAAAAACGCACCAAAAAAAGGACCTGCGTTTTCTGCCAAGAGCTGCGGTTTTTAGTGCAGAAAAAACAGCAGGGAAATCTGGAACGTGTGAACATGGCCTAAAACTCGAAAAAATCCCCCGTAGCAGAGCATTTCCTGATGCGGTTTCCACTAAAACTCATCATTTTTCAAAGCCTCAAAAAAAACCTCTGTGTGCGCGCATAGATTTAGTATTTTATTGACCCCATTAACTCTATGGGCAGAAAAATGGAAGCTAAAAAAAACGGGGAAAAAATTGCAATCACCGGACTGAATCTTTCAAGAGATTATTTCATGAAGATCACCACTTTTAGGCTACGTTCACTTTCATGCAACAGTTTCATGAGATCATCCAGGAAAAAAACGTGGATGTGGATGGGACCGCCGGCAGAGCCATTCACTTTAATGGGGCAGATGGAGTCGTTTCCTTTACGGGACTAACCCCGCACCGGTAATATAGAATACTATATCATGAGGTTATTGGTAGAATCTAATAGAAACCATAAAATAGAAATCTAAGCAATGCACATAAAATCAAAGATAGAAACCAGGACTGCGCGCTGCCCTAAGATGTCTTCAGATGAGAAAGATGCTGGCGAGACGCAGAGAGGAGTACGTCCTTTCCCTTCACTTCAGATGTATCAGATAGCTGTAAACTAGACTGCGACATTGATTTCCAGTACTGGCTCCTAAAATAGTAAACACATTTCAATTGATAGGACGTCTGGATAAAGAGGACTTTATATATTACAGGGAGACGGCAGCACAAAATAGCAGAAATCCTTCTGAGCCCGAGAATGTGTCCTCATTGAAGGGAAGCACACCAATATCAACTGACAGTAAAGCTGGTCACCAGCGTGTCATCAGAACGTACGCTATCGTTTATATCAGGTTTTTATGTTACATTAATTTTTTTCTAAAAGCGCTTCATATGCTTTTTGTTTTCAATTTTTTATAAAACTCTATATTATAAAGAAAGATAAAAAAGGATCCACCATTCTCTATAACAGATGTCACAGCTCACCTCCTCCTCCTCCTCCTATACCATGACTGATAACATCCCTATGTACAGTGGATACACACTCCTGTTAAAATGCCAGGTTATTGTCATGTGAACAAATCATACCAACAAGAATCATTTTAGAATTTTTTTCCAACTTTACGGTCACAAAAACCAGGGTTTGTAAACGGCTTATAACACAGCAAAGGGATCTTGTTGAAAATTTTATATACCATTTATGCATCTTCATTAGTTTAGTTCTGTATTTTTCTTTCTACGCTCAAAAAGATTTCAGTTTATTTTTCAACTGAATTGAAAGATTATGTAAGACATAAAAGGTGGAAATAGTTCTGAAATTATTCTTCTTGGTATGATTTTTCTACTTGACAAAAACCTGGTAACCTATCAAGGGTGTGTAGATTTTTAACATTGAATGTACAGTAGATAACATACAGTAGGTTCCACAATTCACAGCTCACTTCCCCTCCTCCTGTACAATGACTGATAACACCTCTATATACAGTAGATAACACAGGATCCACCATTCACAATAGCTGATATCACAGCTCACCTCCTCCTCCTGTACAATGACTGATAACTCCTCTATATACAGTAGATAACACAGGATCCACCATTCACAATAGGTGATATCACAGCTCACCTCCCCCTCCTGTACAATGACTGATAACACCTCTATATACAGTAGATAACACAGGATCCACCATTCACAATAGGTGATGTCACAGCTGACCTCCTCCTCCTGTACAATGACTGATAACACCTCTATATACAGTAGATAACACATGATCCACCATTTACAATAGGTGATGTCACAGCTCACCTCCTCCTCCTGTACAATAACTGATAACACGACTATATACAGTAGATAACAGGATCCACCATTCACAATAGGTGATGTCACAGCTCACCTCCTCCTCCTGTACAATGACTGATAACACCTCAATATACTGCAGATAACACAGGATCCACCATTCACAATAGGTGATGTCACAGCTCACCTCCTCCTCCTGTACAATGACTGATAACACCTCTATATACAGTAGATAACACAGGATCCACCATTCACAATAGGGGATGTCACAGCTCACCTCCTCCTCCTGTACAATAACTGATAACACGACTATATACAGTAGATAACACAGGATCCAGTATTCACAATAGGTGATGTCACAGCTCGCCTCCTCCTCCTGTACAATGACTGATAACACCTCTATATACAGTAGATAACACAGGATCCACCATTCACAATAGGGGATGTCACATCTCACCTCCTCCTCCTCCTGTACAATGACTGATAAATTATAACTCCTCTATATACATCAGATAACACAGGATCCACCATTCACAATAGGTGATGTCACAACTCACTGTCACGCCCGCACATACTTACCCATCTTCTTCCATCCAGCGGCGCACTCGCGATCCCGTTTCTCGCCGCTCTGCTGCTTCTTTCTCTGGCTCCCGGCGTCCAGCGTCTTTGCGCATGCGCAGTCACGTCTCCTCCAGCGCTGAGCCCTCTGGGAGGTCGCGACCCGATAGCTCCGCCCCAACATGGCGGCGCAAATCGGCTATTTCTTCCCGGCGTCTTCCTAGGTAAGACGCCTTTGCTGTGTAGGTGCACTGTCTGCCGTCAGTGTCCCTATGCCCTAGGCTCCCCTGTACCAGTGTCTTTTCTCAGCCCAGTCTTTACTTTGTCTCAGTATCCTGCCAGTCCGTGTTCCTGCTGTGTCCTGCCTGTCCGTGTTCCTGCTGTGTCCTGCCTGTCCGTGTTCCTGCTGTGTCCTGCCTGTCCGTGTTCCTGCTGTATCCTGCCAGTCCGTGTTCCTGCTGTATCCTGCCAGTCCGTGTTCCTGCTGTATCCTGCCAGTCCGTGTTCCTGCTGTGTCCTGCCAGCCCGTGTTCCTGCTGTATCCTGCCTGTCCGTGTTCCTGCTGTGTCCTGCCTGTCCGTGTTCCTGCTGTATCCTGCCAGTCCGTGTTCCTGCTGTATCCTGCCAGTCCGTGTTCCTGCTGTATCCTGCCAGTCCGTGTTCCTGCTGTGTCCTGCCAGTCCGTGTTCCTGCTGTATCCTGCCTGTCCGTGTTCCTGCTGTGTCCTGCCTGTCCGTGTTCCTGCTGTATCCTGCCAGTCCGTGTTCCTGCTGTATCCTGCCAGTCCGTGTTCCTGCTGTGTCCTGCCAGCCCGTGTTCCTGCTGTATCCTGCCTGTCCGTGTTCCTGCTGTGTCCTGCCTGTCCGTGTTCCTGCTGTATCCTGCCAGTCCGTGTTCCTGCTGTATCCTGCCAGTCCGTGTTCCTGCTGTATCCTGCCAGTCCGTGTTCCTGCTGTGTCCTGCCAGTCCGTGTTCCTGCTGTATCCTGCCTGTCCGTGTTCCTGCTGTATCCTGCCAGTCCGTGTTCCTGCTGTATCCTGCCAGTCCGTGTTCCTGCTGTACCCTGCCAGTCCGTGTTCCTGCTGTGTCCTGCCAGCCCGTGTTCCTGCTGTATCCTGCCTGTCCGTGTTCCTGCTGTGTCCTGCCTGTCCGTGTTCCTGCTGTATTCTGCCAGTCCGTGTTCCTGCTGTATCCTGCCAGTCCGTGTTCCTGCTGTACCCTGCCAGTCCGTGTTCCTGCTGTATCCTGCCTGTCAGTGTTCCTGCTGTATCCTGCCAGTCCGTGTTCCTGCTGTATCCTGCCAGTCCGTGTTCCTGCTGTATCCTGCCAGTCCGTGTTCCTGCTGTGTCCTGCCAGTCCGTGTTCCTGCTGTATCCTGCCTGTCAGTGTTCCTGCTGTATCCTGCCTGTCCGTGTTCCTGCTGTATCCTGCCAGTCCGTGTTCCTGCTGTGTCCTGCCAGTCCGTGTTCCTGCTGTGTTCTGCCGTTCCGTGTTCCAGTCATTTTCAGTTAAGTCTTGTTTTCCTATTATTCCCTGCCATCCTTATAGCCTGTGGTTTCCTTCTTTATCTTGGGTCGGCCCTTTGGCTCTAGCTGTTGTGTCTCCATTCCCTCGAGGTCCTGCTCCTAACACTCCCTGTATAGGGGGTGATTCCATCTGGTCCGCTCAACCCCGGGGGCTCTAGAGTCACGACCCAGAGGGTCCACTCTCGGATTTCTGCCCGAGTACTTACACTCACCTCCTCCTCCTGTAAAATGACTGATAACACCTCTATATACAGTAGATAACACAGGATCCACCATTCACAATAGGGGATGTCACAGCTCACCTCCTCCTCCTCCTGTACTATGACTGATAACACCTCTCTATACAGTAGATAACACAGGATCCACCATTCACAATAGATGATGTCACAGCTCACCTCCTCCTCCTGTACAATGACTGATAACACCTCTATATACAGTAGATAACACAGGATTCACCATACGCAATAGGTGATATCTCAGCACACCTCCTCCTCCTCCTGTACAATGACTGATAACAGCTCTATATAAAGTAGATAACACAGGATTCACCATACGCAATAGGGGGATGTCACAGCTCACCTCCTCTTGTACAATGACTGATAAAATCACTATGTATAGTGACTATACGCCCCCGTTAAAATGACAGGCTGTTCTCATGTCAAAAAAAATCATATCAATACGAATCATTTGAGAACTTTTTCCCACCTTTAATGTCACCCATAATCGGTAAAAATCTTTTGAAAAAAAAATTAATAAAACTAAAATAACGTGGTTGTATAAGTGTAAACACCATCTTAGCCAATCACATTTACACTCATATTAGATTGTAGACCATAGACAGTTGCCATTATTTACAGGGATTCTATTTGTGGGATTTGCCTGACATTTTCTTAGTTGCATTTTACAGCAAAAACCATGCTCCATAAACAGCTTGCAGAACAGCAATGGCATCTGTCACGTCTCTGTTGTTGGGTATCCCGGGACCAGAGGCTCCTTCCCTGTCCCTAACGCTAGCTCGACCTGTTCCCTGGATTACTTCTGATGGTGAAGACGCCGGGGCCACGTGCCTTACCTTAGCTCCTGAATCCGCCCTCAGTCTGTACCCTTCCCCCACCCTGGGAAGAGGGGAGTAGTAGTGTACACCAACCAGACTAACAATGTAATACGAACATGGGTAACGAAAAGAACCAAACATACAAATATACTTACACAAACAGCAGCGGTAAACACCGGTAAGTGCAGGATGGGGTAAAACCAAAGTAGGAGAAGAAGGGAATTAGCACGCACCCAAAACCTCACAACAGTCTCGGGTAAATCCACCAATCTTCTTCTCAAACAACAACCACAAACCACCAACTCCTAACCATGCAGCATAAGCTAGCTCTGGCAATGAGTGCTAGCCAGGACCTAGATTATATAGGAGATGGGAGGAGTAGGAGAAATCAGATGCTGCAGTCTTCTTGCTCCTCTTTGTAGCTGTAAACCCATGACAGCATCTCATTGTTGAAAATTAGACATATCGTGCAACACTGTGAAGATGGCCATTAAGAATACACTATGCGTCAGCACACTGTGATTAATGAATGCATACGAATCCATGAACATATAGAACCTCCCTGCTTGTTCAGTGTCTGCACATACTATAACGTCATGCATTGTGCATGCATAAACCTGTGGATATCAGAACTATTTTATTTATGGAAACTTTAGAATAAACCATTTAGGACTATTTTCTTATAAAAAGTTCCCTATTTGTGATAAAATCTTTGTTTTTATTCAACAAATATGAAATAAATTGTAATAGGACAGTAAAAATGTATTTCATGTGATAATTCTGGCACTTGACAATTTCAAAACCTTACAAATACAGTATACTAGATTGTTAGGCGATGAATTATTAAAAAAAAAAACTCACTTGTGGGGGAAAAGAACTTTAAGTGGAAACACACAAAAAAAACACATTTTGCTACAATATTTTTAATATTTTTTTAATTTGAGAAATCTCCTACTCTGTTTAAAGAGGACCTGAAAAATGGCTGTTTTTTTTTACTCTTATTTTATTCCCGCTGCTCTTCTGAGTATTGTGTGTTTTTTTGTTTGTATTTTATATGTCTTAAGCCGTCATATGGTTCCAAAGATTTCTAAATTTTAGTTGATGCTAATTTTTATGATCTTTACTAAGGAAGGATCCTCTGGGGCGTGTGTTTAGGCTGCTCTGCATAATTAGCCTGCGAGCCACGCCCCCTTAAAGACCATAAAGAACTGTAAATAAAGACTTAAAATCTTAAATGATACTGTAATTTATTGCTGGAAACAAGTGCCGGATTATCAAACTTTCTGGATTATATACTAGAATCAATAAAATCTCTGTATATTTATTTACAGTACAGACCAAAAGTTTGGACACACCTTCTCATTTAACCCTGCTGTTCTGTTGGTCAAAAATGACCGACTTTGAACTTCAATATTCTTTAAAATATTCAAGATGCGGCTCTGAAACCCGTGGCCGACCGACCCATCATCATTTAAGTCAATCAACCACAAGTTTCAGAACCGCATCTTGAACACCCCAAAAAATACCAAAGTTCAAAATAGGTCTCCCCAGACCGAACAGAACAGCAGGGTTAAACATTTTTCTGTATTTCATGACTATGAAAATTGTAAATTCACACTGAAGGCATCAAAACTATGAAATAACACATGTGGAATTATATACTTAACAAAAAAGTGTGAAACAACTGAAAATATGTCTTATATTCTAGGTTCTTCAAAGTAGCCACCTTTTGCTTTGATGACTGCTTTGCACACTCTTGGCATTCTCTTGATGAGCTTCAAGAGGTAGTCACCGGGAATGGTCTTCCAACAATCTTGAAGGAGTTCCCAGAGATGCTTAGCACTTGTTGGCCCTTTTACCTTCACTTTGTGGTCCAGCTCACCCCAATCCATCAGGTCATCTGGTGTAGCACCCATCACTCTCCTTCTTGGTCAAATAGCCCTTACACAGCCTGGAGGTGTGTTTGGGGTCATTGTCCTGTTGAAAAATAAATGATGGTCCAACTAAACGCAAACCGGATGGAATACCACCCCCACACCATCACACCTCCTCCTCCATGCTTCACGGTGGGAACCAGGCATGTAGAGTCCATCCGTTCACCTTTTCTGCGTCGCACAAAGACACGGTGGTTGGAACCAAAGATCTCAAATTTGCACTCATCAGACCAAAGCACAGATCTCCACTGGTCTAATGTCCATTCCTTGTGTTCTTTAGCCCAAACAAGTCTCTTCTGCTTGTTGCCTGTCCTTAGCAGTGGTCTCCTAGCAGCTATTTTACCATGAAGGCCTGCTGCACAAAGTCTTCTCTTAACAGTCGTTGTAGAGATGTGTCTGCTGCTAGAACTCTGTGTGGCATTGACCTGGTCTCTAATCTGTGCTGCTGTTAACCTGCGATTTCTGAGGCTGGTGACTCGGATAAACTTATCCTCAGAAGCAGAGGTGACTCTTGGTCTTCCTTTCCTGGGGCGGTCCTCATGTGAGCCAGTTTCTTTGTAGCGCTTGATGGTTTTTGAAACTGCACTTGGGGACACTTTCAAAGTTTTCCCAATTTTTCGGACTGACTGACCTTCATTTCTTAAAGTAATGATGACCACTCGTTTTTCTTTACTTAGCTGCTTTTTCTTGCCATAATACAAATTCTAACAGTCTATTCAGTAGGACTATCAGCTGTGTATCCACCAGACGTCTGCACAACACATCTGATGGTCCCAACCCCATTTATAAGGCAAGAAATCCCACTCATTAAACCTGACAGGGCACACCTGTGAAGTGAAAACCATTCCCGGTGACTACCTCTTGAAGCTCATCAAGAGAATGCCAAGAGTGTACAAAGCAGTCATCAAAGCAAATGGTGGCTACTTTGAAGAACCTAGAAAATAAGACATAATTTCAGTTGTTTCACACTTTTTTGTTAATAATATAATTCCACATGTGTTAATTCATAGTTTTGATGCCTTCAGTGTGAATTTACAATTTTCATAGTCATGAAAATACGGAAAAATCTTTAAATGAGAAGGTGTGTCCAAACTTTTGGTCTGTACTGTATATTTATTACTTATGTTTATATATTTATTTATTACTTTTACTCTTTTTTTTTTTAAGCTTGCCTCGGGATATTAAAAAGTTAAAATCATTTTGTCCACATCTATTTTTTTTTTATATTTAAGCATTACTATTTACAGAAGTAACATTTTTATATTATTTTTTTTTTTTTTTTACAATCAGTTCATTAATCGATCGATTTAGAATTAAATATTATTTTCCCTACCTATAACAAAAAAGTAATAAAAAATCCGTTCTTTGTAAGTTCCTGTCTCTCGGTGAAGTTTGGACACCTTGATACGACCCTGACCTCATCGGATACATTATTAGCCCAGCAATAATAGCTTACCGGTGGAGAGCTCCTCGGCTTCTTTTTTGGAACAAACATGTTTCCATTTTATGAAGCATGTGTTGTTTTTTTCTTTTTCTTTTTTTTTTTTTTTTTCTTTACAAAGATTTATTGTAGACGGCACAAGAAAAATCCCACTACCCATTTATCTTTTGTTGCCCACATTTCTCTCCTACAGAGCTCCATGGCAGTGATGCAGCACCGGATATTTCTCTAGACCTCTATCTTTTTATCTTATTGGGAGTGCTATAAAACTAGTTGTAGTGTTTTTGACCTTCCCTGCCATGAGTTGCCTCGTCATTTGCTCGGCATTTGTTTCCTACGTCCATCCATGGTGTCGATGATTGCCATTTCAGTGCATCAAATATTATGTTTCGTGCTCCGGGAATATCTACTTTTAATCTGGTTATCATGATTTCTTAAAGGGGGTTTCCATAGACAACTGGTGAGTTTAGAAGTGAGAAAACTCCTAGAAAGGATAAAAATGCACATGCATGCTCGGTTGGGCCGAGCGTACATGTATTCACAAGAAGGATTACTGCTGCCAGACACATGGAGGAAGCACAGCCCCCTTCTAAAATGTAAGCTATCATCAGAATATGAACTATTGATTAAAATCAGGTTTCGTGTTCATTCTCTTTTTTTGATAATGAATTATCTATAATGATTTTACATAGCACAATCTATATTGAAAACAAAAAATAAAAAAAATAAAAATGTTTCAATTCCCACACTGGTCACTAGGTCATTTTAGCCTCTAAACTTTCTAATGTTTCAGGAAACAATACATGTGCCTAGCTACTATTGACTGATCTAATAATGCGGGATCATATGTTATCTACTGTACATAGAGGTGTTATCAGTCATTGTACAGGAGGAGGTGAGCTGTGATATCACCTATTGTGTATGGTGGATCCTGTGTTATCTACTGTAAATAGAGGTGTTATCACTCATTGTACAGGAGGAGGAGGTGAGCTGTGATATCACCTATTGTGAATGGAGGATCCTGTGTTATCTACTGTATATAGAGGTGGTATCAGTCATTGTACAGGAGGAGGAGGAGGTGCGCTGTGACATCACCTATTGTGAACGGTGTATCCTATGTTATCTACTGTTTATAGAGGTGTTATCAGTCTTTATACAGGAGGAGGAGGTGAGCTGTAACATCTATTGTGAATGGTGGGTCCTGTGATATCTACTGTATATAGAGGTGTTATCAGTCATTATACAGGAGGAGGAGGTGAGCTGTGACATCACCTATTGTGAATGGTGAATCCTGTGTTATCTACTGTATATAGAGGTGTTATCAGTCATTGCACAGGAGGAGGAGGTGAGCTGTGATATCACCTATTGTAAATGGTGGATCCTGTGTTATCTACTGTATACAGAGGTGTTATCAGTCATTGTACAGGAGGAGGTGAGCTGTGACATCACCTATTGTGAATGGTGAATCCTGTGTTATCTACTGTATATAGAGGTATTATCAGTCATTGTACAGGAGGAGGAGGAGGTGAGCTGTGCCATCACCTATTGTGAATGCTGGATCCCGTGTTATCTACTGTATATAGAGGTGTTATCAGTCATTGTACAGGAGAAGGAGGTGAGCTGTGACATCACCTATTGTGAATGGTGAATCCTGTGTTATCTACTGTATATAGAGGTATTATCAGTCATTGTACAAGAGGAGGAGGAAGTGAGCTGTGCCATCACCTATTGTGAATGGTGGATCCTGTGTTATCTACTGTATATAGAGGTGTTATCAGTCAGTGTACGGGAGGAGGAGGTGAGCTGTGACATAATCCATTATGAATGGTAGATCCCGTGTTATCTACTGTATATAGAGGTGTTATCGGTCATTGTACAGGAGGAGGAGGTGAGCTGTGATATTACCTATTGTGTATGGTGGATCCTGTGTTATCTACTGTATATAGAGGTGTTATCAGTCATTGTACAGGAGGAGGAGGAGGTGAGCTGTGATATCACCTATTGTGAATGGTGGATCTTGTGTTATCTACTGTATATAGAGGTGTTATCAGTCATTGTACAGGAGGAGGAGGAGGTGAGCTGTGACATCACCTATTGTGAATGGTGGATCCTGTGTTATCTACTGTATATAGAGGTGTTATCAGTCATTGTACAGGAGGAGGAGGTGAGCTGTGACATCACCTATTGTGAATGTTGGATCCTGTGTTATCTACTGTATATAGAGGTGTTATCAGTCATTGTACAGGAGGAGGTGAGCTGTGATATCACCTATTGTGAATGGTGGATCCTGTGTTATCTACTGTATATAGAGGTGTTATCAGTCATTGTACAGGAGGAGGTGGAGGTGAGCTGTGACATCACCTATTGTGAATGGTGGATCCTGTGTTTTCTACTGTATATAGAGGTGTTATCAGTCATTGTCCAGGAGGAGGAGGTGAGCTGTGACATCACCTATTGTGAATGGTTGATCCTGTGTTATCCACTGTATATAGAGGTGTTATCAGTCATTGTCCAGGAGGAGGAGGAGAGCTGTGACATCACCTATTGTGAATGGTTGATCCTGTGTTATCCACTGTATATAGAGGTGTTATCAGTCATTGTACAGGAGGAGGAGGTGAGCTGTGACATCACCTATTGTGAATGGTTGATCCTGTTTTATCTACTGTATATAGAGGTGTTACCAGTCATTGTACAGGAGAAGGAGGAGGTGAGCTGTGATATCACCTATTGCAAATTAAGGATCCTGTGTTATCTACTGTATATAGAGCTGTTATCAGGCATTGTACAGAATTATAGTATGCTGTAGATAAGCCCTGAAAAGGGGTGTCCATAACTTGTATCGGCCAACCCTGGTGACAGGTTCCCTGTAATTTGAGAGCCAGAACAACAGGACAATTCAGCTTCTTTGTAGGGAAATATCAAAGTTTCTCAGACATGCTTCTGTCTCTTGGTTGTCATTATATTAACATCTGTGTTGCGCTGTCGATTGCTGGTTGTAGAATGAGTTAACTAAGAATCCATCAGTGAGCTCATTCTTACGGTGTGATGGGAGAGTTTGTAGCTCTTTTCTCTGTCTTTTTCTGAGCTCCTCTCTGCTGATTTATGACAACTGACTGCATCAAAGCTGAATGCGTCAAAGATCCTGTAAAAGCCAAAACAAGGCCACATTTTTAATGAAACACAATTGCAAAAATGATTTTCAGCCCAAAATACCACCATTAAAGTAAAAAAAACATCCCTGAAGGTAGATAATCTCTTTAAGGTGGCGTTTAAAAATCAATGAATGAAAACCAGCAGTGATTTTGCTTCCTTTACATTTAGACAGGGACAAATCCTCATTCAGACGACAGCTTTTACCCTCACGTACAACGTATTCTCAATGGAGAGAGGAGAATCTGCCTCTGCCAGATGCAACAAAGGATCAGGCATGCTGATATCCAATATGCCTAACCTTTTTTTTCCCCAACATCCACGACCAACACTGACACATCTCCCCCTCTACTACAGGGCTTTTAATCAGTCACTGCTTCACCATTCTTATCATAGCTACACCTGTGACTGCAATATGCCCTCATGGCCTCACTCTGGAGAGCACAAACAGCGCCCCCTAGCTGTAACAGGGGTCACTGCCTCACACAGGTCGTAGAGGGTAATAGATTTACATAGTCTCTTACGCTTTTTTATTCCTTTGTCCGTTTTTCCCAAGAAAACAACATCAACAATTTTGAGTGTTTATATGTCGCATCCTTTAGAATGAGTTTTTATGGACGGTGATTAAAGCTAATCTTTTTTTTTTTTTTTTTTTCCTAATATTTCTTCAAAGTGTACAAGTTTCATATTCTACCAGTAAACTTCAAGTATTTAAGAATTTCCTGGACATAAAATATGCATCTAAAATGCAATAAAAACTTCACCCGTTATAAAATAAGAGAATCTAAAATTTTAAGAGGAGCAGTTTTTCTTTCACTTACATTTTTAGAACAATGAGACGGAACAGTAACAAACCATTAAATATTAACGTCAGAGTAAAATTTCTCGAAAATGCATTATTATTTTTATAATGGAAAACGGAGGCAAACTTAACTCAGACGTGGACGGTTCCCGCTTTGACCTAAATTATGGACATTATTAAAAAATATAATGTGAATATGAGTAAAGCAATTCACAACAAAAAGCAATAAACAGAATACTCTGGAGCTAAGTAGAAAATTTCCAAAAATAAGCAAATAAACAATTTGTGAGCATATAAATATGTGGACATGAGTATGTATGTATGTGTATATACAGGTGCTTCGCACAAAGTTAGAATATCATCAAAAAGTTAATTTATTTCAGTTCTTCAATACAAAAAGTGAAACTCATATATTATATAGAGTCATTACAGAGTGATCTATTTCACCTGTTTATTTCTGTTAATGTTGATGATTATGGCTTACAGCCAATGAAAACCCTGAAGTCATTATCTCAGTAAATTAGAATAATTGACAAAAAACAGCTGCAAAGGCTTCCTAAGTGTTTGCAAGGGTCCCTTAGTCTGTTTCAGTAGCTCCACAATCATGGGGAAGACTGCTGACCTGACAGATCTCCAGAAGGCGTCACTGACACACTCCACAAGGAGGGAAAGCCACAAAAGGTCATTGGTAAAGAAGCTGGATGTTCACAGAGTGCTGTATCTAAGCATATTAATGGAAAGTTGAGTGGAAGGAAAAAGTGTGGTAGAAAAAGGTGCACAAGCAACCGGGATAACCGCAGCCTTGAAAGGATTGTTAAGGAAAGGCCATTCAAAAATGTGGTGGAGATTCACAAGGAGTGGACTGCTGCTGGAGTCATTGCTTCAAGAGCCTCCACACACAGACGTATCCAGGACATGGGCTTCAAGTGTCGCCTTCCTTGTGTCAAGCCAAGAATGATCAATAGACAACGCCAGAAGTGTCTTACCTGGGCCAAGGAGAAAAAGAACTGGCCTGTTGCTCAGTGGTCCAAGGTGTTGTTTTCAGATGAAAGTAAATGTTGCATTTCATTTAGAAATCAAGGTCCCAGAGTCTGGAGAGGCCACAATCCAAGCTGCTTGAGGTCTAGTGTGAAGTCTCCACAATCAGTGATGGTTTGGGGAGCCTTGTCATCTGCACCAGACCCAAAAATGCAGACAAGCTGAAGACTGGTATCAAAGGAACCTGGGCTTCCATAACCCCTCAGCAGTGCCACAGGCTGATCGCCTCCATGCCACGCCGCATTGATGCAGTAATTGATGCAAAGTCAAGTGTCAAAAGGAGCCCCGACCAAGTATTGAGTGCAGTTACTGAACATACATTTCAGTAGGACATTTCCGATTTTAAAATCATTTTTTCAAGCTGGTTTTATAAAGTATTCTAATTTACTGAGATAATGACTTTGGGTTTTCATTGGCTGTAAGCCATAATCATCAACATTAACAGAAATAAACAGTTGATATAAATCACTTTGTTTGTAATGACTCTTTATAATATATGAGTTTCACTTTTTGAACTGAAATTAATTAACTTTTTGATGATATTCTAATTTTGTGAGAAGCACCTGTCTATCTATCTATCTATCTATCTATCTATCTATCTATCTATCTATCTATCTTCTATATATTATCTATCTATTATATATCTATCTATCTATCTATCTATCTATCTATGCGGTAATTATTTTTTTTCTATTTTCTTAAATTTATTTTTTCTTAGTCATGATTGAACATTTTATTGCTGTTTATTTTTAGACATATTTTTTGCTTTCTTTTTTGTTACTTACTTATTATTTTTATTCAACATAACTAACTTTTTTATTTTGAGAAGCTATATTTTTGTTTTAGCATTTAATTTTTTTATACCTTACAATGATAAATTATATATTTATTGATCATTTTTAGATAATTTTTAGATTTTTTTTTAGATTTTAGATGCCACAAATATATTGTTATTGGCCTAATGACTTTATAAACTTTTTTTTATATTATTTTATATATTTTTTGTATTAAAAGAAGTAAATAAAAAAAAAATGGGAAAACCGGGAAATAGAATTGTAATTATTAATGTTCATTTGCACCGTAATGTGCAAATGTTTTAGGCACATGTGGAAAGCATGCTGCAAATTTAAAATGCTTTCAAAAAGAGAAGTATTAGTAGTTTATTTTTATCAATTGATAAAATGCAAAGTGGTGAATGAAAAAGGTGAAATCTAAATCAGGTCAATATTTGGTGACCGCCCTTTGCCTTAATTCTTCTAGCTGCACACAGTTTTGAAGGAAATCGGAAGCGAGGTTGTTTCAAACGTCTTGGAGAACCGACCACAGATCTTCTGTGTATGAGGCTTGTGCAGATCCTTCTTCAAGTGATCCCAGACAGGATCTAGATGATATGAGATCGGGGCTCTGTGGGGGCCAGATGATCACTTCCATGAATCCTTGTTCTTCTTTACACTATGAATACTTTTAATGACATTGGCTGTATGTTTTGGGTTGCTGTCCTGATGCAGAATAAATTTGGAGCCAGTCAGAGTTTCCTTAACCAACCACTGCATCTACAGTCCTCAGTGTCGCTCATTTCTTGGTAATTCTTCAAAAGAGCTTGAACATCAAAACTTAAAATACAGCAAAGATATCTGCTTTGATATCTTTGCCCAGGAGACACCTTGCTGATGCAGTATAACTACCTGTCTTGTTGCTGTGCAGTGTGGCCTGAAACTGTGTTATGCAACCTTCACCTTTGTAGCAGAGTTCGATTGTCCTCAGTGTCGCTCATTTCTTGGTAATTCTTCAAAAGAGCTTGAACAGCAAAACTTAAAATACAGCAAAGATATCTGCTTTGATATCTTTGCCCAGGAGACACCTTGCTGATGCAGTATAACTACCTGGTGTCTTGTTGCTGTGCAGTGTGGCCTGAAACTGTGTTATGCAACCTTCACCTTTGTAGCAGAGTTCGATTGTCCTCAGTGTCGCTCATTTCTTGGTAATTCTTCAAAAGAGCATGAACAGCAAAACTTAAAATACAGCAAAGATATCTACTTTGATATCTTTTGCCCAGGAGACATCTTGCTGATGCAGTATAACTACCTGGTGTCTTGTTGCTTTGCAGTGTGACCCGAAACTATGTTCTGCAACCTTCACCTTTGTAGCAGAGTTTGATTGTCCTCAGTGTCGCTCATTTCTTGGTAATTCTTCAAAAGAGCATGAACAGCAAAACTTAAAATACAGCAAAGATATCTGCTTTGATATCTTTGCCCTAGAGACACCTTGCTGATGCAGTATAACTACCTGGTGTCTTGTTGCTGTGCAGTGTGGCCTGAAACTGTGTTCTGCAACCTCACCTTTGTAGCAGAGTTCGATTGTCCTCAGTGTCGCTCATTTCTTGGTAATTCTTCAAAAGAGCATGAACAGCAAAACTTAAAATACAGCAACGATATCTGCTTTGATATCTTTGCCCAGGAGACACCTTGCTGATGCAGTATAACTACCTGGTGTCTTATTGCTGTGCAGTGTGACCCGAAACTGTGTTCTGCAACCTCACCTTTGTAGCAGAGTTTGATTGTTCCTCACCCAGTTTTAAGCCTCCTACACATCTGTTTCAGTTAATGACTATTTCAACCCACATATGAATATCATGATTATTATCACCTCTTTTGGTATAATTGATTACTCATATACCTGGCTATATTTCTACAAAATCCCTGACTGTAAAATAACTAATGCTGTTTTGAAGGTAAAGGACGGTCACCAAATATTGATTTGATTTTGATTTATCTTGTGTTCATTCACTTTGCATTTATCTATAAAAAACTATTAACACTTCTATTTTTAAAAACTAAAACTTTATATATACACAGTACTGTGCAAAAGTTTTAGGCACGTGTGGGAAAAATGCTTCAAAGTAAAAATGTTTAAAAAAAAAAGAAAAATTTTATATACACATATATAATTATATAAATCTATATCTATCTAGCCATAGATAGATAGATAGATAGATAGATAGATAGATAGATAGATAGATAGATAGATTATGTTTTTTTTTGCATGGAGGTAGAATTAATGTATTGGCCTAATAACTTTATTAACTTTTCTATTAATTAAAAATATTTTTTTTTTAAATATACAGATACAGTAAACGGATAATGTTATAATTATTAATGTTCATTTTATATATAAACATTAAATTAAAATACAGAAATACAGTAAACAGAAAATGTTATCATTATTAATGTTCATTTTATATAAATATATATATTAAATATACATATATATTATATTTTCTATTATATATATATATAGAATGATTGGTATAATTAACAATTAACCTTCTCTGTTTACTGTATTTCTAAAATTTTTTTTTTTGTTATTTTTAATTAATAGAAAAGTTAACAAAGTTGTTAGGCCGATAACCTAATTCTACCTCCATGCAAAAAAACACTAAACAATAAAAAATATCTTCAGAGAATAATACTAGGAACATTATTAAAATTAAAGGGAGAGAAAAAAAAAATTCCTGCTGCCGTCAGCTCCCCAGACTGCACTTAACATTGGGCCAAATTTACATTTTTATAACCAGAGCCCTATAGATCCCTAAATCAGAAATATATTATGGTAGCTTTGACTCGGCTGCAATATGAATCAACATCTTATCTTTAGTGATTATAGTTCCTCCACTTACTTCGGCAAAAGTAAAACTTATCGGTAGAAAAAAAAATACATGGAAAAAATGTGCCTTTGTAGGAGCAGATGGCTTCCGCATATTCGGTTTTATCATTTGTTTTAAGAGCTTAAAATAAACATTATTTATAGGATCACTTGCGTTTAGATGTTACTTAATGAGGACCATGCATCATTGATCTGACTACGAGAAGAGGTCATTTAATACCGGCCCGTTAACAAGCAGTAATCTGCGGCTGAGCATAAGTCACTTTGTTTAGAATTATCCGCTCCGAACTGATCAACGACAATAATTGTTTTGTTCCAATCATTGTGGAAACTTCCTAATTGCTCTGAAGGTCAACCAAATGTAGAATTTGTTTTTAACCCAAGAACACTGGGCTGTCAACTTACAAGCAAAAGATTTATTCCCGAGTTGTAATTACATTATATCTTCTGCGTCTAAAGAACTCCGCATACTGTACTTAATTCCTGGATTATTACATCATTAATTCAGATAGTTTACATGTATCCTAGAAAGAGAAAACAAAAGACTCGACCAGTTAAGGGACCGACAAGAGTGGATTCAACCAAGGTGCTTTTGTGACATGTCCTCATGTCCAAGAAGGACATGGAGCTTAGAACCAATTGTATGTAGACAACAGCTGACGTCAGTTCACGACTAGAGATGTAAAAGTTTAGGGGTTCGTACCGGGCAGAGGTTAGTGTCTTTTGCTTATATACAAGCACTGACTTCTCCCGGAAGCCGGTTTTAATGTTTAGAGTTTCTGGAAAACTCCGCAGAGAGAGATATTTCCTGATCCAAAGTTTGGATCCTCATTGTTTTCAATGGGGTTCTTGTTCCAGTTCGGGTACAGTTCTGTTACCCGAACCGAACTTTGAAGTAAAACTCGAGTCCGGTACCAGATTCCAAACTTCCGTAGGTCTGCTCATCCTTACGACTGTTCATTAAGTTGGATCCTGCCTAGTTCACCAAAGAACTACAGCACAGATCAGTGCCTGGCTTCGCGTAAGTCATTCACACTGTCTGTTCAACTGTCAAGCCTCCGCAATAGGGAACAAGAGCGGCAAAGGCATGACAAGCTGTGTGAGTGACGTCAAGCAAGGCTGGAATGATTGCAGGCACAAGGCAGGCGCCGCTCAAAGTTTGGAGACGCCCATCAGACCGCTTGGCACAATTATAAAAGGCATTTCTTAGGCATGGGAGGGAGCTGTTATCTTATGACGGGGTTGCAGGAACACTAATGAAGGCAGCACAAGGGTGGTGGATAGAGGTAATATAGGGAAAACCTGGTGACATGTTTTCTTTAGCCGATGTCAGAATCTCTCCCTTTGAAGTGGGCTCCGGCACTGAGCCCACATCTTTCCCGGCACATGTCAGCTATTTTGAACCTCTAACAGCCATGGGTGGAATCGCTATCCACCCACGGCTGTTAACTCGTTAAATATCGCTGTCAAAACCATTCATTTGACTCGCGCTTCCGGCAAGCACGCAGGAAGTCCTGCCCATCGGTGATCTCAGGTTGGCATGACAACCAAAGCTCTCCAGCAGACCTCTATGGTTTTCACTTCCGGATTGCTATGAGCGCCGCCCAGTGGTCGGCGCTTATAGCAAGTGAGCAATTCTGCTACATACAGGCGATCTGATCATCACCTATATGTAGCAGAGTCAATCGGATTATGGCAGCTTCTAGTCTCCCATGGAGACTATTGAAGCATGCGAAAAGTTTAATAAAAATGTTTTTAAAAATATTTAAAAATTTTTTTTAAAAGTTCAAATCACCCCTCTTTCACCCCATTCAAAATAAAACAATAAAAAAAATTCAAACATACACATATTTGGTATCGCCGCGTTCAGAATCGCCAGATCTATCAATAAAACAACAGATTTAACCCAATCGCTAAACGGCATAACAAGAAAAAAAGTCAAAACTCCAGAATTACTTTTTTTTGTTCCACGCAACATTGCATATAATGGGCAATCAAAAGATCACTTCTGCACGAATAAACGTCAGCTCAGCACACAAAAAATAAGCCCTCACCCAACGCGAAATCACGAAAAATGGAAACGCTACAAGTATTGGAAAATGGCGCCATTTTTTTTTTTTTACTTACAAATTTTTGGAAAAATTTTTCACCACTTAAATAAAAAAATAGCCTATACATATTTGGTGTCTATGAACTCAAAATGACCTGGAGAATCATAAAGGCAGGTCAGTTTTAGCATTTAGTAAACATGGTAAAAGAAGAAAAAGAACACAACTGTGGGATTGCACTTTTTTTTGCAATTTCACCACACTTGGATTTTTTTTCCCATTTTCAAGTGCACGGCATTGTAAACCAATGGTGTCGTTCAAAAGTACAACTCGTCCCGCAAAAAACAAGACCTCACATGCCATTTTGACCAAAAAATAAAAAAGTTTTGGTTCTGGGAAGAAGGGGAGCAAAAAATGAAAATGCCGAACCAAAAATACCTCTGGTCGTTAAGGGGTTAAATTTGCAGTCAGGAATCTGTCCCTGTTGCTGCATTGTTTTCTCAGCAGGATAGGCTGCCAGCAGTAACAGGTTCTTCAGTTATTATCTGCTTTATGATTAGCTAAGAGACAAAAATCTTCAGCACTTTCTCATTACTAGAATTAAAGGGAATCCGTCAGTAGGTTTTTGCTACCTCATCTGAGAGCAGCATGATGTAGGCAAAGAGACCCTGAATCCAACAATCTATCACTTAGTTTACTGGGTTCAGACATTCTGACACAATCCGAGGTTTTAGATTTAGCAATGCAGCAGAGCTGAGAAATCTAGCCCCGCCCATACCAGGGTCTCTGTGTTCAAAGTCTATAGACAGTGAGGTGCTTAACACAGAAAGGGGCGGAGTCAGACTTGGATCAGCAAGTCCCAGCAAGGTGATAAAACCTTCAGTGTAAGTAAACAGCAGCACACAGCCTGACATGTGACACATCCTTCCATTCTGTGTTTCAACCCCTACCTTGTTTTGTCCTCAGATTATATAGAAAAAACCTGCTTACAGATTCCCTTTAAACTTGTTTTCTTTGGACTTTCGGAACGTAAAAGTGATAGTGGATAAAACTATTGTTTTATATGCTGGAAGTGTAAAAAAAAGTTCTGTTTGAGGAATGATAGATTGTTGGATATTTTTGGAATCATGTTTTAATCATGGTGGTTGAGACTTGGCAAGGAGGGAGAACTAAAAAAAAAAAAGACTATGTACAGTGCTTTGGGCAGCATAACCAGTATAGCAGGAAAAGAGCTGCTTGCATTATTGTGTCCTTGATAATTTATAGCGCTCTATGGGTCACTGTTACCACCCTGGTAGAGCTTTGCTTGCCTGTAATATGCCTTTTAAGTTATTTTAGTTTTCGTAAAAAGTTAGAAAAATATTTACAGTTGAGAGTCCTCAGTGGTTGATACCTTTTAATGGCTAAATGAAAAGATGGTCACAGATTGCAAGCTTTCGAGACTACACAGGTCCCTTCATCAGGCATGGAATAATGCAAAATCTGATGAATAACATATTTATACCCAACACGGCACAGAAATAATGCCATAGACAAGACAGGTGACGTGAAGCAGAACTATCACTATGGGAGAGATGGTCCAGTTTGCCATTCACTTACATAATGCTCGCTGCTCGAACCCCTGAAAAGAATCCCTCATAAGAGCACAGATTAAAGAATCACTCCCAACGTGCTTATCTTATTATATTGCAGCCATCATATTATATAGCACAGTGTACTTACAATTGCCCATTTTGCCTTTCTACCCAGTTAATGTTTCTCATCTCTATGTAGAAACAGAAAGTCTCTTTTCCCTGCATAAATTATTCCCTTCTTCAACTCCTGACGCAACTGCTCCGCTCCTCCCTCCTCCAGGGACTTTTGCAGTGACTCATGAGTCTTAGTCCCTGGCAGGGGAAAGGAGCGGAGCAGCTGGGTCAAGAGGTGAAGAGTGGCATGACTGATGCAGGGAAAACAGACTTCCTGTTTCTACATAGTTCCTAGGATTTAGCTATATGCAAATTGCCTCTTCTGAGAAAAAAGAAAACTCTATAGCGCCACCTGTTGGAAGTAGCGATCCTACAAGTCACAATCAACCCTTTAACGAGTCATGGAATATGACTTAGGATAAAAGCCAAATCAGTATCTCAATTCGCAGACACGGTGTTTCGGGCTGTTGGCCCTCATCAGTGCGAAGCATGAGAACTAATTTGGCTAGGTGAGAGGCTCTGGACTGGGGTCTAAGGGGTATTATTTCTCCTTATGGAGAGTGACATACCATCTCTGGCTTGTCAAGGTAAGGAGGCTTATTCGCTGTGCAATGCTCCTCTGGGAAATATAATATGCAAATTGCCTCTTCTGAGAAAAAAGAGGACTTAAACTCTATAGCGCCACCTGTTGGAACTAGCGATCCTACAAGGCACAATCAACCGTTTAACGAGTCGTGCAATATGACTTAGGATAAAAGCCAAATCAGTATCTCAATTTGTCACGATTCACACCGTAACCGTCACCCCTACGTCACGGATCGGGGTGACTTTAGGCCAACAGACGGCTATCACATGTGCAGGGGGGCTTATCTTAGTTATCCCTCCACTGCTACAATGTGATGAAAAAGCACACAAGGCTATTGACCTCTTAGTTTACAGCAGGGGCTTATTTTAGGTATCCCACTGCTCTTCAATATACCACGAACTGCAGGGATTTATGTATATCCCGCTTACAGTTCCACTTGAAACTTGCAGCTCTCTGGGGCCCCCCTTACTCTCAGGTCAGACTAGGTACTGCACCTGGGGTAATTAGTCGGCAGAAAGGCTGCCTGCTATGTACTGGCTATTGGGCACGCTGCAGCGAGGCGATATAAATACTCCCACTCAGGCAGGAACAATAATTATCAACGCCGCAGTCGCTACAGCGACCCCCAACTACCCAGTACAAAGGTATGCTGCCACCAGCTTCGATTAAACGGGTCCGAAGCTAACCCAAAACAGGATTTAGCTAGTCAGTTTTTAATTACGTGATGTCATTGAACTAATGGAGAAAGGAAGAATTAATTGAGCAATTGCAAGCAGGGCTGTGGAGTCGGTAAGCCAAACCTCCGACTCCTCAATTTCCATGACTCCGACTCCACCAAAATTGGCTCCGACTCCGACTCCACAGTCCTGATTGTAAGTTCACAGTGCTATATAATATTATAAGTCCCCTGAGAAAAACACAGAATGAATGGCACCAGGGGAATGGATACAAATATGCACTGGATCAGATCCATATTTTAACCGGTAGCTAACGGTGTGAAGCAGCGGGTATATGGTGCTCAGCATCAAAAAGCATGAAACAGTTTTTGTATAGAATAAACAGTGATGCAGCCCTCACCCGGATGCAGTAAAATGAAGTCCTTTATTTTACCATTATAAGGTTATGAACATAGTCCAAAGGAACGGCAGGTGTGCACATGAGAGGAGAGACGGACGACGGCCATTTCGTGCAGTGAGCGCTACACCTGGACCCGCTGAAGCCCTTTCTGCGCGAAACGACAGTCATCCGTCTCTCCTTCCCCGCACTCCTGTGCACACCTGCCGTTCCTTTGGCTATGTTCTTAACCTTATAATGGTAAAATAAAGGACTTCGTTTTTACTGCATCTGGGTGAGTGCCGCATCACTGTTTATTCTATATAATATTATGACTGCAGAATATTAAGAGGGTAAAAATGTTGATGGAAGGGCTTCTTTAACAAGTCCGCTGTTGTCTCCGGCATACATGTTGTAAAAATCAAGGACTTTACTAGCTACGTCATGTGTTTATTGAGATGAAACGAATCAAATACCTGGACTAGCTAGGGGACCGGTTGTTGACTGTAACATTTGATTGTATGCTAGAAAATGTCAAAGATTAGTCCAAGTCCAAAGTTAAGAGAGATCATTAATTTGCACAAACAAGGAGAACTATACAATAAAAGATAACAAAGGCATTGAGTGTTCCTAGAGGTACAGGTGGAAGCAGAGTTCTCAAGTTCAATATTAAAGGGGCAGTCCACATTTGAGGCCTTTTTTTTACATACCTAAATGCATACAATTGGGGCTAAAACAAATTTTTGCAATTGGGATTCAGTAAAACGTCTCCTATAGCTGCTCTATTACTGGCTGCAGAATTACCGGGGTTGGCCACATTATCGTTACTCTTAAGAGATCTGCTGGGGAGGACTAAATGTTAAAATGCCGCCTTAAATTTTTGCCTTATTGATAAATTCTAAAGATCCGTTACGATCTTGTGTCGGGAAGTGAATTCTTTAAGTCACAGTTTGTTTGATGAAGTTTAAACTGTGGTGCGGAGTTTAACCCCTTCGTGACCACCAGTACAACTTAAAAACTGACCCAAGGTATAAGTGGATAGCACCCTCGACGGGTGAAAATGCCGCATCTGTCGGCTGTACACTATAGCTGACATCCTGCTGCATCAGTCACGATCAGTGTTGGCAACGTCCATGGCCGTTTAACCCCTTACAAGCTGCTGTCAATAGTGACTACGGCATCTAGATTGTTCTCAGAGTTTGGGGACTCACTCTAGAATCATAATTGTGTGGTTCTGACGCCTACCACGTCAGTCCACGGCATTAAAGTCTGCCGGCTATAGTGGCCTGTTCAAACGTGAGCAACATTTAAGGTGGTAAAAATAGCATTTTTCATTCCCGTCATGCCAGTTTGCATTAATTTCTAAAAAAAAAAAAAAAAAATGAAAAATGACTGCTACAATTTTAAAGCTTCTAACATCCTAACAAAATAAAAGAACATTGTACAGATGGTGGTGATGTAAAAGCCGACATGAGGGAAATGTAATTTATAACCTGTTTCGTGTGGTTTGACTGTCTGGATTAAAGAGATAATAAAAGTTTTAAAATTACTAATTTTTATAAGTTTTTGTCAAATTTCTTTTTTTGATAAATAATTGAAAAATATAATGACTGTAGAGATTCACTCGCTTCGTATAGAATCAAAACAATAGAATTATATACAGAAATCACTAGCATTGTCCATGCGCTAAATAAACAGTATACACCCTGACTATTCAGACACTGCCTTGTTGTCCATATAAACCACTGAGACTTGCAGTTTGGTGCACACAGCCAGTACTAACTCTTCTCAAAGAAATTCTGGCTTGTTTCTTCAACTTCAAGACACATCCAGTCTGCTCAGCCTCCCCAGCAGACTGAACACCTAGTCTGTTTGTATGCAGAGCTAGTCAGGATTACTAATCAAAGCCTGCAGAGCTAGGATTTTGCTCTAGCATACCTTGCATTCCTATATACCCTCTGCCAATCACAGAGCCTACAGGGCTTTAAATTGACCCGAATGTGAGGCTAACGCTTCATGACGGAAGTGTGACCTGGTAACTCCAAGAATCTGCACCTATTTTTGGTAGATATTTTTGGTTGTGCTGATTTTTGGAAAGCGGCAAAGTTCTTGCCACTGTGACACCGACAAGGTTGGCTTCTGACCTGCAAGGGGGTTAGAGTAGATCAGTGGATCACTACTTTTTCCGGGGTTTAGTAGGTTGCCATAGTATATGGGAAAGGCCTTCTTTTTCATTGGTTGGTATACTTCATAGTTGATCACTCACACTTTTTCCAATACCTTATTACTGGATAAGGAACTTGCTCTCTCCTGTGGGCATTAACACAAGTACCTGATCCCCAGACTTAAATTGTTCCAAGCTGACCAATTAGACCCCCTGGATTTTTTCTCTTGGGCATTGAGGAGGTGCTCTTTACATGACCCTTCACATTATCCCCACGATACAAGAAATCATTATGCTTGGCTTGCGTAAACAGACTATTGGCTCCAGTCTACTGGTGAACCCCATTTATGTTTTCCTTGACACCTTTTACTGTTAAGTCTCTGAACTGGGTACTCCTCAAAGTTGTCCTGAAACTTCTCTAGGTCAGTGATATTGGCTTCAGGGGATGCTTCCTCATTTTCCTTTCTACCCAGTACAGAGAATGGATATTCAATGGTTAAATCATGTGCCTTTATTACCATAGCTGATTCCTGGTGACATACCGGACTAGTGGGTGCTATAGATTTAGCCCATAAGTCCCCGATCAAAGGAAAATCTTGACTGATAACATTAACATGCCACAAGTCCTTGACCACTCCTACTTGGTGGGACACGGAGCCACAGTATGTTCGTATGTTGACTTGGGCCGTGGGATAGTTCTTGGCATCTGCACGGATGCACCTTACCTTCACCCCTTTCCCAGGGACTAGCACATGCCAAAGTGTGGTCCTTGCCAGGGTCACCCAACTTCTAGATTCCAGAAGTTCCATCACTTGGACACCATTCACAGTCACCTGGCATACCTGAGGCCCCTCGCCAGGATAAGGAACAGCACTGCAAGCAGGTTAGGCGACATAGGAGTAATACCAATCTACGCTGCAGTCCATCGGCTCTGAGGCAAAGGGACGGCTGATATATGACCCAGGACTCTACATCTCCATCAGATAATGGTACAAGATGTAACCTTTGAGCCTGGCTCTGACCCCTCCTAGATCTTTGTGCACCCATCAGACATGGTCTTGGGCCCCTTTTTTAAGTCTTTCAGAAATGGGACCTTGAGCTCCCATGATTGCTCAGGGAATTCTCCATGGCCAAGTATCTTTCCACAAGGCTCACAAGGTCATCTGCCTTCTGGGGATCTCCTTGGGTAACCCATCTTAGCATGGATTTTTGGATTGAGTGGATACAATTGGTCCACCACCACTCTTTCCACATCTGTGCTGGAGAGAAGGTCATTTTTGCACCAGATGTAGCAGGTTGAACATTTGGGCCCAGGGAGGCTTGTCCCTTTGGTAGTGCCACCCATTGTGCTCAAAATGCCAGGGTGATGCCAAAACCTGCCATAATTTCTGCCTTCAGCTTGTACTCCTTGACATTCTGTAGGGCAAGGTCATAGTATGCTTGCTGGTTCTGAGAGGAAAGGCGTGCACTCTGGAAGTGTGAGGCTGGTGCAGGCTGAACCTTGACTGGATCCAGTAGACTCATAAATTCGGACAAACAACCGCACTCAGAGAATGTATTCAAATTGCATCATAAACGTGAAATATTTATTGAGGAACACCACAGTGATCAATAAAGTATTGAGGTAATGTTTCAACCCCTTAATGGGTCTTTATCAAACCTCACTGAAAAAAACATAAAAATACATGCGTGGCCAGCTGTCTGCGGTATTGCCTTCCTGCACGCTGCTATGCTTATGTCATTCATTACGTACTCTGTATGGGCATCATCTGTATATATGTAAATTATTGGCTGTTTATTTTTGTATTTTAGTTTTTAGTTTTTATTGTACGTATTGTAGGGATTTCACTCACTCAGCTGCGACGGCTGACACTCAGGAGACGTGTTCCTTTAAAGTTCACTGGGTTTATTGCTTCATAAACCATGTGGCAAACAACAGAAAACAAATAGCCTTTGGTTCAGGTAAAGAAAAACAAGTGTCCAGTTCATCCGGCTCAGTCCTGAAGCCGTAACACACTCAGGAGGGTTTCACCTCCACACATACCTACCTGTGTTAAGCATTAGGCTTTCTTTTATATGTCTAACCACACCCAGAACCCATCACATGACCAGACATGTGGTTGTGACATCACCACAGGTCCTGAAACACATATAGGTAGCCATGGTTACATCACAGCAACAAGCCATCTATAAGACACATATCTCCCATCGATTAGACATCCTTTAGCCACGCTACATACCTCCCCCCTCTGCCTAAAGCCGTGGGGCTTGGCACTTTCTCCCACTAGACAAGGGATTCTTGACAGGGCATCAGCATTACCGTGCAGCTTTCCGGCCCTATGTTCCACATGGAAACAGAAGTCCTGCAGGGCTAAGAACCAACGGGTGACCCTAGCATTTCTACCCTTCGTTTCCCTCATCCACCTAAGTGGGGCATGGTCGGATATCAGTCTAAATTTACGTCCCAGCAAATAGTACTGTAATGTGTCGACTGCCCATTTTATGGCCAAGCACTCCTTTTCAACGACTGAGTAGTTCTTTTCAGACGAGGACAGCTTCCTACTCAGATAGAGAACAGGATGCTCCTCTCCATGTAGTTCTTGGGAAAGGACTGCTCCCACCCCAACATCTGAGGCATCTGTCTGAAGAATAAACTCTTTCTTGAAGTTTGGGGCCATCAGAACGGGTTGCTTACATAAAGCCTCTTTCATTTCTTGGAAGGCTGAATCTGTTTCTTCGGACCACTTAACCATTACTGATTTTGTCCCTTTTAGCAGGTCAGTCAGAGGCGCCGCCATTGTGGCGAAGTTTGGGATGAACCTCCTGTAATATCCCACGATTCCCAGGAAGGCTTTAACTTGCTTCTTGGAAACTGGTTTTGGCCATGTTTGAATTGCTTCCACTTTACTGATTTGGGGTTTTATTTCTCCATGACCCACTATGTATCCAAGGTACTTAGCTTCTTCTTTACCCAATGCACACTTCTTCGGGTTTATTGTAAATCCGGCCTCTCTTATAGCATCAAACACCGCTTGGACTTTCTCCAGATGACTCTCCCAGTCCGGGCTAAAGATGACGATATCATCTAGGTACGCAGCAGCGTATGCCTTGTGGGGTGCAAGGACTCTATCCATAGCCCTTTGGAAGGTGGCCGGAGCTCCCTGTAGGCCAAATGGCATCCGGACATACTGGAAGCATCCATCTGGTGTAGAAAACGCTGTCTTCTCCTTGGCTTCCTATGCCATGGGGATCTGCCAATACCCCTTCGTCAAATCCAAGGTGGTTATGTACCTGGCGGGCCCAAGCCTTTCGATGAGCTCATCAACTCGGGGCATGGGATATGCATCGAACTTGGAGACCTCATTCAACTTCCTATAGTCGTTGCAAAATCTCCACTCCCCATCAGGTTTTGGGACCAGGACAATTGGGCTCGACCAACCGCTCTTGGATTCCTCAATGACTCCAAGCTTCAACATACGCTCCACTTCCTTGGAGACTATTTCTCGACGGGCCTCAGGAATTCTATAGGGCTTCACGTTCACGCGCACATGGGGCTCTGTCAGGACCTCATGCTCTATGACCTTCGTGTACCCAGGCAACTCGGAAAACAGGTCCCTGTTTTTCTGGAGTAACTCCCGGCATTGCTGTTTCTGGGACTCCGATAGCGTCTCCGCTATAGTAACCGCTCCAACCTCATCATCTGGGTTGCTTAACAACGATGGAGTTACTGTCGGCTCTCTATCTTGCCACGGCTTGATAAGGTTGACATGGTATACTTGGAATGGTTTCCGTCTTCCTGGTTGGTGAATTTTATAGTTTACTTCACCAAGTCTCTCGACAACCTCATATGGCCCTTGCCATTTGGCCAAGAACTTGCTTTCCACTGTCGGAACTAACACAAGAACTCGGTCTCCCGGATTGAATTGCCTCACTCTTGCAGACCGGTTGTAGACCCTGGCCTGAGCTTCTTGTGCTTGGAGAAGGTGTTCTTTCACGATAGGCATCACCTTTGCAATCCTCTGCTGCATCAGGGCCACATGCTCAATGACGCTTCTGTGGGGCGTGACTTCGGCTTCCCAGGTTTCCTTGGCTATATCCAGGAGTCCTCGTGGATGTCGGCCATACAGAAGCTCAAACGGTGAGAAACCTGTGGAGGCCTGTGGAACTTCACGAATGGAAAACATCAAATAGGGTAAGAGACAATCCCAGTCTCTACCGTCTTTCTCTATAGCTTTTCTCAGCATGCTCTTCAGTGTCTTGTTAAATCTCTCAACAAGACCATCTGACTGGGGATGGTACACCGAGGTCCTCAACTGGGAGATTTTCAGGGCTTTGCATAGTTCCCTCATCACCTTGCTCATGAAAGGTGTCCCCTGGTCAGTCAGGATCTCCTTCGGCAGACCTGTCCGGGAAAAGACATGGACCAACTCGCGAGCTATACTCTTTGAAGAAGAATTTCTCAAGGGAATTGCCTCAGGATAGCGTGTGGCGTAGTCCAGGATGACTAATATATACTGATGGCCCCGGGCTGATTTAACTAAGGGACCGACCAAGTCCATGGCAATTCTCTCGAATGGCACCTCAATAATGGGCAGTGGCACAAGGGGGTTCCGGAAATGAGGAGTGGGAGCAGTTAGCTGACATGTAGGGCAGGACCTGCAATAGTTCACTATTTCCCGGTGGCACCCAGGCCAATAGAACCTCTGCACAACCCGTTCCTGCGTTTTTTCCACCCCTAGGTGTCCACCCAAGATGTGTGAATGGGCCATGTCCAACACCTTCCGTCTATATGGACCCGGCACTACCAACTGCTCTACCAACTCCTCCCTTATTTTCGTGACCCGGTACAACAACTCCCTGCTCATTAGAAAATGGGGAATTCTTGTGTCTGCCCCCGGCTCCTGTACCACCCCGTCAATAACTGTGACATTATTAAAGGCTTCCCTCAGAGTGGGGTCCCTATGTTGGGCAGTCCCAAAATTTTCACCGGATACCTCTAACTCCAGAATGTCAGATGCAGGGGACACTTCCTCCTCATCTCCAGCCAGGACATAAAAAGGAAATCTGTCTGACTCTGGGTGTGGCACCACCCTTCCCGGGTTCACTGGTTCCCTACTCTTGCTAGGGAGCTCAGAACCTTTCCCCCACAAATCCCAAAACAAACAGAAATCCCGGCCAATAATTATAGGGTGCAACAAGTCCTGAACGACGCCGACTATGTGGGACTCCGTGCCACATGTCGTTTCAATGTTCACACTGGCCACAGGGTAGTCCTTTGCATCACCATGTATGCACCGCACTCCGACCTTCTTTCCCGGGAGCAGGTGGAGAGGAAAAGTGGCCCTCACCAGGGTCACTAGGCTCCCCGAGTCTAACAGTGCCGTTACTGCTTGACCGTTCACCTTCACGGGACATGCTTGAGGTCCCTCGTTGGGCGGAGAGTTCACACTGCAAGCTGGATACGCATAGTATGAACAACGGCGTCCCATGCTGCAGTCCATCTGCTCAGTGGTTTGGGAACAACGGGCAGCTATATGTCCTGGCTTGTGGCACCTCCAACAAATAATATCACCCGTGGGTACCTTGGGCACCCCCTCCCCCGCCCTTTGTGACCTTGGACGCACCACCCCTTTTTGGGACTCAGCTGCCTTCTGGGATCCCCAGTACGGCATGGGCTGCCTCCCGAAGGAGCCTTCCAACCCTTGGTACCTCTCAACCAGTCCGATCAGCTCGTCGGCATTCTGGGGATCACCCTGGGCAACCCAAGACTGTATAGGCCTCGGGAGGGAATGGACAAACCGATCCATCATCACCCGTTCTACCATCTGTGCAGGCGCAGAGGACTCTGGCTGCAGCCATTTCTGGACCAGGTGCAACAGATCAAACATTTGGGAACGAGGTGGTTTGTCCCGGTGATAGCCCCAGGAGTGAACTCGCTGTGCCCTGACAGTCAGTGTCACCCCCAAACGTGCGAGAATCTCGGCTTTCAATTTGTGATACTCTTTGGCATCCTGCAAGGTCAAATCATAGTACGCCTTCTGGGGTTCTCCCGTCAGGTATGGCGCAAGTACTTCTGCCCACTGCTCTGGCGGAAGTTTTTCCCTCTCAGCGACCCTCTCAAACACCGTCAGGAAGGCCTCAACATCATCCCCGGGAGTCATTTTCTGCAATGCGCGTCTTACCGTTTTCCGGACGTGGGTGTCATCAGCCAAACCTGGGGTTGGGGCGCTCGCCTTGCCCTGGATGGCGGTTGCCAGAAGCTGCATCTGCTGCTGATGCTCCTGCTGGCTCTGCTGCATCTGCTGCCGTTGCTCCTGCTGGCTCTGCTGCATCTGCTGCTGGCTCTGTTGTAACTGCTGCCGTTGCTCCTGCTGGCTTTGTTGCATCTGCTGCCGTTGCTCCTGCTGGCTCTGTTGTATCTGCTGCATCAACAGCCTGTTGGTCTCTTGCTGCCTTTTCTCCTGCTGTGACTGCATCTGGACCAATTGTTTCAGCAGGTCCTCCATTTTCTCCGGCAATGCTTGCTGGCTTGCAACAGCCTTGACCCAGGACATTCAAAATAAACTCACGTCTCCGCTGGGAACGCTGCTCGCACGTCTACCACCAATTGTAGGGATTTCACTCACTCAGCTGCGACGGCTGACACTCAGGAGACGTGTTCCTTTAAAGTTCACTGGGTTTATTGCTTCATAAACCATGTGGCAAACAACAGAAAACAAATAGCCTTTGGTTCAGGTAAAGAAAAACAAGTGTCCAGTTCATCCGGCTCAGTCCTGAAGCCGTAACACACTCAGGAGGGTTTCACCTCCACACATACCTACCTGTGTTAAGCATTAGGCTTTCTTTTATATGTCTAACCACACCCAGAACCCATCACATGACCAGACATGTGGTTGTGACATCACCACAGGTCCTGAAACACATATAGGTAGCCATGGTTACATCACAGCAACAAGCCATCTATAAGACACATATCTCCCATCGATTAGACATCCTTTAGCCACGCTACAGTATACATCACGACTTTGGATGCTCACCTGGCGCTCATGCACCATACTGCTTTATTATGATTGTTTTACTATGTTTGTATTATTTTCTGCACATTGCCATATTTGCTTTGTCTCTTTTGGCCACATTATTTCTAATATAATGTATTTTTATGTTTTTTTCAGTGAGGTTTGATAAAGACCCATCAAGGGGTCGAAACGTTACCTCAATACTTTATTGATCACTGTGGTGTTCCTCAATAAATATTTCACGTTTATGATGCAATTTGAATACATTCTCTGAGTGCGGTTGTTTGTCCGAATTTAATAGTATGCTTGCTGCACTTCCTCAGTAAGGTATGGATCTAGAACCTCTGCCCATTGCTCCGGGGGCAGTTTCAGTCTATCTGCCACCCTCTCAAATACACTCAGGAAAGAATCGACGTTGTCCTCCATAGTCATCTTCTTTAAGGCCTCCTGTGCCGTTCGTCTCACCCAGTAACCTTCGCTTTGGCTGGCGGGTGGTGCCATCTCCCTGGCCCCGACAGTTTCTGCCAGGAGAGCCATGTACTGATTACACTGCTGCCCCAACTCGTGCTGCTGCTTTTGGAACTGCTGGATCAGGTGTTTGTTGCCTTCCTGTTGGGTGTGCTGTTGCTGTATTTGCTAACCTTGCTGTACCTGGACTAACTGTTTCACAAGCTTCTCCATTCTTTTGTACTGTGTTTGCAGTGCTGTAGCTGCCTTTACCCAGGACAGTTAATCTTTACACTGAAATCGCCTTGGCTCTCTGGGACTTCATGTCCGCCTTCTCCACCAATTGTAGGGATTCACTCACACTGGTAGGCTTTAGGCCTTAGGTAGCATTCACACAGGCAATGCAGTTTTGGTCCAAAAACATGCAGTTTTTATTGCTTTCCACAGGTTGCCGAGAACCAAAACAACCTTGACCAGGCGATAAGTAAAGAGTACAGACCAAAGTGCGGCCCACGAGCCACATTCGGCCCTCTGGACATTCCAGGCTGGCCCATGGACCGAGACAGCCAAGTGGTTGATAACAGTGGCGCACGGGCTGCACCGTACTTTCTGCCACTTGCCGTCTCTGCCTGCTGTCATCTCACTCTGCATCCGATGCAGACAGCGGTGAATACATTGGTAGAGGAGGGGCCTCTGACCCCTTCTTCCACCAATCAGCGTGTGAAAACAGGGGCTCTGCCCCTATTCATGCTGCTTACAGATTACATAGCAAAACGCAAACAACCTGCTAACAGATTCCTGGAATAAGGAGTGAAAGCTAAGAATAGGACTACAAACATTAAGACAATGCACGGCCATAGTTAGGAACAAGACTGAGTTCAGGATCAGGGGACAGTAGTAATTAGCAATAGCAAAACACAGAATTAGGAGAAAGGAGAAGAATGGACCTCAATCATGATATGTTACAGTTGAAGTCCTATTTCAAAAGAACACCAGGTTCTGATGTCATCTTTGGTCTCCAAATGCCTGGTCTTGCCCCTTCTACGCAGACACGGAGGAATAGATGTTCAAAAGAAAAATGGAAGTATATGCAGCAAGCCATGGATGAAAGCAGATAACACCGATGGTAAAGCAGTGGCTCAGTGGTTAACGCTGTTGCTTTGCAGCTCTGAGGTTAAAATCCCACCAAGGACAACATCTGCAAGGAGTTTGTTTGTTCTCCCTGTGTTTGCGCGGGTTTCTCCGGGTTCTCAGTTGGAAGGAGTTGCAACCACCTATAAAATTTGCTGCTGTAACCTAGATTAACAAGATCAAAGTCAGATAAAGTTTGATAAAGAACTAGCATCGGTGGGGATCTCCTGACACTCTGGACAGCAAATTTCAAGAAGGAGAAAAAGTTGTATTCAACATTTCTAGTTTTTTGCTACTTTTGAAGATATGCCACCACCAGCATTTTCTGGACAAGTTTGCATGTTAACGGATGCGTTGAGGAAAAACATGACCTGAACAAGCTTTCTAATGTTTGTTACCAGCTTTAGAGTAGGTCATCATCTAAGTATAATCAGTAAGATAATCAGCTCTTAAAAATCCATCCACGGCCATCTTTGTCTACATTAGGCACACTTATGATGTGGTTGACATGCAGTCTACAAGTGCAGCAATTGACTATCTGCCACGGCTGAAGGTCTACTTGACCTTTCATAGTGACAACGGGCGTATGGAACCTGCTGACGATGTAGTTACGTCCTACTTTATTCAAGCATAAATCATTTTTGTTCCTACTTTGGCCCAGACACCATACCTTGGACGCGCACACACACAAAAAAGTCAATTAATAGTTCTCCTTTAGATTCTGATTTGTAAGGCTTGAGCGCCTTTGCTGATATAAACTTCCTCCGCGAAGACCCAAGACCGTTAATCAAGAGATTTCAAGAATCATGACATCTGTACGTCTTCTCAGAAATGTCAAAGAGCAGCAGATATATGCCCACCGCAACTCAATCAGACACCGGGAGTGGGAATCAAGGCATCCATATCGAGGACTTGGTAGCAACATAAAAGGACACCAAAATAGTATTAAAAGATAAACATCACATAGAAACGTGACTCCTGAGACTTTCCTACCGGGATTCGTGGAGGGGGGCCGCTGTTATTTAACGTGTATTCTATGAATGACATTGAAGAGAGAATTGTGAGTAACGTTTCAATTTGCGTAGATGATAGTAAATTATGTGTCAATGTAAATACAGGGGAGGATGTAAATTGATTATAGAAGGACGTCTACTTGCCGGCAAATTGAGCAAACTAAGGCACAGATGAATTTCGCTGTAGATAAATGGTCTGCGAGGCACTTGGGTTGGAAAATTCTTAAGTAGAATATTACCTAAATTGGATTGAAATAAATAGCTATACCGAGGAAAGGGACCTTGGGATTTCATAGCTAATACACGGAAAATGTCTCGTTGACCAAGTCTATTGGGTCTATGGAATATTCTTAAGTACCAACAAGACATATTTGTTTCACTCTGTTTTGTTTTATTATTATTTATGTTACGATTTGTTTTATATATTATACATTTGCGTTTGGATTTTTAAAGGAAACGTTCCAGTTGAAATTTGCAATCTTTTCTGCCATTTCTACTATCTGTTATCACAAAGATGGGGCGTAGGAAGTGGAGGAACCCAAGACTGAAGCATCAGACTACACACAGGGTTTCTGTAGTCTGTTACCATGGAAACATCTAGGTCTGCATTTGAGCTGTATACCAAAATGGTAGAAGGTTTTTTTTTTTTTTTATTTAAAAGGACTATTTACAAAGCTGATTTTTTTTATTATTATTTATGTGGAAGAGCGATGCTTATAAAAAGATAAATTGGCTGCCAAAGTATACATTTTTCACCCATCAAACCCAAAGTTTTTTTTTTTATCTGTGTGTTTACCATTCAAATGTATTGATCTGGAAGTATAGAAAATAATTAAAGGGCTTTTCCACTTTGAAAAATGATAGGATACTAGTAATACAACACAGAAATAATACTCACCCTCCCCCTATCCAGCGCCGCCACCCCACTGCTGCTTCGGTCTCTGTGTTTTGTCACAACTATATCTCACAACATGGCTGCAGCCAATCACTGAGCACAGTGGCTCTGATGATATAGATGTCACTAACCTCCCAGTGATTGGCTGCAGTGGTGATGTGCGCTGTAGTTGTGATATCACTGCTACAGCCAAAGCACAGAGGCTGGCGCAATGGCAGGAAGCCAGTGCTGGATTGGGGAAGGTCACTACTATTTCTGTTGTTTTACAACTATCTAATCATTTGGGGATCATTTTTTTTAAAAGTGGAAAACCCATTCAAAGGTGTATTTAAAAAGAAATAATCCAAAAATGGCTGCGGATCGGGCTTTGGAAAATTGTTATCACTGGAGAATACTGTACATTTTGGCAACTCATATGAATGAGTGCCAAGTAATTCATGGAGAAACCAGATCCGCTGATAGGTAGAGGTTCCAAGCAGGAAATCCTCTTATATGATCTTCCTATGTCATAAAGGACATATGGACAGGGCTGATTTAATAAAACAAATCCTTTAGCACAAATTAGCTCTATTATTAATACCCCCTGCCTAATGTTGTGTACTGCATGGCTACACAGCTCAATAAACCGTGAGCTGCCTGTCGTGATCCAGATCGGGGTTTGCTTCTGATTATTCTCTCCCCGGGATGGTCATGCAGGGGTTAATCTTCCTTGCCTCATTTTGGGATCTGCCTGGCTATTTCAGTCCGCTGTTACCTGCAAGCAGTGTCAGTTATAGTTCCTGTCTTTGGCTTGAGCAGCTAACCCCGTTATACCTTGATTTGTCCTCTGCCCGTTTACCTAGGTCCCTTTCCTGTTTTCCCCGTGACTTCGCTCGTTGTAGTACTTGCTCTCGACTTGTCCCCCGACCTGTTCTACTGTCTTGCGTTGCTGGCTTTCCTGCTCCCGATCAGCTCTGACTTCTTTGGCTTGTTTCTGACCTCTTTGGCTTGTTTCTGACCATGACTATTGCTGTGACCTCTGGTACTTTGTTCCCTCTCTGTTGCTGACCTGGCTTTTTCTGACTACTCTTTCGCCACCTAGTGGCTTCTGTCTGCTGCTTTGTGATTTCACTGTGAGTATACCTGTTTTCCTTCACCCGCACCCCCTGGTGGATGTTGTGTGCTACTGTGCTGCAGCAGGCATTACACTGCCATGTTCTGTGTGTTTTGACACCTTTGTACCATGGCCAGCATTAAAGGGTTATTTCCAAGATCGTAAGTGATCCTGCATCTATAAACCCTGTTATGTTTGCTAATGACAGGTGTTATGAAGGCAATCCAGAAACACAGTGTGCTTAGCGATCAGAGCGCACACAGTGATCTGACAAATACCCAAAAATACAAGAACGAGCTCTGAGACGTGGAAACTCTGTAGACTGCACACCTGATCCTATCCTAAACACAACTAAAAGCGGCTGTGGATTGCGCCTAACAACTACCTAGGCAACTCGGCACAGCCTAAGAAACTAGCTAGCCTGAAGATAGAAAAATAGGCCTGACTTGCCCCAGAGAAATTCCCCAAAGGAAAAGGCAGCCCCCCACATATAATGACTGTGAGTAAGATGAAAAGACAAAACGTAGGGATGAAATAGATTCAGCAAAGTGGGGCCCGATATTCTAGGACAGAGCGAGGACAGTAAAGCGAACTTTGCAGTCTACAAAAAACCCTAAAGCAAAACCACGCAAAGGGGGCAAAAAAAACCCACCGTGCCGAACTAACGGCACGGCGGTACACCCTTTTCGTCTCAGAGCTTCCAGCAAAACAAAAGACAAGCTGGACAGAAAAAAAGCAACAAAAAAGCAAAAAGCACTTAGCTATACAGAGCAGCAGGTCACAGGAACAATCAGGAGAAGCTCAGATCCAACACTGAAACATTGACAAGGAGCAAGGATAGCAGCATCAGGCGGAGTTAAGTAATGAAGCAGTTAACGAGCTCACCAGAACACCTGAGGGAGGAAGCTCAGAAGCTGCAGTACCACTTGTGACCACAGGAGTGAATTCAGCCACAGAATTCACAACAGTACCCCCCCCCCCTTGAGGAGGGGTCACCGAACCCTCACCAGAGCCCCCAGGCCAACCAGGATGAGCCGCATGAAAGGCACGAACAAGATCGGAAGCATGAACATCAGAGGCAAAAACCCAGGAATTATCTTCCTGAGCATAACCCTTCCATTTAACCAGATACTGGAGTTTCCGTCTAGAAACACGAGAATCCAAAATCTTCTCCACAATATACTCCAATTCCCCCTCCACCAAAACCGGGGCAGGAGGCTCAACAGATGGAACCATAGGTGCCACGTATCTCCGCAACAACGACCTATGGAATACATTATGTATGGAAAAGGAGTCTGGGAGGGTCAAACGAAAAGACACAGGATTGAGAACCTCAGAAATCCTATACGGACCAATAAAACGAGGTTTAAATTTAGGAGAGGAAACCTTCATAGGAATATGACGAGAAGATAACCAAACCAGATCCCCAACACGAAGTCGGGGACCCACACAGCGTCTGCGATTAGCGAAAAGTTGAGCTTTCTCCTGGGACAAGATCAAATTGTCCACTACCTGAGTCCAGATCTGCTGCAACCTATCCACCACAGAATCCACACCAGGACAGTCCGAAGACTCAACCTGTCCTGAAGAGAAACGAGGATGGAACCCAGAATTGCAAAAAAATGGAGAAACCAAGGTAGCCGAGCTGGCCCGATTATTAAGGGCGAACTCAGCCAACGGCAAAAAGGACACCGAATCATCCTGGTCTGCAGAAACAAAACATCTCAGATATGTTTCCAAGGTCTGATTGGTTCGTTCGGTCTGGCCATTAGTCTGAGGATGGAAAGCCGAGGAAAAGGATAGGTCAATGCCCATCCTACCACAAAAGGCTCGCCAAAACCTTGAAACAAACTGGGAACCTCTGTCAGAAACAATATTCTCAGGAATGCCATGCAACCGAACCACATGCTGAAAGAACAAAGGTACCAAATCAGAGGAGGAAGGCAATTTAGCCAAGGGCACCAGATGGACCATTTTAGAAAAGCGATCACAGACCACCCAAATGACTGACATCTTTTGAGAAACGGGAAGGTCAGAAATGAAATCCATCGAAATATGTGTCCAAGGCCTCTTTGGGACCGGCAAGGGCAAAAGCAACCCACTGGCACGAGAACAGCAGGGCTTAGCCCTAGCACAAATCCCACAGGACTGCACAAAAGTACGTACATCCCGTGACAGAGATGGCCACCAGAAGGATCTAGCCACTAACTCTCTGGTACCAAAGATTCCAGGATGACCAGCCAACACCGAACAATGAAGTTCAGAGATAAGTTTATTAGTCCACCTATCAGGGACGAACAGTTTCTCTGCTGGACAACGATCAGGTTTATTCGCCTGAAATTTTTGCAGCACCCGCCGCAAATCAGGGGAGATGGCAGACACAATGACTCCTTCCTTGAGGATACCCGCTGGCTCAGATAAACCCGGAGAGTCGGGCACAAAACTCCTAGACAGAGCATCCGCCTTCACATTTTTAGAGCCCGGAAGGTACGAAATCACAAAGTCAAAGCGGGCAAAAAATAACGACCAACGGGCCTGTCTAGGATTCAAGCGCTTGGCAGACTCGAGATAAGTCAAGTTCTTATGATCAGTCAATACCACCACGCGATGCTTAGCTCCTTCAAGCCAATGACGCCACTCCTCGAATGCCCACTTCATGGCCAGCAACTCTCGATTGCCCACATCATAATTACGCTCAGCGGGCGAAAACTTCCTGGAAAAGAAAGTACATGGTTTCATCACTGAGCAATCAGAACCTCTCTGTGACAAAACCGCCCCTGCTCCAATCTCAGAAGCATCAACCTCGACCTGGAACGGAAGAAAAACATCTGGCTGACACAACACAGGGGCAGAACAAAAACGACGCTTCAACTCCTGAAAAGCTTCCACAGCAGCAGAAGACCAATTAACCAAATCAGCACCCTTCTTGGTCAAATCGGTCAATGGTTTGGCAATGCTAGAAAAATTACAGATGAAGCGACGATAAAAATTAGCAAAGCCCAGGAACTTTTGCAGACTTTTCAGAGATGTCGGCTGAATCCAATCCTGGATGGCTTGGACCTTAACTGGATCCATCTCGATAGTAGAAGGGGTAAAGATGAACCCCAAAAATGAAACTTTCTGCACACCGAAGAGACACTTTGATCCCTTCACAAACAAAGAGTTAGCACGCAGGACCTGAAAAACCATTCTGACCTGCTTCACATGAGACTCCCAATCATCTGAGAAGATCAAAATGTCATCCAAGTAAACAATCAGGAATTTATCCAGATACTCACGGAAGATGTCATGCATAAAAGACTGAAACACAGATGGAGCATTGGCAAGTCCGAACGGCATCACTAGATACTCAAAATGACCCTCGGGCGTATTGAATGCAGTTTTCCATTCATCTCCTTGCCTGATTCTCACCAGATTATACGCACCACGAAGATCTATCTTAGTGAACCAACTAGCCCCCTTAATCCGAGCAAACAAGTCAGATAACAATGGCAAGGGATACTGAAATTTAACAGTGATCTTATTAAGAAGGCGGTAATCAATACACGGTCTCAGCGAACCATCCTTCTTGGCTACAAAGAAGAACCCTGCTCCCAGTGGTGATGACGATGGGCGAATATGTCCCTTCTCCAGGGATTCCTTCACATAACTGCGCATAGCGGCGTGTTCGGGCACGGATAAATTAAATAATCGACCTTTAGGGAATTTACTACCAGGAATCAAATTGATAGCACAATCACAATCCCTATGCGGAGGCAGAGCATCGGACTTGGGCTCTTCAAATACATCCTGATAATCAGACAAGAACTCTGGGACCTCAGAAGGGGTGGATGACGAAATCGACAAAAATGGAACATCACCATGTACCCCCTGACAACCCCAGCTGGATACCGACATGGAATTCCAATCCAATACTGGATTATGGGTTTGTAGCCATGGCAACCCCAACACGACCACATCATGCAGATTATGCAACACCAGAAAGCGAATAACTTCCTGATGTGCAGGAGCCATGCACATGGTCAGCTGGGCCCAGTATTGAGGTTTATTCTTGGCCAAAGGTGTAGCATCAATTCCTCTCAATGGAATAGGACACCGCAAAGGCTCCAAGAAAAACCCACAACGTTTAGCATAATCCAAATCCATCAGATTCAGGGCAGCGCCCGAATCCACAAACGCCATGACAGAAAACGACGACAAAGAGCAGATCAAGGTAATGGACAGAAGGAATTTGGACTGTACAGTACCAATGACGGCAGACCTAGCGGACCGCTTAGTGCGCTTAGGACAATCAGAAATAGCATGAGTGGAATCACCACAGTAGAAACACAGACCATTCAGACGTCTGTATTCCTGCCGTTCAACTCTAGTCATAGTCCTATCGCACTGCATAGGCTCAGGTTTAACCTCAGGCAGTACCGCCAAATGGTGCACAGATTTACGCTCGCGCAAGCGTCGACCGATCTGAATGGCCAAAGACAAAGACTCATTCAAACCAGCAGGCATAGGAAATCCCACCATGACATCCTTAAGAGCCTCAGAGAGACCCTTTCTGAACAAAGCTGCCAGCGCAGATTCATTCCACTGAGTGAGTACTGACCATTTCCTAAATTTCTGACAATATACTTCTATATCATCCTGACCCTGGCACAAAGCCAGCAAATTTTTCTCAGCCTGATCCACTGAATTAGGCTCATCGTACAGCAATCCGAGCGCCAGGAAAAACGCATCGACACTACTCAATGCAGGGTCTCCTGGCGCAAGAGAAAATGCCCAGTCTTGAGGGTCGCCGCGCAAAAAAGAAATAATAATCAAAACCTGTTGAATAGGATTACCAGAAGAATGAGGTTTCAAGGCCAGAAATAGCTTACAATTATTTTTGAAACTTAGAAACTTAGTTCTATCTCCAAAAAACAAATCAGGAATAGGAATTCTTGGTTCTAACATAGATTTCTGATCAATAGTATCTTGAATCTTTTGTACATTTATAACGAGATTATCCATTGAAGAGCACAGACCCTGAATATCCATGTCCACACCTGTGTCCAGAATCACCCAAATGTCTAGGGGAAAAAAAAAAAAGTGAACACAGAGCAGAAAAAAAAAAACTGATGTCAGAACTTTTTCTTTCCCTCTATTGAGAATCATTAGTTGGGCTCCTTGTACTGTTATGTTTGCTAATGACAGGTGTTATGAAGGCAATCCAGAAACACAGTGTGCTTAGCGATCAGAGCGCACACAGTGATCTGACAAATACCCAAAAATACAAGAACGAGCTCTGAGACGTGGAAACTCTGTAGACTGCACACCTGATCCTATCCTAAACACAACTAAAAGCGGCTGTGGATTGCGCCTAACAACTACCTAGGCAACTCGGCACAGCCTAAAAAACTAGCTAGCCTGAAGATAGAAAAATAGGCCTGACTTGCCCCAGAGAAATTCCCCAAAGGAAAAGGCAGCCCCCCACATATAATGACTGTGAGTAAGATGAAAAGACAAAACGTAGGGATGAAATAGATTCAGCAAAGTGGGGCCCGATATTCTAGGACAGAGCGAGGACAGTAAAGCGAACTTTGCAGTCTACAAAAAACCCTAAAGCAAAACCACGCAAAGGGGGCAAAAAAAACCCACCGTGCCGAACTAACGGCACGGCGGTACACCCTTTGCGTCTCAGAGCTTCCAGCAAAACAAAAGACAAGCTGGACAGAAAAAAAGCAACAAAAAAGCAAAAAGCACTTAGCTATACAGAGCAGCAGGTCACAGAAACAATCAGGAGAAGCTCAGATCCAACACTGAAACATTGACAAGGAGCAAGGATAGCAGCATCAGGCGGAGTTAAGTAATGAAGCAGTTAACGAGCTCACCAGAACACCTGAGGGAGGAAGCTCAGAAGCTGCAGTACCACTTGTGACCACAGGAGTGAATTCAGCCACAGAATTCACAACAAAACCCCCAACGATTCGGAGAACCAAGTCTGAAGACCGGGAAGTGGACACTGCAGAATCCGCTCTTGACCTCCGTTCCATTCATTGTCTTTGGGACTGCCAGTAATATCTGAGAGCTGTGCTCTATTTTTCCAGCAGTTTCAAGGACCATGAATGGAACGCAGGGCAAATGTGTTCACCTTCACTCCATTCAAGATGAGACTCTGCCGAACTTAGTTCTTAATTCCGGAGTCCTGTTTTCGGGGTCCTAGCAATCAGCCACTCAACAATCAGTAAGTTGTCCCCTATTCTAAGTATCTAATATATAATTGCCTAGAATACTACTTCCTGCAATTTGTGCCAACTTCCGTGGCTTTGTCCGGAGCTAATGTCCGGAGCTAATGTCCGGAGCTAATGTCCGGAGCTAATGTGCGGAGATAATGTCCGGAGATAATGTCCGGAGCTAATGTCCGGAGCTAATGTCCGGAGCTAATGTCCGGAGATAAGTGACGTCAACTGTTATGTTTGCTAATGACAGGTGTTATGAAGGCAATCCAGAAACACAGTGTGCTTAGCGATCAGAGCGCACACAGTGATCTGACAAATACCCAAAAATACAAGAACGAGCTCTGAGACGTGGAAACTCTGTAGACTGCACACCTGATCCTATCCTAAACACAACTAAAAGCGGCTGTGGATTGCGCCTAACAACTACCTAGGCAACTCGGCACAGCCTAAGAAACTAGCTAGCCTGAAGATAGAAAAATAGGCCTGACTTGCCCCAGAGAAATTCCCCAAAGGAAAAGGCAGCCCCCCACATATAATGACTGTGAGTAAGATGAAAAGACAAAACGTAGGGATGAAATAGATTCAGCAAAGTGGGGCCCGATATTCTAGGACAGAGCGAGGACAGTAAAGCGAACTTTGCAGTCTACAAAAAACCCTAAAGCAAAACCACGCAAAGGGGGCAAAAAAAACCCACCGTGCCGAACTAACGGCACGGCGGTACACCCTTTGCGTCTCAGAGCTTCCAGCAAAACAAAAGACAAGCTGGACAGAAAAAAAGCAACAAAAAAGCAAAAAGCACTTAGCTATACAGAGCAGCAGGTCACAGGAACAATCAGGAGAAGCTCAGATCCAACACTGAAACATTGACAAGGAGCAAGGATAGCAGCATCAGGCGGAGTTAAGTAATGAAGCAGTTAACGAGCTCACCAGAACACCTGAGGGAGGAAGCTCAGAAGCTGCAGTACCACTTGTGACCACAGGAGTGAATTCAGCCACAGAATTCACAACAGTACCCCCCCTTGAGGAGGGGTCACCGAACCCTCACCAGAGCCCCCAGGCCGACCAGGATGAGCCGCATGAAAGGCACGAACAAGATCGGAAGCATGAACATCAGAGGCAAAAACCCAGGAATTATCTTCCTGAGCATAACCCTTCCATTTAACCAGATACTGGAGTTTCCGTCTAGAAACACGAGAATCCAAAATCTTCTCCACAATATACTCCAATTCCCCCTCCACCAAAACCGGGGCAGGAGGCTCAACAGATGGAACCATAGGTGCCACGTATCTCCGCAACAACGACCTATGGAATACATTATGTATGGAAAAGGAGTCTGGGAGGGTCAAACGAAAAGACAAAGGATTGAGAACCTCAGAAATCCTATACGGACAAATAAAACGAGGTTTAAATTTAGGAGAGGAAACCTTCATAGGAATATGACGAGAAGATAACCAAACCAGATCCCCAACACGAAGTCGGGGACCCACACGGCGTCTGCGATTAGCGAAAAGTTGAGCTTTCTCCTGGGACAAGATCAAATTGTCCACTACCTGAGTCCAGATCTGCTGCAACCTATCCACCACAGAATCCACACCAGGACAGTCCGAAGACTCAACCTGTCCTGAAGAGAAACGAGGATGGAACCCAGAATTGCAAAAAAATGGAGAAACCAAGGTAGCCGAGCTGGCCCGATTATTAAGGGCGAACTCAGCCAACGGCAAAAAGGACATCCAATCATCCTGGTCTGCAGAAACAAAACATCTCAGATATGTTTCCAAGGTCTGATTGGTTCGTTCGGTCTGGCCATTAGTCTGAGGATGGAAAGCCGAGGAAAAGGATAGGTCAATGCCCATCCTACCACAAAAGGCTCGCCAAAACCTTGAAACAAACTGGGAACCTCTGTCAGAAACAATATTCTCAGGAATGCCATGCAACCGAACCACATGCTGAAAGAACAAAGGTACCAAATCAGAGGAGGAAGGCAATTTAGCCAAGGGCACCAGATGGACCATTTTAGAAAAGCGATCACAGACCACCCAAATGACTGACATCTTTTGAGAAACGGGAAGGTCAGAAATGAAATCCATCGAAATATGTGTCCAAGGCCTCTTTGGGACCGGCAAGGGCAAAAGCAACCCACTGGCACGAGAACAGCAGGGCTTAGCCCTAGCACAAATCCCACAGGACTGCACAAAAGTACGTACATCCCGTGACAGAGATGGCCACCAGAAGGATCTAGCCACTAACTCTCTGGTACCAAAGATTCCAGGATGACCAGCCAACACCGAACAATGAAGTTCAGAGATAAGTTTATTAGTCCACCTATCAGGGACGAACAGTTTCTCTGCTGGACAACGATCAGGTTTATTCGCCTGAAATTTTTGCAGCACCCGCCGCAAATCAGGGGAGATGGCAGACACAATGACTCCTTCCTTGAGGATACCCGCTGGCTCAGATACACCCGGAGAGTCGGGCACAAAACTCCTAGACAGAGCATCCGCCTTCACATTTTTAGAGCCCGGAAGGTACGAAATCACAAAGTCAAAGCGGGCAAAAAATAACGACCAACGGGCCTGTCTAGGATTCAAGCGCTTGGCAGACTCGAGATAAGTCAAGTTCTTATGATCAGTCAATACCACCACGCGATGCTTAGCTCCTTCAAGCCAATGACGCCACTCCTCGAATGCCCACTTCATGGCCAGCAACTCTCGATTGCCCACATCATAATTACGCTCAGCGGGCGAAAACTTCCTGGAAAAGAAAGCACATGGTTTCATCACTGAGCAATCAGAACCTCTCTGTGACAAAACCGCCCCTGCTCCAATCTCAGAAGCATCAACCTCGACCTGGAACGGAAGAGAAACATCTGGCTGACACAACACAGGGGCAGAACAAAAACGACGCTTCAACTCCTGAAAAGCTTCCACAGCAGCAGAAGACCAATTAACCAAATCAGCACCCTTCTTGGTCAAATCGGTCAATGGTTTGGCAATGCTAGAAAAATTACAGATGAAGCGACGATAAAAATTAGCAAAGCCCAGGAACTTTTGCAGACTTTTCAGAGATGTCGGCTGAATCCAATCCTGGATGGCTTGGACCTTAACTGGATCCATCTCGATAGTAGAAGGGGTAAAGATGAACCCCAAAAATGAAACTTTCTGCACACCGAAGAGACACTTTGATCCCTTCACAAACAAAGAGTTAGCACGCAGGACCTGAAAAACCATTCTGACCTGCTTCACATGAGACTCCCAATCATCTGAGAAGATCAAAATGTCATCCAAGTAAACAATCAGGAATTTATCCAGATACTCACGGAAGATGTCATGCATAAAAGACTGAAACACAGATGGAGCATTGGCAAGTCCGAACGGCATCACTAGATACTCAAAATGACCCTCGGGCGTATTGAATGCAGTTTTCCATTCATCTCCTTGCCTGATTCTCACCAGATTATACGCACCACGAAGATCTATCTTAGTGAACCAACTAGCCCCCTTAATCCGAGCAAACAAGTCAGATAACAATGGCAAGGGATACTGAAATTTAACAGTGATCTTATTAAGAAGGCGGTAATCAATACACGGTCTCAGCGAACCATCCTTCTTGGCTACAAAGAAGAACCCTGCTCCCAGTGGTGATGACGATGGGCGAATATGTCCCTTCTCCAGGGATTCCTTCACATAACTGCGCATAGCGGCGTGTTCGGGCACGGATAAATTAAATAATCGACCTTTAGGGAATTTACTACCAGGAATCAAATTGATAGCACAATCACAATCCCTATGCGGAGGTAGAGCATCGGACTTGGGCTCTTCAAATACATCCTGATAATCAGACAAGAACTCTGGGACCTCAGAAGGGGTGGATGACGAAATCGACAAAAATGGAACATCACCATGTACCCCCTGACAACCCCAGCTGGATACCGACATGGAATTCCAATCCAATACTGGATTATGGGTTTGTAGCCATGGCAACCCCAACACGACCACATCATGCAGATTATGCAACACCAGAAAGCGAATAACTTCCTGATGTGCAGGAGCCATGCACATGGTCAGCTGGGCCCAGTATTGAGGTTTATTCTTGGCCAAAGGTGTAGCATCAATTCCTCTCAATGGAATAGGACACCGCAAAGGCTCCAAGAAAAACCCACAACGTTTAGCATAATCCAAATCCATCAGATTCAGGGCAGCGCCCGAATCCACAAACGCCATGACAGAAAACGACGACAAAGAGCATATCAAGGTAATGGACAGAAGGAATTTGGACTGTACAGTACCAATGACGGCAGACCTAGCGGACCGCTTAGTGCGCTTAGGACAATCAGAAATAGCATGAGTGGAATCACCACAGTAGAAACACAGACCATTCAGACGTCTGTATTCCTGCCGTTCAACTCTAGTCATAGTCCTATCGCACTGCATAGGCTCAGGTTTAACCTCAGGCAGTACCGCCAAATGGTGCACAAATTTACGCTCGCGCAAGCGTCGACCGATCTGAATGGCCAAAGACAAAGACTCATTCAAACCAGCAGGCATAGGAAATCCCACCATGACATCCTTAAGAGCCTCAGAGAGACCCTTTCTGAACAAAGCTGCCAGCGCAGATTCATTCCACTGAGTGAGTACTGACCATTTCCTAAATTTCTGACAATATACTTCTATATCATCCTGATCCTGGCACAAAGCCAGCAAATTTTTCTCAGCCTGATCCACTGAATTAGGCTCATCGTACAGCAATCCGAGCGCCAGGAAAAACGCATCGACACTACTCAATGCAGGGTCTCCTGGCGCAAGAGAAAATGCCCAGTCTTGAGGGTCGCCGCGCAAAAAAGAAATAATAATCAAAACCTGTTGAATAGGATTACCAGAAGAATGAGGTTTCAAGGCCAGAAATAGCTTACAATTATTTTTGAAACTTAGAAACTTAGTTCTATCTCCAAAAAACAAATCAGGAATAGGAATTCTTGGTTCTAACATAGATTTCTGATCAATAGTATCTTGAATTTTTTGTACATTTATAACGAGATTATCCATTGAAGAGCACAGACCCTGAATATCCATGTCCACACCTGTGTCCAGAATCACCCAAATGTCTAGGGGAAAAAAAAAAGTGAACACAGAGCAGAAAAAAAAAAAATGATGTCAGAACTTTTTCTTTCCCTCTATTGAGAATCATTAGTTGGGCTCCTTGTACTGTTATGTTTGCTAATGACAGGTGTTATGAAGGCAATCCAGAAACACAGTTTGCTTAGCGATCAGAGCGCACACAGTGATCTGACAAATACCCAAAAATTCAAGAACGAGCTCTGAGACGTGGAAACTCTGTAGACTGCACACCTGATCCTATCCTAAACACAACTAAAAGCGGCTGTGGATTGCGCCTAACAACTACCTAGGCAACTCAGCACAGCCTAAGAAACTAGCTAGCCTGAAGATAGAAAAATAGGCCTGACCTGCCCCAGAGAAATTCCCCAAAGGAAAAGGCAGCCCCCCACATATGACTGTGAGTAAGATGAAAAGACAAAACGTAGGGATGAAATAGATTCAGCAAAGTGGGGCCCGATATTCTAGGACAGAGCGAGGACAGTAAAGCGAACTTTGCAGTCTACAAAAAACCCTAAAGCAAAACCACGCAAAGGGGGCAAAAAAAACCCACCGTGCCGAACTAACGGCACGGCGGTACACCCTTTGCGTCTCAGAGCTTCCAGCAAAACAAAAGACAAGCTGGACAGAAAAAAAGCAACAAAAAAGCAAAAAGCACTTAGCTATACAGAGCAGCAGGTCACAGGAACAATCAGGAGAAGCTCAGATCCAACACTGAAACATTGACAAGGAGCAAGGATAGCAGCATCAGGCGGAGTTAAGTAATGAAGCAGTTAACGAGCTCACCAGAACACCTGAGGGAGGAAGCTCAGAAGCTGCAGTACCACTTGTGACCACAGGAGTGAATTCAGCCACAGAATTCACAACAGTCAACAGTGTCCAGTGTCTGATTGGTTGCCGCCTGCTGCGAGCGACCAATCAGAAACGTGCCGTACTGTGACACACTCCGCCCACCATTTTGGTGTGATTTTTGAATTTTTACCTCACAGCAAGTTTCTACTGCGTGGAGGCGGGCCCAGTGACGTTGCTCTTCAAGCTCCTGCCGAATTTCGTCAAAAAAATGATAATACCATTTACCAAAACTATATATATTTAGTTGTGAAGTGGTTCAGTGACATTTTCACACCAATTTTGAACTTTTGTTTGGTGTTTTCTCCATATACTGCCTATTATTTTTGTTCTTTCTTACTATTATTTATTAATTGTATTATTCTTACATTTGAATAAATAAAGTATATATGGATTCTAGACTCCCGATTCTTTAGAATCGGGCTGCCATCTAGTAGGAAATAAATGAATATTTTGGGCATAACTCTATTATTTTTCAGCAATTTGGGCTACTTTATCACTTCTGTGGGATTGGCCCATATGGACCAAACTCTCAATCCATACACATCAGTGAAACATGAACCTATCAGTGGTGGTCCTTGCTTGGATGGCTTTTCGTAGTCACTAACCATGAACCCCCCACTAGGCCTGCTTTTTGAGATGCTCAGTCCCAGTTGTCTAATCATCCCAATTTGGTTCAGATCTTTCCATTTTCCCATTTCCAAAACATCAACTTCAAGAACTGACTGTTCACTTACCGACTAATATATCCACTCCCCGACAAGTACCATTGTTTTTCACTTCATTTGTCAGTGGTTTTATTGTTATGCCTGATAATAATATAGTGTATAGTAAGTCAGACAAAGGTAACTACCTCTGGGGAAGTACGATGAAAGTGTTCTCAACTACAAAACAAGAAAAAAAGAATAAAAATTTGTGGAAATTAATTTCTATCTCATTGTCTCCTAAGATTCAAAAAAGATGGCGAGGATATTACATCCGGAAATACGTCCACAATTACTACGCACTGAAGAAATATCTGGAAGGTGTTGCCATGAAAAATAACTTTGTAAGGTAAGCAAGTAAATCCTCATGCGTCACAATGTGGACTCTGTGTTCAGCATTTTACAGATACAGACATGCAACCGTGTGGACCGTACATATCACCTTGTTATGTGCATGCAGTGCAAAAAGTAGTAAACCTAGAGGGTGAGGAAGGAGGAAGGCAGGATCAGACTACACAGGGTTTGTTTGTAGTCTGTAACCATGGAGACAAGTAGTAGATATTCTTTTTTTTTTTTTTCAAAAGGCTACTTGCAAAGTTGCCTTATTTTACATTGTTAACTTTGGAAGATTAAATTTCCCATCAAGCTAAGCACTGGCCTTTTTTTTCGCCTGCACTGTCTCCATTAAGCCATGCCAGCCTTTTAGATTTAAAGAGCATCTGTCACCAGGTCAAAAATGTACTTTTATTCTCTTATTTTTGTCCCTCTGTTCCCTTGAGAATTCCCATTTTTATTTGTGTTATAAACCCCTTGTACGGTTCCAGAAATATGGGCTGTAACAACTCTGCCGGCATCACTGCATGGCCTTCCATCCTCCTTCACACAACATCTTACTCACTGCTCCAGGTCTTGTAATTTCTGTCTGCTGCCGGCTCCATGTTCTGTGTCTCTTGCTCTGCCTGCTCTCTGCTTGCTTCCTGGCTGTGTGTATAGGGGGCGGTGCCAGAACTCTCTGGTTCTTATGGAATCAGGGTGCACCTGTCTAATGTGTCCCTGACCAATTACCAAGAGGCCTCTAGTATTTAGGGCAGCTCCACCCTGTGGAACCCGCCTGTGCAATGTGTTAACTCTGTTAGTGTCTTGCTTCTGAGCTGCCAGGCCTTGCTCTGTGTTTTGCCTTCTCTGGAGGCTTCACTCCTTGCCTTGCCTTGTTCTTGTCTGTCCGCCAACCAGGAGGTAGAATATCCTGGTCCCTGTGTCTTTGTTCCTGTACCTTGTCTGAACTCTGTCCTACCTCTGGCTCCCTGCCTCCTTGTCTCTAGCTTCTTTCCCTGCTGTGCCTCTCTGCTCTCCTCTCAGCTCCGCACTCTGCGACCTTGCTTTGCTCCTTGCTCTGCATCCTGTGACTTTGCTCTGCACTCAGCTCTGCACTCTGTGGCTTTGCGCTTTTCTCGGCTCTGCACTCTGTGGCTTGCTCTGCTCTTGTCTCTGCACTTTGTGGCTTTGCTCTGCTCTCGGCTCTGCACTCTGTGGCTTCGCTCTGCTCTCGGATATGCACTCTGTGGCTTCGCTCTGCTCTTGGATCTGCACTCTGCGGCTCCGCTCTGCCCTTGCTTTGCGACTCCATTCTACCCTGCTCCGCTCTTTGCAGTTCTACCCTGCTCCACTCTTTGCGGTTCTACCCTGCTCCGCTCCTTGCTGTAATACCCTGCTCTGTACTCTTGCGACTCAGCTTCCTCTGTACCCTTGTCTCTCTGCCTGCTCTGTACTCTTGTGGCTCTGCCTGTGCTCCATATTCCTACGGTTCAGCTTCATCTTGGTTCTGCTGTTGCAGAACCTCTTGCTGCTCTACAGCTCTTATCCACAGCTTTGCTGTTCTCCTCCTGTGTCAACAGGTCCAAACCTGTTTCTTCAAACTCCATTTCTTCCTATCAGTACCAGTACCTGTACATGCTGTGTGACCAGGACCCTACCTAATCCATACACCACTCCTGCCCTGTGTCTCAGCCGTGCCTGCCTTCCCTGTGTCTCAGAAATACCTGCCTTCCCTGTGTCTCAGCCATACCTGCCTGCCCTGTGTATCAGCCGTGCCTGCCTGCCCTGTTTCTCAGCCGTGCCTGCCTACCCTGTTTCTCACCTGTACCTGCTTGCCCTGTGTCTCAGCCTTGCCTGCCTGCCCTGTGTCTCAGCCGTGCCTGCCTGTCCTGTTTCTCAGCCGTGCCTGCCCTGTGTCTCAGCCGTGCCTGCCCTGTGTCTCTGCCGTGCCTGCCCTGTGTCTCAGCTGTGCCTGCCTGCCCTGTGTCTCAGCCGTGCCTGCCTGCCCTCTGTCTCAGCCGTGCCTGCCCTGTGTCTCAGCCGTGCCTGCCCTGTGTCTCTGCCGTGCCTGCCCTGTGTCTCAGCTGTGCCTGCCTGCCCTGTGTCTCAGCCGTGCCTGCCTGCCCTCTGTCTCAGCCGTGCCTGCTTGCCCTGTGTCTCAGCTATGCCTGGCTGCCCTGTGTCTCAGCCGTGCCTGCCTGCCCTGTGTCTCAGCCGTGCCTGCCTGCCCTGTGTCTCAGCCGTGCCTGCCTGCCCTGTGTCTCAGCCGTGCCTGCCCTGTGTCTCTGCCGTGCCTGCCCTGTGTCTCAGCTGTGCCTGCCTGCCCTGTGTCTCAGCCGTGCCTGCCTGCCCTCTGTCTCAGCCGTGCCTGCCTGCCCTGTGTCTCAGCCGTGCCTGCTTGCCCTGTGTCTCAGCCATGCCTGCTTGCCCTGTGTCTCAGCCATGCCTGCTTGCCTACTCGTTCAAGTTTCAGCCGTGCTCATCTGCCAGTCGTGTCTGTTTACCGCACCTGTCCTAGTGTTCCTGTTTCCCAAGTGGGATCAGCAGCCACAGCCAGACACCACCCTGGAGTAGCACCTGGCAGCTGCCTGCCGCACAAGCCTGACCTCACCATCAGAGGCTCTAGAGAAGACCAAGGCAGTTGTCCTAGTCACGCCCCTTTCAGGATAGTCTGGTTTGTGGCACAGTGGGGCCACAACCCCCAGGCTCACACTCACCAGTCAGGGCGTGAGCGTGACATGGACCTTTTTATTTGTGCAAAATTCTTTGGTCTTTACAACAGGGCATGGCTCACAGGATAATTATGCTGAGCAGCCTAAAGACACGCCCCAGAGGATCCTGTGATCCTTAGTAAAGATCATAAAAATTAGCATCAACTAAAATTCTCATATCCGCCACTTACAACATATCAAATATAAGTAGATATAATTTAATAGTTAAACATCAATAATCTTTATTATAAAAAATCAAACAGTGAGAGAAAACAGTTCAAACAAGCCCCTAAAAAGCAGTTTATGACTAGTATGTGTATATATATACTAGCTATTGAACCCGTTCTACGCCCGGGTGGCGAGCATTTATATTGGTATATGGTCTCCATCCTGGTATGTGCTGCTCCATCCTGCGCCCCCATCCTATCATGTGCTGCTCCCATCCTGCGCCCCCGTTCTGTCATGTGCTGCTCCCATCCTGTGCCCCCGTTCTGTCATGTGCTGCTCCCATCCTGCGCCTCCATTCTGTCATTTGCTGCTCCCATCCTGTCATTTGCTGCTCCCATCCTGCACCCGTTCTGTCATTTGCTGCTCCCATCCTGCGTCCCCGTTCTGTCATTTGCTGATGCCATCCTGCGCCCGTTCTGTCATGTGCTGCTGCCATCCTGCGCCTGTTCTGTCATGTGCTGCTCCCATCCTGCGTCCCCGTTCTGTCATTTGCTGCTGCCATCCTGCGCCCGTTCTGTCATGTGCTGCTGCCATCCTGCGCCCGTTCTGTCATGTGCTGCTGCCATCCTGCGCCCGTTCTGTCATGTGCTGCTCCCATCCTGCGCCCGTTCTGTCATGTGCTGCTGCCATCCTGTGCCCGTTCTGTCATGTGCTGCTGCCATCCTGCGCCCGTTCTGTCATGTGCTGCTGCCATCCTGCGCCCGTTCTGTCATGTGCTACTGCCATCCTTCGCCCGTTCTGTCGTGTGCTGCTGCCATCCTTCGCCCGTTCTGTCATGTGCTGCTGCCATCCTGCGCCCGTTCTGTCATGTGCTGCGGCCATCCTGCGCCCGTTCTGTCATGTGCTGCTGCCATCCTGCGCCCGTTCTGTCATGTGCTGCGGCCATCCTGCGCCCGTTCTGACATGTGCTGCTGCCATCCTGCGCCCGTTCTGTCATGTGTTGCGGCCATCCTGCGCCCGTTCTGTCATGTGCTGCTGCCATCCTGCGCCCGTTCTGTCATGTGCTGCGGCCATCCTGCGCCCGTTCTGACATGTGCTGCTGCCATCCTGCCCCCGTTCTGTCATGTGCTGCTGCCATCCTGCGCCCGTTCTGTCATGTGCTGCGGCCATCCTGCGCCCGTTCTGACGTGCTGCTGCCATCCTGCGCCCGTTCTGTCATGTGCTGCTGCCATCCTGCGCCCGTTCTGTCATGTGCTGCGGCCATCCTGCCCCCATTCTGTCATGTGCTGCTGCCATCCTGCGCCCGTTCTGTCATGTGCTGCTGCCATCCTGCGCCCGTTCTGTCATGTGCTGCGGCCATCCTGCGCCCGTTCTGTCTTGTGCTGCGGCCATCCTGCGCCCGTTCTGTCATGTGCTGCGGCCATCCTGCGCCCGTTCTGTCATGTGCTGCGACCATCCTGCGGCCGTTCTGTCATGTGCTGCGGCCATCCTGAGCCCGTTCTGTCATGTGCTGCGGCCATCCTGCGGCCCCGTTCTGTCATTTGCTGCGGCCATCCTGAGCCCGTTCTGTCATGTGCTGCTCCCATCCTGCGGCCGTTCTGTCATGTGCTGCGGCCATCCTGAGCCCGTTCTGTCATGTGCTGCTGCCATCCTGCGCCCGTTCTGTCATGTGCTGCTGCCATCCTGCGCCCGTTCTGTCATGTGCTGCGGCCATCCTGCGCCCGTTCTGTCTTGTGCTGCGGCCATCCTGCGCCCGTTCTGTCTTGTGCTGCGGCCATCCTGCGCCCGTTCTGTCATGTGCTGCGGCCATCCTGCGGCCGTTCTGTCATGTGCTGCGGCCATCCTGAGCCCGTTCTGTCATGTGCTGCTGCCATCCTGCGCCCGTTCTGTCATGTGCTGCGGCCATCCTGCGCCCGTTCTGTCATGTGCTGCTGCCATCCTGCGCCCGTTCTGTCATGTGCTGCTGCCATCCTGCGCCCGTTCTGTCATGTGCTGCGGCCATCCTGCGCCCGTTCTGTCATGTGCTGCTGCCATCCTGCGCCCGTTCTGTCATGTGCTGCGGCCATCCTGCGCCCGTTCTGTCATGTGCTGCGGCCATCCTGCGCCCGTTCTGTCATGTGCTGCTGCCATCCTGCGCCCGTTCTGTCATGTGCTGCTCCCATCCTGCGCCACCATTGTATTATATGCCCCCCGCTCCAGTGTGTATGCCCCCGAATGCTGCTGCCATATAAAAAAAAAAAAATACCATACTCGCCTATCGTCCGGCTCCACTGCAGGTATGTCTTCAAGAAAATGGCGCCGGAAAGCAGGGACTGCGCAGGCGCCGATTCCGGCAGCAGGAATCGGCGCCTGCGCAGTCCGCGCTTTCCGGCGCCATTTTCTTGAAGACACACCTGCAGTGGAGCCGGAGTGTGTCTTCAAGAAAATGGCGCCGGAAAGCGCGGACTGCGCAGGCGCCGATTCCGGCAGCAGGAATCGGCGCCTGCGCAGTCCGCGCCCTCCGGAGCCGGGAGCAGAGGAGCCGGGAGACAGAGCCGCAAGCAGCGCTGGAACCAGGAAAGGTGAGTATACTTACCCTCCCTCCTGGCGGTCCCTGACTCTCCGGTGGAGATCGCGGTATGCGTTCAGTGCTTACGCATACCGCGATCTCCTGGGAGCGTCGCTCTGTGAGGCCCAGACTGCGCCGGCGCTTGCGCTTGCGCAGTCTATAGAGGCTTCGGACAGAGTGACGCTCCCAGCGTTATATTATAGATATATATATATATATATACAGTGGGGCAAAAAAGTATTTAGTCAGTCAGCAATAGTGCAAGTTCCACCACTTAAAAAGATGAGAGGCGTCTGTAATTTACATCATAGGTAGACCTCAACTATGGGAGACAAACAGAGAAAAAAAAATCCAGAAAATCACATTGTCTGTTTTTTTAATATTTTATTTGCATATTATGGTGGAAAATAAGTATTTGGTCAGAAACAAAATTTCATCTCAATACTTTGTAATATATCCTTTGTTGGCAATGACAGAGGTCAAACGTTTTCTGTAAGTCTTCACAAGGTTGCCACACACTGTTGTTGGTATGTTGGCCCATTCCTCCATGCAGATCTCCTCTAGAGCAGTGATGTTTTTGGCTTTTCGCTTGGCAACACGGACTTTCAACTCCCTCCAAAGGTTTTCTATAGGGTTGAGATCTGGAGACTGGCTAGGCCACTCCAGGACCTTGAAATGCTTCTTACGAAGCCACTCCTTCGTTGCCCTGGCGGTGTGCTTTGGATCATTGTCATGTTGAAAAACCCAGCCACGTTTCATCTTCAATGCCCTTGCTGATGGAAGGAGGTTTGCACTCAAAATCTCACAATACATGGCCCCATTCATTCTTTCATGTACCCGGATCAGTCGTCCTGGCCCCTTTGCAGAGAAACAGCCCCAAAGCATGATGTTTCCACCACCATGCTTTACAGTAGGTATTGTGTTTGATGGATGCAACTCAGTATTCTTTTTCCTCCAAACACGACAAGTTGTGTTTCTACCAAACAGTTCCAGTTTGGTTTCATCAGACCATAGGACATTCTCCCAAAACTCCTCTGGATCATCCAAATGCTCTCTAGCAAACTTCAGACGGGCCCGGACATGTACTGGCTTAAGCAGTGGGACACGTCTGGCACTGCAGGATCTGAGTCCATGGTGGCGTAGTGTGTTACTTATAGTAGGCCTTGTTACATTGGTCCCAGCTCTCTGCAGTTCATTCACTAGGTCCCCCCGCGTGGTTCTGGGATTTTTGCTCACCGTTCTTGTGATCATTCTGACCCCACGGGGTGGGATTTTGCGTGGAGCCCCAGATCGAGGGAGATTATCAGTGGTCTTGTATGTCTTCCATTTTTTAATTATTGCTCCCACTGTTGATTTCTTCACTCCAAGCTGGTTGGCTATTGCAGATTCAGTCTTCCCAGCCTGGTGCAGGGCTACAATTTTGTTTCTGGTGTCCTTTGACAGCTCTTTGGTCACCATAGTGGAGTTTGGAGTCAGACTGTTTGAGGGTGTACACAGGTGTCTTTTTATACTGATAACAAGTTTAAACAGGTGCCATTACTACAGGTAATGAGTGGAGGAAAGAGGAGACTCTTAAAGAAGAAGTTACAGGTCTGTGAGAGCCAGAAATCTTGATTGTTTCTGACCAAATACTTATTTTCCACCATAATATGCAAATAAAATGTTAAAAAAACAGACAATGTGATTTTCTGGATTTTTTTTTTCTGTTTGTCTCCCATAGTTGAGGTCTACCTATGATGTAAATTACAGACGCCTCTCATCTTTTTAAGTGGTGGAACTTGCACTATTGCTGACTGACTAAATACTTTTTTGCCCCACTGTATATATATATATATATATATATATATATATATATATATATATAGTCAGTACATCCAATATACAATACATAATAGAAAAGTGCATAGCCATTTTAGAATAATTACAGGCAATGGAGTGGCAAATAAAGTGGTTGTGCTGCTAGATATTAATGATCTGCATGAAGCAGTACCAAAATAAGCCCATGTAAGGCAGCAGAAGTATAGCAACCAGATATAACTAGGAAATACAGACCATGTGTCATTATAGTGATTTGAACCACAGTGCCCTGCACCCCAACGCGCGTTTGACGTGTAGCTTTGTCAGGGGGTGAAACTACCATTGTATGCCACCTGTTGTGAATTCTATTGTCGAACTCCCTCCTGTGGTCGTGAATGGTACTTCGGTGAGTTCTGTCTATGGGCTCCCTCTGATGGCTATGAGTGAAGCTGCTGCTTCTGAGGTTCCTTACACAGGTGACGTAGTTTATCCTTTGGTTGGCTGTTCTATTTAACTCCTCTCAGATCGTTACTCCATGCCAGCTGTCAATGTTTTTGCATTCGTTCAGTTCGCTCCTGGATCTCTCTGGTGACCTGCCTTCTCCTGCAGAAGCTAAGTTCCTTATTGTCTTATTTTGTTCTCTGTTTTCTTGTCCAGCTGGTTTTCATGATTTTGTCTTGCTAGCTGGAAGCTCTGGGATGCAGAGTGGTCCCTCCGCACCGTGAGTCGGTGCGGAGGTCTGTTTTTGCACACTCTGCGTGGTCTTTTGTAGGTTTTCGTGCTGATCGCAAAGTTACCTTTCCTATCCTCTGTCTATTTAGTAAGTCTGGCCTCCCTGTGCTGAAACCTGTTTCATTTCTGCGTTTGTGACTTTCATCTTTACTCACAGTCAATATATGTGGGGGGCTTCCTTTACCTTTGGGGAATTTCTCTGAGGCAAGGTAGGCTTTATTTTCTATCTCTAGGGCTAGATAGTTGTTAGGCTGTGACGAGGCGCCTAGGTCTGGTCAGGAGCGCTCCACGGCTATTTCTAGTGTGTGTGATAGGATTAGGGCTTGCGGTCAGCAGAGCTCCCACATCCCAGAGCTCGTCCTGTATGAGGTTTAACTATCAGGTCATTCCGGGTGCTCCTAACCACCAGGTCATAACAGCCACCTGCTCCATCAAGTGCAGTTCAATCTAGCTGTACATGTGCACCACAGAGAAGGACAGCCTTTCCCATCAGCTTGTCTGTCAAGGTGGTGATGTCGCAGAATAGAAGGCAGCACCCTGTGTCCGGCACGTCATTGGCAGTGGAAGGGGTGCGATTATGTAATGCACAACAATAGGTGGAGATTAAGGCCAGGTTAGGAAAGAAAGTAAGAGATTCTTTTTTTATTGTCATTGGAAGCCTTAGGAAAAAGTTGAAATAGTCGTGGCCACCCCCTTAAATTATAATTGATAGAAATGATTTGCAGGACATGGTCCATCGGCCACGTCAGTAATATACAGTGGGGCAAAAAAATATTTAGTCAGTCAGCAATAGTGCAAGTTCCACCACTTAAAAAGATGAGAGGCGTCTGTAATTTACATCATAGGTAGACCTCAACTATGGGAGACAAACTGAGAAAAAAAATCCAGAAAATCACATTGTCTGTTTTTTTAACATTTTATTTGCATATTATGGTGGAAAATAAGTATTTGGTCAGAAACAAACAATCAAGATTTCTGGCACTCACAGACCTGTAACTTCTTCTTTAAGAGTCTCCTCTTTCCTCCACTCATTACCTGTAGTAATGGCACCTGTTTAAACTTGTTATCAGTATAAAAAGACACCTGTGCACACCCTCAAACAGTCTGACTCCAAACTCCACTATTGTGAAGACCAAAGAGCTGTCAAAGGACACCAGAAACAAAATTGTAGCCCTGCACCAGGCTGGGAAGACTGAATCTGCAATAGCCAACCAGCTTGGAGTGAAGAAATCAACAGTGGGAGCAATAATTAGAAAATGGAAGACATACAAGACCACTGATAATCTCCCTCGATCTGGGGCTCCACGGAAAATCCCACCCAGTGGGGTCAGAATGATCACAAGAACGGTGAGCAAAAATCCCAGAACCACACGGGGGGACCTAGTGAATGAACTGCAGAGAGCTGGGACCAATGTAACAAGGCCTACCATAAGTAACACACTACGCCACCATGGACTCAGATCCTGCAGTGCCAGACGTGTCCCACTGCTTAAGCCAGTACATGTCCGGGCCCGTCTGAAGTTTGCTAGAGAGCATTTGGATGATCCAGAGGAGTTTTGGGAGAATGTCCTATGGTCTGATGAAACCAAACTGGAACTGTTTGGTAGAAACACAACTTGTCGTGTTTGGAGGAAAAAGAATACTGAGTTGCATCCATCAAACACCATACCTACTGTAAAGCATGGTGGTGGAAACATCATGCTTTGGGGCTGTTTCTCTGCAAAGGGGCCAGGACGACTGATCCGGGTACATGAAAGAATGAATGGGGCCATGTATTGTGAGATTTTGAGTGCAAACCTCCTTCCATCAGCAAGGGCATTGAAGATGAAACGTGGCTGGGTCTTTCAACATGACAATGATCCAAAGCACACCGCCAGGGCAACGAAGGAGTGGCTTCGTAAGAAGCATTTCAAGGTCCTGGAGTGGCCTAGCCAGTCTCCAGATCTCAACCCTATAGAAAACCTTTGGAGGGAGTTGAAAGTCCATGTTGCCAAGCGAAAAGCCAAAAACATCACTGCTCTAGAGGAGATCTGCATGGAGGAATGGGCCAACATACCAACAACAGTGTGTGGCAACCTTGTGAAGACTTACAGAAAACGTTTGACCTCTGTCATTGCCAACAAAGGATATATTACAAAGTATTGAGATGAAATTTTGTTTCTGACCAAATACTTATTTTCCACCATAATATGCAAATAAATTGTTAAAAAAACAGACAATGTGATTTTCTGGATTTTTTTTTCTCAGTTTGTCTCCCATAGTTGAGGTCTACCTATGATGTAAATTACAGACGCCTCTCATCTTTTTAAGTGGTGGAACTTGCACTATTGCTGACTGACTAAATACTTTTTTGCCCCACTGTATGCCCTATGAACCGCCTCTCACCTGACTGCATGCCCGACTTTTCTTTTAATCAGATAGTCTGGTGCTAGGTCATCGTTGTGGCATGATGTATGTGTGATTTTTCGCCAGATTGGCTTATTAAAAAGAAAGATGCCATTAGGTAAGAGGGCTCTTCTCTGACGGTCACAGATTACCGACGTCGCCGCCGGATCGGGTCCTGAGAATTCACACTTACTTCTCCCTTTAAGGTGTCATTTACATTAAGTCCAATGCAAACATTAAATAAGCAAAATATCAGTAAAGTAAAACCGTTATCTCATCTGCAATAACCAAAAAAAAAATCAAGAAATATATTTGGATTAATGCATTGCAGCTCTTTTTCGGACTCTGTTTTCAGAATATGTAATTGTAATTTCGAGCATTTGCATATTTTTGATGCGCGCCGGAGCCTCCATACCGTATACTCCCAGGATGGAAATGATTTGGTGAAGGTCAAATTTAAATGATGAATTCACAGGACGGAGTTTTCAGATAGCGGATAACTAAAGGTATCAGATGTGTATATTGTTTGTACGGGAGCGGAAATCTCTTTTCGCTGCGCATTTGTATTTCCCTGCGATCTGCATTCTCCCCAGACGTGTGCCAGCATGTGGCCTTGTTTACAAATTACAACACTGTTCATTATAAAATCCAATTCCAAAATCCTTTCTTCCTTCCTCCGTCTGAAATATTGATAGGTTGAATTATTTACTTCTCGTTCCTGTTACAAAATACACCATTTTGACAAGTGCTATCAGGACTGGTAAACTGGTAGCATTAGAATACGTGTGTGCAGAATGTGATATCGGCCTCGCGGTGACGTGAGCTTTTTTTTTGGCCTGATTTTAGCCACAAAAAATCAGATGTTGTCTCCTCACTAGAAACTTTCCTGAGTGTCTTGTAAGGGCAACGTTGGTTTGGGCCGTCTAAAAATGTACTCTGTTGCTGACAGATGGGAGCCCTGTGAACCACCTTTCACCTGACTGCATCCCCGACTCTTCTTTTGATCAGAAGGTGTGGCGCTATGTCATCGTTGTGGCATGACGTACGTGTAATGTTTCGCTATCTTTTAGAATTTTAATAGATGATCTCCCCTGGAGGTCCCAGGCGGTAGATATTGTCATCCTATTTCTTATCACTATTTTACATTTATATTGAGATGAAACATGGCCTGGATAGCATCATCCATCGGATCGTTATTATGTTGTAGGGGTTAGAATTGATGACTTTATGATGAAATCAGTGAATGCGTTATATTCGTCACTTTGCTTTGATGACAAAAATATATCTCCCATAAATATCCAATAGATGCAGACCCCAATATTCATAACTGACCACTGACTCCAAAAGGTCTGGGAGCCGTGCTTTCATAAGAGGAAGTTTTAGCCTGGGAAGCATACTTCTCTGCCTCTGCAAAAATGAATGTCAGACTTAATGTCTTTTGCACAGAGCAAATCTCTTGTTGTAATTACCTGAAGACTGCAGGAGGCCCCTACTTCAAGGGAGGTTGAAATTTCAGCTCTCTATCACTTACCCAGTTATAATTAATCCCATATGTTCAATGTGAGGGTGGTATGTTCCCTCTCCAGAGAAGTCTTTATGGATTTTATTTTTTCTCTATGACATGCAACAAAATGATTATTGACATTCAGATTTCGCAGAGTAGGTGATGACATGCTTATTACTGTGTGTCCCACCATTGTGACCCCAACCTTTCCCAAGGACAGTGCTCTGCAGATTCCTTTGGAATGGAGTAATAATGCATTATTCTTCATTGTCTGTGAGATTTTATCACTGGCCATCCCATAGACAACGTTAACAACTGTGTTGTCAGCCTCCGTAGCTCAGCACGCTGTTCTGTTTGTTAAAGTGAAGATGTGACAGATCCCATTGTGGTCAGTGGAGTTCATTCTAAGCAAAGACCTTAGAATTTTCTCACCTGTTTCTGAAGCATTATTAGACTCTTACTGTGTGTAGAGTTGTTACCTGTCATTCCAATCCTGCCTCTGATGATAATGAGACTGCTGAAAACTCTTATGGAAAGGACAGGAAGTATGAGTCTAAAAAGCTCTGGTGTGAACATTGCAAGATGAAAAATGTATTTGTTAGACAAAGATCATTATTTTAACAAAAATGACAAAAAAATACATGTAAAACAAAAACGTGATCTTTCTTGATCACATATATTGAGCCTGAGCTGTAAAGGTTTTTTTCTACAAATGTTCCATTTGATACCGAACTGAATTGTATTGGTACATTCCGTCTGTCTACACTTTAACCTTTGTTATCAAAGAATAAGTCCGTGGTATCAACCTGGGGGTTCCCTGTAGGAAAGTCCATACCTCCTTACTGACTTTAACCGCCTTCATATATATCAGACCAATGTTGGCTAAACCCCCCCAATATCGACGGGTTCGGCCAACGGTCTAACGTGTATAAGGGCTCCGGCCAACTGATTGGCGAGGGAGATGTTGATCACGTACGTCCAACTTCAGACTGCCAATCAGACTGGTCTCCCAGAGATACGCCACCAGCCGACGTGCCATTTCGAGGCTTTCTAATAGAGAACACAGGAGTGCTTCTGGGTATGGGAGAGCTGGCCGACTGATCATCAAGTGAGATGTTGATCATGTATGTCCGATTTCGAGCTGCCCATTTCATTGTTCTTCAGGAGATAAGCCTCCGGCCGACGTGTCAGTCGCTGGCTTTCTAATAGAAAACACAGGATTGCTTAGCGGGGTGAGCACTCCTGTGTATGGGAGAGCCGCCTGAGACGGCTGTCAGCCGAATAATCGCCAAAAACATCATTTGGCTGAATGATCACCGAAACATTCTTTGTCTAAAAGCCACCAACTGTCTGGTTTTAAGGCCCCGTCACACATAGCGACGCTTAAGCGATCCCGACAACGATACGACCTGTCAGGGATCGTTGCTGCGTCGCTATGTGGTCGCTGGTGAGATGTCAAACAGTGAGATCTCCCCAACGACGCAGCAGCGATGCGGCGACCTGTAGCGACCTGTACAACAATGCTATTTCATGACGATTCAATGTGACGTCCTGTCAACGAGGTCGTTGGTAAGGTGTCAAACACAGCGATGTGTGCTACCCAGCGGGACCTCAACGATCAAAAAACGGTCCAGGCCATTCCGACACGACCAGCGATCTCACAGCAGGGGCCTGGTCGCTGCTACGTGTCACACATAGCGAGATCGCTACTGATGTCGCTGTTCCGTCACAAAACTTGTGACTCACCAGCGATCTCGCTAGCGATCTCGCTATGTGTGACGGGGGCTTTAGACTAAAGAATACTTAACGAAGTAGCCAAAGCAAAATCCAGTGGGTCAACAGAAGACAAGTCATCCATAAAGTCTACTCATCCCTTAAGAAAGAGAGGCCTCCAATGAAACCTCAAAAGAAGACTTCTGCTGCACCATTGTGAGCCATGATCGTGTCAGAGTCCTGTCCACCGGAGGATCGTCTGGAAATCTAGATGGACAGTCTTATCCCACCATAATCTGTATCATGTAGATATCAAACTTCTGGTAGATTGGTTACTAATGGTGGCACTGGCTGCATCTTCTTTCCATTGTGGTCCATCAGATCCACCTTCTCAGGACTTAGCTTCATTACACGCCGCGTGAAATTTTGGTGCAGTTTCATTAAACTGGAAGATATTATTGTCTGTCAGCGCTGCCTTGTTACGCTGTCCATCCTCATTTAACTCTCCCATAAGATCTCTTAATGAAGTTAAACCCCAAGTTCATGCCAATAATTCCGTGGCAAGAGTTTGCGCGATGTAACAATTCATCACTTGTCAGGACGGCACTTTTACTTTCTCCGTTTAATAAGGGCATCCTCTCGCTCGCTTAATTAGAAGTGAACGGTTTGCATATTTACTAAATGCGGAGTGTCACCGCAAGCACGGCCTATTGCCTGCATGAATTATTTCTCTATCTGCAATAAACAGCTGGGTAATTATTACCGCCATAATCAGATAAATTCCTTCTGTAAGGCTTTCTTACATGGTAATTCTTTGAACTCATCCGAAGCCGAAGAAAATTTATGAACTCCGGTATCTTGACCGCGTTTTTTCTTCTTACATTGGATTGCGTCCCTGATTTCTCTCTCAAGGACACAAAAAGCAGTAAACAGTTGGTAAATAGAGACGACCGGGAGGATTCTCGTCCAAGGCGGACGCGCTATTATTTATAGCTAATTATTATTCGGGAAGATTTCTGGTTAATCTCCAATAGTGAACTAGGCAAACAAAACTGATTTGTGCGGTTTAAAAATGTATGTTCTGTGCCGCCATATGGATGAGATAGGAATTCAATTATTAGGGAGGGAATGATGGAGAATACCGTACACTAGTGACTGTCGGCATGTAAAACCGTACCACGGCATATTCCAGGGGTTATGCCAGAGCTTTTTTTTCTCCAGGGGCAACAAAATTAAAAAAAATGCTTCTAAATACCCCTATCCTGGCAAAGTTACTTGTTGGCGCCACCCCGTACAAATGCACCAGTTGTCCCCTTTAGCTATGCCCCTAGGTTAAACAGATAAAAAATGTGAACTTTTGCCACTTACTAACAATTCATGTCTGAAACGCTCCCATCCTGGCATTTTCTCTTCTGGTTTGTGGCCAACACTCGGCGGCATTTTCTTTGCCAGTCTGACCAAGTGTGAATGGAATCGTTGGCATCCATCCAGAAATTGCCGGGGCTGTGAAAAGCATAGATCAAGCACACATCTTATTTAGCTCATATGGAGTTAGAGTTATTCCCCTATACGTGGGAAAGGGAATAACTTCCCGATCGTTGGAAGTCCAATCACTGGGACTCCGACCAATTCTGAGAACCTTTAGAGCCTCCATGGGAATGAAGTGGTGTTCAATTGTGTGCACCTCCACTCCATTCATTCATGACTTAACCGGTGGAGATGGCCGAGGACTGTGCTTGGTTGGTCATTGGCACTCCCATAAGAATGCCACTTAAAACATCAAGGGATAATGCTCAGATAGCCATATACTCATCCCTGTTGTGATGTAGGGGGTCACTGTCACATTAGGTCATCGGTGAGCCACATGTAAGCGACATCCCAAATAATATCCAATGCGTTTCCCCCCGTGGGAATGGCGGGGGTTCATCAGGGAATGTTGGCCATCGCAGTGGAATAGGGCTGAAAAAACACCGCTCCTCACCTTCTTATATATCTTACCAAAAACGCCGCCCGTTGTTCCTATCAGGATCCACTTCCGGGGGTATGTCCCTGGTCCCTGATGACCGGAAGCTGCGTAACACAGCATGCGCAATCAGACACGCATCCTGTGGAACGCATCCCTGATAACAGGAAGCTGCGCAGAAAATCTGTGCCAACGGACCTATGTTCTGTGGGCCGCATCTGCGTTCCAACGACCGGCGCACTAGCTTATATCTCAGAGCCGGAAATGATGCTTTACAGTCTCAAGTAAACACGGCGGCATTTCACAGTTGCCCCTGTAAAATGCCGCCGTGTTTACTTGAGACTGTGAAGCGTCATTTCCGGCTCTGAGATATAAGCTAGTGCGCCGGTCGTTGGAACGCAGATGCGGCCCACAGAACATAGGTCCGTTGGCGCAGATCTTCTGCGCAGCTTCCTGTCATCAGGGATGCGTTCCACAGGATGCGTGTCTGATTGCGCATGCTCTATTACGCAGCTTCCGGTCATCAGGGACCAGGGACATACCCCCGGAAGTGGATCCTGATAGGAACAACGGGCGGCGTTTTTAGTAAGATATATAAGAAGGTGAGGAGCGGTGTTTTTTCAGCCCTATTCCACTGCGATGGCCAACATTCCCTGATGAACCCCCGCCATTCCCACAGGGGGGAAACGCGTTGGATATTATTTGGGATGTCGCTTACATGTGGCTCACCGATGACGTAATGTGACAGTGACCCCCTACATCACAACACGGATGAGTATATGGCTATCTGAGCATTATCCTTTGATGTGGCATGTATTAATGAGCATTATTGGCCTCAAATATGCACTCCCATAAGAATGACTAGAATGGTAGTGCCCAGGATCGAACTTTGCTCCGTTCATATGAGCTCTTCAGAACACCAGTTCTCAGGTTCCAGTGGTCAGATCTCCAACATTCAGGAAGTTATCCTTTATCCAATGAATAGGTGGTGACCTCTAGTCTTTAGATACCCCTTTAAAAGAAATATTCCAGACTAGAATATTAATGGGTAGGTCTTCCACTTCCAATCGGTAGGGGATAACTTCCGGCGCTCCCATTGATCAGATGATTAAAGAGGCTGGGGAGCATCGGATATGGCACAGCGCCATATGTTAAGTGGTGACTATAAATGGTACTGCAACCTCTACTATATAAAGGAACTGGAGGCTAAAGACTTGTACATGTCCGCCAGACACAGGGGAAAGTCTTGTTACAGTGTATTAGTGTCTTCTTTGCAATGAAGCATGCAACTGTGCCTACCCTGGTGCTGAAAAGTGACTATACCATTGTTATTAGAACTCACCCTAGTCTGAACCGCACCTATCCTGCCTTTCTTGTGCTGTGGAGGTTCACACTTACTGTTGTTCCTTATACCAACTGCTGACGGTCATCTTGGACATCCCATTTCAGTGGTGAAGGCAGCAGGAGGAAAACGGAGAGCACTAGGTAGGATGAATATACATGTATGAGATGTATAAGCACTTTGCAGGGCTAGGGTGTGGGTTCGCTTTATCCAGGCAAGAGGGTCACTTTATACAGGGTGGAGTGACGCTCTATGGAAGGTGGAGGGACGCTCTATGGAAGGTGGAGGGACGCTCTATGGAATGTGGAGGGACACTCTATGGAAGGTGGAGGGTCGCTTTATGCAGGGTGGAGGTTAGCTCTATGCAGGGTGGAGGTACACTCTATGCAGGGTGGAGGGTAACTTTATGCAGGGTGGAGGTTCGCTCTATGCATGGTGGAGGTTCTCTCTATGTTTGCTGGAGGTTCACTCTATGCAAGGTGGAGGTTCGCTCTATGCATGGTGGAGGTTCTCTCTATGCTTGTTGGAGGTTCATTCTATGCAAGGTGGAGGTTCATTCTATGCCAGGTGGATGGTCACTTTATGCAAGGTGGAGGGTCGCTCTATGCAGGGTGGAGGGTCGCTCTATGCAGGGTGGAGGGTCGCTCTGTGCAGGGTGGAGGGTCGCTCTGCAGGGTGGAGGGTAACTTTATGCAAGGTGGAGGTTCGATCTATGCATGGTGGAGGTTCGCTCTATGTATGGTGGAGGTTCTATGCTTGGTGGAGGTTCTCTCTATGCTTGGTGGAGGTTCTCACTATGCTTGGTGGAAGTTCTCGCTATGCTTGGTGGATGTTCGCTCTATGCAAGGTGGAGGTTCTCTATGCTTGGTGGAGGTTCCCTCTATGCTTGGTGGAGGTTCGCTTTATGCAGGGTGGATGGTCGCTCTCTGCAGGGTGGAAGTTCTCGCTATGCTTGGTGGTGGAGGTTCGCTCTATGCATGGTGGAGGTTCGCTCTATGCATGGTGGAGGTTCGCTCTATGCATGGTGGAGGTTCCCTCTATGCTTGGTGGAGGTTCCCTCTATGCAGGGTGGAGGGTTGCTCCATGTAGAGTGGAGGATCGCTTTATGCAGGGTGGAGGGTCTCTTTATGCAGGGTGGAGGCTCGCTTTATTCAGGGCAAAGCTTCGCTTTTTTGCAGAGTGGAGGGTTGCTTTTTGATGGGTGGAGGTTCACTTTACGCAGGGTGGATGGTCACTTTATGCAGGGTGGAGGATCACCTTTGCAATCGCGGGAGATCACAGTGCGATGTTGCATTATTACCGATACTGTTGACCTCGAGGATGGATTCAATGTCACTCTCATTATTCAGCATGTGCACATTTGATTTTGAGTGTGCCCCCTATAGGGTACATGCAGTATTGCAGGTTATAAAACCTAATACATGCTTGGCATAGCTGGCTTTCCTTCATAGGATGCTGCCCTTTCCGTGGTTGTTCCTTCCCGGGGAAAGGCCTGGCTATTCACTACTTGCGTCGAGAAACACGTGATGGTGTCTCCGCAGCTTCTTTACATGCATCTGCATATTTCCCATAAGGGATGGGGGCAGTGTTCTGGAATCACTGCGTTGAGAAACACGTGATGGTGTCTCCGCGGTGTTGGATGTTTTGGTCTCCCCGAGGCCAATCATCTGTGCCTTTATAGCCTTTTTACTAGGCACTGCTCCTAATAGCCAGATTCCTACTCCACACTGATGAGGGGCAAAAACCCCGAAACAGCTGTCTGTGGATGGATACCATGCTTGGCATAGGTGGCTTTCCTTCATAGGATGCTGCCCTTCCCGTGGTTGTTCCTTCCCGGGGAAAGGCCTGGCTATTCACTGCTTGCGTCGAGAAACACGTGATGGTGTCTCCGCAGCTTCTTTACATGCATCTGCATATTTCCCATAAGGGATGGGGGCAGTGTTCTGGAATCACTGCGTTGAGAAACACGTGATGGTGTCTCCGCGGTGTTGGATGTTTTGGTCTCCCCGAGGCCAATCATCTGTGCCTTTATAGCCTTTTTACTAGGCACTGCTCCTAATAGCCAGATTCCTACTCCACACTGATGAGGGGCAAAAACCCCGAAACAGCTGTCTGTGGATGGATACCATTCTTGGCATAGGTGGCTTTCCTTCATAGGATGCTGCCCTTCCCGTGGTTGTTCCTTCCCGGGGAAAGGCCTGGCTATTCACTGCTTGCGTCGAGAAACACGTGATGGTGTCTCTGCAGCTTCTTTACATGCATCTGCATATTTCCCATAAGGGATGGGGGCAGTGTTCTGGAATCACTTTATTGAGAAACACGTGATGGTGTCTCCGCGGTGTTGGATGTTTTGGTCTCCCCGAGGCCAATCATCTGTGCCTTTATAGCCTTTTTACTAGGCACTGCTCCTAATAGCCAGATTCCTACTCCACACTGATGAGGGGCAAAAACCCCGAAACAGCTGTCTGTGGATGGATACCATGCTTGGCATAGGTGGCTTTCCTTCATAGGATGCTGCCCTTCCCATGGTTGTTCCTTCCCGGGGAAAGGCCTGGCTATTCACTGCTTGCGTCGAGAAACACGTGATGGTGTCTCCGCAGCTCCTTTACATGCATCTGCATATTTCCCATAAGGGATGGGGGCAGTGTTCTGGAATCACTGCGTTGAGAAACACGTGATGGTGTCTCCGCGGTGTTGGATGTTTTGGTCTCCCCGAGGCCAATCATCTGTGCCTTTATAGCCTTTTTACTAGGCACTGCTCCTAATAGCCAGATTCCTACTCCACACTGATGAGGGGCAAAAACCTCGAAACAGCTGTCTGTGGATGGATACCATGCTTGGCATAGGTGGCTTTCCTTCATAGGATGCTTCCCTTCCCGTGGTTGTTCCTTCCCGGGGAAAGGCCTGGCTATTCACTGCTTGCGTCAAGAAACACGTGATGGTGTCTCCGCAGCTTCTTTACATGCATCTGCATATTTCCCATAAGGGATGGGGGCAGTGTTCTGGAATCACTGCGTTGAGAAACACGTGATGGTGTCTCCGCGGTGTTGGACGTTTTGGTCTCCCCGAGGCCAATCATCTGTGCCTTTATAGCCTTTTTACTAGGCACTGCTCCTAATAGCCAGATTCCTACTCCACACTGATGAGGGGCAAAAACCCCGAAACAGCTGTCTGTGGATGGATACCATGCTTGGCATAGGTGCCTTTCCTTCATAGGATGCTGCCCTTCCCGTGGTTGTTCCTTCCCAGGGAAAGGCCTGGCTATTCACTGCTTGCGTCAAGAAACACGTGATGGTGTCTCCGCAGCTTCTTTACATAAAACCTAATACGGCGCTGTTTACACATTTGCAAATCGCACTAATCGCAGCCCATACAATTGTTGTGAAGCCCAGAAGAACAATAGGAGGTCATATCTCCATGTGTAGAGGTGTATGGAGGTTACAGATATACAGCTGATATAAGAGGGACAGTGATTACTGCACTCCTGTAACAGTAAGATTAATTTACCCTTGGTGGAAAAGCTGACAATATGCGGCCCCTAAGTACATGTGACTCAATTTATGTTACACAGGCGTTTCCAGATAATGAAATATAAATGAGACGGGTTTACTGAAGTTTGAAGGTTTTTTATTGTTTCCTGATAAGTGAGAAAGATTGCGCTTCGCAATGGCTCAGGCACATGCAACATGGCTGTAAACTGCAAAAGTTGCAAGAAAACTTGTAAATACTTTGCTTCTCCTGTGCAGAATCTTAACTACATAATGCTTTATACTCCTTTCATATCCAAAGCTAAATTACTAAAAAAAAAAAAAAAATCAGTGCATGCTGGGGGCTCAGCTGATTGAGCCCTGGTTAGCTGGAGTCAGTGCACTTGTGTAGTTCAATTGTGAAGTTGCTGAGACTTTCCTAATTTTTTCAAATGCAAATCCAGCTAATTCAGGTCGAAAAGAAGGCTATGTTTATGTAAAACCCACCCAAAAGTGGGTGTTTCCAGTAAGGGCAGGGTGTTCCCTATGTTTATTGTGGGCAGGACTTAAAGGGAATCTGTCAGCTGGATTTCTCTCACCAAACTATTTATATGCTCATATAGCTCTTTCAATGATAACTTCAGCAATGCCTTTACATGGCCAGTCCATCCTCTATTACTAAGAAATCAGTGTTTGAATTGATATGTAAATGAGGCTGAAGAGCTATGGTAGATCTGAAGCATCAATCACTCCAGTTCTATTCCCCAACCAGTGCCTCCTCCTACGTTCTGACTGACAGCATATGTGCGTGCTGTGTGACTGTCACATAGTGGCATTGGTCACCTAACTGATCCCTCAAACTGAGGACATTCTATTCTATCTCCCAGATTACCCCAGAAGGTGGAGACGCTGCTGTCATGACTGCGTATTCCAAAATGGGACCTCCGAGCTACCAGGCCTCTCTTACCACATTGATCTTTGTACCCCCCTGCCAGGACCAATTAATGCCCCCTTAAATAAAACACAACAATTAATTTCTTTGGATAATTTTGGCCACAGCGGCCATTTTTTTAAATAACCAACATAACAACCATTTATACATTTGTATAAAAACTTGAGGGGAGGGTTCTTGGAGCTAATAAATCTGGCACCTAATAGGCAAAGCCCAAAACCAACATGGAAAAACCCCTTCTTTACCCTCAGCCGTAACCACCAGCTCGAGGGCACCATGTAACCCGTTTACCGGGCAAACCAACCACAAAGCTCCTGAGGTCAAATCCCCGTCCAGAGCCAGTAAACCAGCCAGATCAGCCCCATGAAACCAACTCCAAGAACCCCGCCCCCCGCCAACCAGCCACTGTGACAAGAATGCAATAACGACCTTTACAAAAACAAATTCAGCACCTAAAATCCCCAACTATTCCCTCATTACACCAAAAAACAAGGGAGGGAGGGTGGGCTTCTCAGGTCAGATGCTCAAACAGTAATGGCCCCTTTCCCGCACTTTCCACGACCCGCCCCCACCCCCACTAGGCCACCCCTCTACTCCTCCCCATCCCCTGAACCAATCCCTTTTCCCTGCCTTATTATTTAAAAATTGCTCCCCTGCGTTCCCTTGGCAACGCAGTCATGGGGGGCTTTCGTTAACTCCGTTCCTCCAGCCCCCCCTCTTGACTGCGTATTCCAAAATGGGACCTCCGAGCTACCAGGCCTCTCTTACCACATTGATCCTTGTACCCCCCTGCCAGGACCAATTAATGCCCCCTTAAATAAAACACAACAATTAATTTCTTTGGATAATTTTGGCCACAGCGGCCATTTTATTAAATAACCAACATAACAACCATTTATACATTTGTATAAAAACTTGAGGGGAGGGTTCGTGGAGCTAATAAATCTGGCACCTAATAGGCAAAGCCCAAAACCAACATGGAAAAAACCCCTTCTTTACCCTCAGCCGTAACCACCAGCTCGAGGGCACCATGTAACCCGTTTACCGGGCAAACCAACCCCAAAGCTCCCGAGGTCAAATCCCCGTCCAGAGCCAGTAAACCAGCCAGATCAGCCCCATGAAACCAACTCCAAGAACCCCGCCCCCCGCCAACCACGAGCAGCACTGACCACCTCAGGCTCGCGAGTGCCCCACCACCGCCATGGCCCTCTCCACCCCTTCTTGTATTGCCAACATCCACAAATCCAAACCGATATCGTTCAAATGAACGCCATCACTCCTCCAGTAATTTCCCACACCAGCTTCCAACTCAAAATGGCGAACCGCCATCCCCCCGTTACGAGAAACAAAACTCGCCACAGCCCTGTTTAGCTTCACCCGGGCCCTATTCATACCCCTCAAAGAGCATGCTGCCCTCCACGTTTTCCTGGGCACAATGTCGGACCACACCGTAACCATCCCTGGAAAGGATAACCACAATCGCAAAAGATCAAACCGTATATCTCGAATTAGTTCTCTCACCGGCTTAGACCCCAAATCATTACCACCCAAATGTACAACAACAATATCCGGAGAACGATCCAAACTAACCGATCGGGAAAATTCGGTCAAAAACCCGCGCCACGACATGCCCCGAAAACCCAACCAACGGACCACCACCGCCTCCCTCTGAAATCCCAATTGCCTACCATCGTGTCTAACATCGGCACGAATCGCCCCCCAATGCACAAAAGAATGTCCGAAAATCCACGCCAGAAGTGGGGTCCGTCCTGCAAAATACAATAATGATTAATACCCCCCCTAAACAAATAACAAATCAATTACGCACATAAGATAAATAACGATTCGACGACCACCTACCAATACGCCGAATAACTTCCGGACCCAGCCCTAAACCAGCAGCATCAGATGCTGCCCCAATTCGAAAGGAATGTGTCCCAAATAACGACGGATCCAGGCCCAAACTTGTCAACGCTTGTCTCAGAACTGCCGTAAACTGAAACCTCGATAAAAATTCGCCCTGACGGTGCCGCAAAAGTGGGCCCGACCTATCCGGCTCCAGACCCCAATAATCTTCCAAACACCTATGAGGGTACATCGCCCCCCCAATCACTTTTCCTAAAACCACACGCCTACCTTTCCCCAACTGATCAGTCTTCGACCGCCGAATCCAAAAAGCAACCCCACCTGACCAAAATTCAGTATCCTCCGCCAACAAACCCCCAGCTGTGAACCTGCTAGGGGAAGCCAACTCCCCTATTCTCAAAGCCCCGAAAAAGCTAGCGAAAAAGCCAGTCGAAACAAAACAGCCTCGTAATCAGAACTGCATACCTCCCCCAAAGCTACCCCCAAACGCTCCAACATCCCGAAAGATATGGGCCGCCGAGTATCGCACGTTGAAAAACCCCTTCTAAAACCTTTTAATGCCTGCCGAATCAGAAAATTCTTAGTAACATCAACGGAACCCTGAAGCTTAAAACCAAAAGCAACACCAGCTATAAATTTATTCAATTTTGATACGGACCAACCCCATTCCTCCGCCGAACCAATTAAAAGCAACAATGCCATCTCCCTATCACCATCCGATTCGACTGAACCCAACTGTTCCAACCATCCTTCCCACAAATGCCATGACGCCTCATAACCTGACCACGTCCTTCCCGACACTGATGACTGTATCAGCCGACCTCCTCGTCCGCAACAATCTGCCACAAATGAAAAGGGCATGTCGTTCCTGCATCTTCCGCTTCTGGAGCCAACTCCCGGAAACGCTCCCACTGCAAACGAGACAGAGCATCGGCTATAGAGTTTTGCACGCCAGGAACATGTACAGCTGAAATCCATGCATTCAACTCCAAGCACCGCAAAACTAACTCCCGAACCAATTTGATTACCGGAGGGGATGAAGAAGACAGACTATTGATCACCGACACTACACTCGAATTGTCGCAATGAAAACGTATCCGCCTATCCTGAAACGTACTGCCCCAAATGAACACCGAAACCACAATTGGAAACAGCTCCAACAACGCCAAATTTTTTGTAAACCCCGCTTCGCGCCACCAATCCGGCTATCCCCCAACGCTCCACCTTCCAGCACAATAAGCCCCGTATCCAACACTACCAGCCGCATCCGTAAAAATTTCGCAATCAAAATCGTTCATATCCTCCTGTTGGATCAGGGACCTGCCATTATAGTTGTCCAAAAAACGCCTCCAAACCACCAAATCCTCTCTGTGCTCTTTTTTCAAGCGTACAAAATGATGCGCGGACCGCACTCCGGCCGTAGCTCTCGACAATCTCCTACAAAATATCCTGCCCATCGGCATAATCCGGCACGCAAAGTTTAACCGCCCCAACAGTGACTGAAGCTCTTTCAACGTAACCTTGCGCAGCTTCTCACATCTCATTACCTCTTGCCTTAAGGCTACCAACTTCTCCTCAGGCAAGCGACACTCCATCCTCTCCGAATCTATGAGAATTCCTAAAAAACTCAACACCGTAACAGGTCCCTCCGTTTTATCACGCGCTAAGGGCACCCCAAACTGACCTGCTACCCACTCCATCGTAGCCAACAAATTGCCACACAACAAAGAATCCGGGGGGCCAACGAACAAAAAATCGTCTAAGTAATGAATAACCGACGGAACCTGGGAAACATCCCGAACGACCCACTCCAGAAAAGTACTAAAGGCTTCAAACAGCGAGCAGGAAATTGAACAACCCATCGGCAAACACCTATCCAAGTAGAACCCCCCATTCCAAAAACATCCCAACAGCGGGATACTATCGGGGTGAACCGGAAGCAGACGAAAAGCCGATTCAACATCTGTCTTAGCCATTAACGCGCCTGTGCCATACCTACGCACCCATTGCACGGCCGTATCAAAAGAGGTATAAACCACAGAGCAGAGATCATCCGCTATCCCGTCATTAACTGACTCGCCCTTCGGATAAGACAAATGCTGAATAAGGCGAAACTTGTTGGGCTCTTTTTTATGGACCACCCCAAGCGGCGAAACAACCACCCCCTCTACAGGTAAATCACTAAACGGCCCCGCCATGCGCCCCAACTCAACCTCCTTTGCCAATTTTGCCGTAACCACATCCGGCTGCAAGTTAGCCGACCTTCTTAGAAAAGGGGATAGCATGAGCCGGATGAGGAATTCTAAACCCCTCAGAAAACCCATCACACAGCAACCTAGCCTTTTCCCTATCCGGATACCTACTTAGATAAGGGGCCATCCTTAGAACCTTCACCGGTGTCACCCCCATGACTGCCTCCCACTCCTGGTTTACCCCTCGCTTTCTTAAAACACTTGGCCGCTCCATGTGAGGCCCCTCCGCAGTGGGAACAGGCATGCTTGAACTTGCATGTGCTGCCATATTTGCATTGGCCGTCATTGAACTGCCAACACGTCCCTGTTTTGTCCTTAACCCCTTGTGACCCCTGTCCTCCACTTCCCTGTCCCGACTGTTGACCGCTACTCCCTCCACCCCCATGAAAGGGCTGCCCAAACCTCGTCGGAGCCATTACCTTCAACCACAAACCTATATCTTTTTGTTCCCACTTTATCTCGGGTCTAATCGCCTTCCTTTGCCGAAACTGCTCGTCGTAGCGTAACCACGCCTGGCCCCCATACTCCCTGTATGCTTCCCCTATCGCATCGACATAGCAGAACAAACCTGTACAGTTCTCCGGGAACTTTTCGCCTATAACTCCAGCCAAAATAAAAAACGCCTGTTGCCAATTCGCAAACGTCTGCGGCAATCGCCAACGCCTCTTCTCCTCCTCCTCCTTTTTGCTATCCTCTTTCTTACCCTTATCCAAATTAAACTTCTCCAGGGGCAACAGGGAAAAAATCTCTACATATTCGTCCTTCCATATTTTCTCCTTAACCTCTTTCTTTAAATGAGCCCCCAACGGCCCCTCAAAACACACGTAAAGCTCCCCCTTAGCTCTATCATTCAACTTGATTCTATCCCCTTTTTCCTTATCCGTCTGTACCGACACCGACACCCCCGCCGATGATGCCTGTTCCACCCCACTCGCCCTATCACATCCGACTCCCCCTCCCGAACCCGTACCAGAAACCGGCAACCAAGCCCCTAACGGAGACGACCGCCCACTACCCCGGCCCTCCCCATCCAATCTCCTCAAAATCTGAGACATACCCGCCAAAAGCTCTCTAACCCCCGGGACCCTCGCGGTGCTGGGCCCACCACTCCCCGCCAAATCGACCCCACCATACCAACTATCCCCGACCCGAGCACCACTATCCCACCCCGCAACAGAATCATTTTCATACTCACCAAGCTGCGCGGGTGCTGTGTCCCCGCCAGCCGTGCGATCACCGAACTCCCTCGGGTCGCTCCTGGAACCGGAATCATCCGCGCCGCTGTGTTGCTCCAGGCCCGCGCCCCTGGCCTCCACGTCACCAGGGGGGACCGGAGCAGGTGAGCTGGAACTTTCCCCGGACCTTCTGGGTGACCTGGACCTGGCCGCCACCAGCCCGACTCCGGACCTGTCTTCTTGCCGGGCTCTCCCACGAGCCCCGGCAGCAGCCGACGTTCTTCCACGTCGTGCTGGGCCAGGCTGCGGGGTTGAGGTGCGCCTGCCCATTGCTCTGCCTCTTGCCGCGCCGCCTCTGCCAGGCACCCGGGGTGATCCAAACCCCGAGGTACCCGCCGCCACTCCGCTGCTGCTCTCTTGTCCCACCGCTCCCTGAGTCCTGCTCCTCGTCGCCGGTGATGTCGCCGGCGCCGCAGACACCGTCGCTGCCCGCCGGGTACCGCTCCTGCTGGGCGCCGCCATATTGGTGCCGCGAACCGGAAGTCCTCCGGGCACTTCCGGTGCGGCCTGCTCTCCTCCCTGGGCCTGTGCCGCCGCTGCTCCCGGCCGCCGTCCAGCGCCCGCAACGCCGGCCGGTGGATTCCTGCCGAAGGAAGGGCCGGAGGGGGTAGGTGACCGCCGGCCCGAACGCTCCGCAGGGTCCCTGGAGGGGCTCCGTGGCCGACGGTTGCCGCGCCCTCCGATCTCCGGCGACAGTCTCTCTGGGGGATGGGTCCTCCTGGATCTAGTCCCCTGGGCTCCCGGGCTGCCCAGCAACGACGCCAGCTGGTCCTCCAGCCAGCCTCCCCGCCGCGATCTCGCCATCTCCCGCAGCTGTCCCATGATCGCGTCTACGGAGGCCATCCTGCACCCGGTCAGCTGTCACGTCTTCTCAGGTCAGATGCTCAAACAGTAATGGCCCCTTTCCCGCACTTTCCACGACCCGCCCCCACCCCCTCTAGGCCACCCCTCTACTCCTCCCCATCCCCTGAACCAATCCCTTTTCCCTGCCTTATTATTTAAAAATTGTTCCCCTGCGTTCCCTTGGCAACGCAGTCATGGGGGGCTTTCGTTAACTCCGTTCCTCCAGCCCCCCCTCTTGTACCTTGCTATGCTCCTATCTGTTCCCTCCCCCACCCAGGTAGGTGTGACACTGAAGTGTATAGGATTACATTAACCAGACAGACATGGGAAGGCAGACGGGGATGAAAGACAACTACAATCATACAAATATACTCACAAAACAACAGAGTGGAACACAGGGGAGGGATAGGTAGGAGAAACCAAATAGGAGAGGATGAGGATAATCATGTAAACCAACTCCATGTAGCAATCTCCAGAACAACTCTTCAAACTGCCAAATTCAAACACTGAACTACTCCTCCAACCCCTAACCAGGAAGTAGAACTATCACTGACAACTCCAGTGCCAGTGACCAGCATATACAGTGCCTTGCGAAAGTATTCGGCTCTCTGGAACTTTTCAGCCTTTTCCCACATATCATGCTTCAAACATAAAGATATCAAATGTAAATTTTTGGTGAAGAATCAACAACCAGTGGAACACAATTGTGAAGTTGAACTAAATTTATTGGTTATTTTAAATTTTTGTGTAAAATCAAAAACTGAAAAGTGGGGCGTGCAATATTATTCGGCCCCTTTAACTTAATACTTTGTTTCGCCACCTTTTGCTGTGATTACAGCTGCAAGTCGCTTGAGGTATGCCTCTATCAGTTTTGTACATCGAGACACTGAAATTCTTGCCCATTCTTCCTTGGCAAACAGCTCGAGCTCAGTGAGGTTTGATGGAGATCGTTTGTGAACAGCAGTTTTCAGCTCTTTCCACAGATTCTCGATTGGATTGAGGTCTGAACTTTGACTTGATCATTCTAACACCTGGATACGTTTATTTGTGAACCATTCCATTGTAGATTTTGCTTTATGTGTGGGATCATTGTCTTGTTGGAAGACAAATCTCAGTCCCAGTCTCAGGTCTTTTGCAGACTCCAACAGGTTTTCTTCAAGAATTGTCCTGTATTTGGCTCCCTCCATCTTCCCATCAATTTTAACCATTTTCCCTGTCCCTGCTGAAGAAAAGCAGGCCCAAACCATGATGCTGCCACCACCATGTTTGACAGTGGGGATGGTGTGTTCAGGGTGATGAGTTGTGTTGCCTTTACGCCAAAGATATCATTTGGCATTGTTGCCAAAAAGTTCGATTTTGGTTTCATCTGACCAGAGCATCTTCTTCCACATGTTTGATGTGTCTCCCATGTGGCTTGTTGCAAACTTTAAACAACACTTTTTATGGATATCTTTGAGAAATGGATTTCTTCTTACCACTCTTCCATAAAGGTCAGATTTGTGAAGTGTACGACTGATTGTTGTCCTATGGACGGACTGTCCCACCTAAGCTGTAGATCTCTGCAGTTCATCCAGAGTGATCATGGGCCTCTTGGCTGCATCTCTGATCAGTCTTCTCCTTGTTAGAAATGAAAGTTTAGAGGGACGGCTGGGTCTTGGTAGATTTGCAATGGTATGATACTCCTTCCATTTCAATATGATCACATGCACAGTGCTCCTTGGGATGTTTAAAGTTTTGGAAATCATTTTGTATCCAAATCCGGCTTTAAACTTCTCCACAACAGTATCACAGACCTGCCTGTTGTGTTCCTTGGTCTTCATGATGCTCTCTGTGCTTCAAACAGAACCCTAAGACTATCACAGAGCAGGTGCATTTATACGGAGACTTGATTACACACAGGTGGATTATATTTATCATCATTAGGCATTTAGGACAACATTGGATCATTCAGAGATCCACAATGAATTTCTGGAGTGAGTTTTCTGCACTGAAAGTAAAAGGGCCGAATAATATTGCACGCCCCACTTTTCAGTTTTTGAATTTCCACAAAAATTTTAAATAACCAATACATTTCGGTTGAAAAGTTCCAGGGAACCAAATACTTTTGCAAGGCACTGTATATCAGAGGGGAGTGGCCAACACAGAACAGCTGAGACAATTCAGGATGGAGAACTCCAGGAGATCAACTGAACTGATTAAACCTTGCAATGACAGAGCAGAAGAAAAACCTGCACTGTTTAATAGGATGGTGAAACAGTTCTAATCAGTGCAGGATTTCATGTGACAAGATGGCTCGATTTTCTGGTTCCTCTCTGTTGCGGTATGCCTGGGACAGTGATTATCTGAGGAGCCATCAGTCAGGAAGGAGGAGGCAGCACTGCGCAGGGCAATAGAATGGAGTGACAGAGCCTTAAGATCTACCATAGCTTTTCATCCTCGTTTGCATATCAATTAAAATGCTAATTTCTCAGTAACAGAGGATGGACTGGCCATGTAAAGGCAGTGCTGGACTTGTCTTAGAAAGATCTACATGTGCATTTAATAGAGTGGTGAGTGAAATCCTGCTGACAAATTCCCTTTAAGTGTCCTAATGCTAACAACTGTAATGTTGGCAAGTGTGAATTTGGCTGGTTGTTCATAGTTGATATTATATTGGGGGTGACGGTGTGAATGGACGAGGGCCATCCATGAATCCCTGGTTTCAGGCTTCTCTCATAAATACATTGGGGCTTCATATTTTGCACTTTTCTTTTCTTGACTAGTAGTTTTCACTGAAATTTTTTTGCACCAAATTCATCAAAATAAAGCATGTCGTTTATGAATTTTGCCCAAAGCCCCAAATTTTCCTTTTTTCTGTTTTTAATTAGTTTTGCGACGTATCGCCAAATGTCATTAAAAAATGTGCAAAAATAACTGGTGTCCAAAAAATTACTCCAGGACTGGAGAAGAGCTGAGCCAAGTTTTACATCAACTCGGCTTTTCCACATGTTTTAGAAAGGTTCATGAAATACGATTTAAAGTGAACCTGTCACCAGGTTTGGCCAATATGAGATATGGCCACCACCTTTCAGCCCTCATATACACCATTCTATAATGCTGTATATCTGCCCCCAACCCGACCTGTCAGAGAAGAAAAACACCTTTTATGACACTCACCTGTGGGGTGGTCCTGTCCAAGGGGCGTCGCTGGTCTTGGTCCTTGGTGAAAGAGCACCAGCACATGCGCACTGCAGTCCTTTACTCTCTCCTAGTCAGGGCAGAGAAGTACGCCTGCGCAGGAACGCGATTCTGGGAAGACTATGTGGAAGACGTAGGGACGCATCATCCACACAAAGCAAGAAGGAGAATGTCAGACCAAGACCAGGGACACCCATCGGACCGGACCGCCCCCCAGGTGAGTGTAGTAAAAGTTATTTTTCCCGTCTTGCAGGTCGGGTTGGGGGCAGATATACAGCATTATAGAATGCTGTACATCAGGCCTGAACGTTGGTGGCCATATCTCATATCTGTCAAACCTGGTGACAGGTTCCCGTTAAAAAGGTTCAAAACATGTGGAAAAGCCGCGTTGATGTAAAAATTAAAAAACTAAACCACAAAAGACAACTTGAAAAATGGTGGAAATCATTTAACAAGTTTGTCACAAATGAGAAAGTCACTAATTGAGAGTTACCTGGCCGAAATGCAACGATGAATTGGGCTCATAGCTTTGGGAGGAAAATCGATACGTTCTGCAAAACTTTTTTTCAAAATGCCAAAAAAACAAAAATTAAACGGCACTGTCTGAAAAAGCTGAGGTTGTCCCAATCTTGGTCCCAGGTGTCATTCGACAGTCATTAAATTATCAGCCACACATCATGATCACGGGTGCTCTTCAGAAGAAAAACAAACCATTCCATTGGTATAGGCACTCACCGATCTAAAATTCCCAACTTTATTTTATCATCATTTAAAACTCCATGGCCCACTAAATGAAATTTTCAGCAATGTGTAGATGAGATTTGTTGGAATCTCACCTACTTTAGCTGATACAAGTGTATTACTCTGGGTTTTTTTTGCGATTAAACCCCCCAAACCTTCTTTGCAATGATATCTGCAGCAGCCAATACCGCTGTGGAAATCGGTGATGGACCTCCACTTCGGGAGAGCGCAGTCAATACTTTCCTTGGGAACGTCTTCCCTAAAAGTAGACGACAGCTTCATTAACTGTTGAGCTTGCCACCCAGCTCTTTCCAGAAGAAGTCTTATACATCTGCTCCATCCAGACGTGATATCTCATGATATAATGTATAAACGGACATTTACTCTTCCGCAGGCGCAAAAATAAGTGTCAAAATGCCGCATTCTGTTAAGAAAATCAGTTCTTATTTTTCCGTGTCTGAAGGGGCGAATCCTGAAAGCGGCGACGTAGCCCACAGGCAGTGTTAGATGCTCGGCGAGCTTCGGTCACGGTCATTACCGGGTTGTCATCTGGGCTTTTTTTTTCAGGGCTTGTCAGCTGCTTTTCCGCTTTAAATGACCCTCAGTCCTTCAGATAATCGACCGGTAATTTGGGTGGGAGAACCTGCAGCACGTACGAGGCTTCCAGGTTGTATTAAACTAAATAGAAGCCGCTCCATTTTAATCTCACTTAAGCATAAAATTAGGATTGATCAGTGCGGAGGAGGCCGGGCTCGTTACTGAGGAGGCTCCGGTGTCACCAACATCACAAGGAAGAGCAAACACGGATACTACGACGGCAGCCAGACTGATGGGGAACACTTCTGACCAGGATGCCTGACCCCGAGCACAGGGATGCAGCTTTCTGCATCTTCAAACCAAAAACAATGACCAAGTATTCTGACTTTATCCAGAAGATTGCACTTGACTTGAAGGCGGAAGCAGCTATTGGACCGAAATCCTTAAAGTTAAAGGAGTTGTTTAAAAACTTCTGGTCCTATGTGGTACAGTTCAGTGCCAAAGGAAAACAGTGAACACGGGGGATGTTTTAAGGATCCCTAAAGATCCTCACCTTTCCGTTTCTTAGACATTGATGATGGTGGTCACTCAGGAATCACCTTTCCGTCTCGTAGACACTGATGATGGTGGCCACTCAGGAATCACCTTTCCGTTTCTTAGACACTGATGATGGTGGTTACTGAGGAATCACCTTTCCGTTTCTTAGACACTGATGATGGTAGTTAATGAGGAATCACCTTTCCGTTTCTTAGACACTGATGATGGTGGTTAATGAGGAATCACCTTTCCGTCTCGTAGACACTGATGATGATGGTCACTCAGGAATCACCTTTCCGTTTCTTAGACACTGATGATGGTGGTTACTGAGGAATCACCTTTCCGTTTCTTAGACACTGATGATGGTGGTTAATGAGGAATCACCTTTCCGTTTCTTAGACAATGATGATGGTGGTTAATGAGGAATCACCTTTTCGTCTCGTAGACACTGATGATGGTGCTCACTAAGGAATCACCTTTCCGTTTCTTAGACACTGATGATGGTGGTTACTGAGGAATCACCTTTCCGTTTCTTAGACACTGATGATGGTAGTTAATGAGGAATCACCTTTCCGTTTCTTAGACACTGATGATGGTGGTTAATGAGGAATCACCTTTCCGTCTCGTAGACACTGATGATGGTGGTCACTCAGGAATCACCTTTCCGTTTCTTAGACACTGATGATGGTGGTTACTGAGGAATCACCTTTCCGTTTCTTAGACACTGATGATGGTAGTTAATGAGGAATCACCTTTCCGTTTCTTAGACACTGATGATGGTGGTTAATGAGGAATCACCTTTCCGTCTCGTAGACACTGATGATGGTGGTCACTCAGGAATCACCTTTCCGTTTCTTAGACACTGATGATGGTGGTTACTGAGGAATCACCTTTCCGTTTCTTAGACACTGATGATGGTGGTTAATGAGGAATCACCTTTCCGTCTCGTAGACACTGATGATGGTGGTTACTGAGGAATCACCTTTCCGTTTCTTAGACACTGATGATGGTGCTCACTAAGGAATCACCTTTCCGTTTCTTAGACACTGATGATGGTGCTCACTAAGGAATCACCTTTCCGTTTCTTAGACACTGATGATGGTGGTCACTGAGGAATCACCTTTCCGTTTCTTAGACACTGATGATGGTGGTCACTGAGGAATCATCTTTCCGTTTCTTAGACACTGATGATGGTGGCCAGTGAGGAATCACCTTTCTGTTTCTTAGACACTGATGATGGTGGTCACTGAGGAATCACCTTTCCGTTTCTTAGACACTGATGATGGTGGTTACTGAGGAATCACCTTTCTGTTTCTAAGTCACTGATGATGGTGGTCACTGAGGAATCACCTTGCCGTTTCTTAGACACTGATGATGGTGGTCACTGAGGAATCACCTTTCCGTTTCTTAGTCACTGATGATGGTGGTCACTGAGGAATCACCTTTCCGTTTCTTAGACACTGATGATGGTGGCCAGTGAGGAATCACCTTTCCGTTTCTTAGACACTGATGATGGTGGTTACTGAGGAATCACCTTTCCGTTTCTTAGACACTGATGATGGTGGTTACTGAGGAATCACCTTTCCGTTTCTTAGACACTGATGATGGTGGTCACTGAGGAATCACCTTTCTGTTTCTTAGATATTGATGATGGTGATCACTGAGGAATCACTTTTCCTTTTCTTAGACACTGATGATGGTGGTCACTGAGGAATCACCTTTCCGTTTCTTAGACACTGATGATGGTGGCCAGTGAGGAATCACCTTTCCGTTTCTTAGACACTGATGATAGTGGTTACTGAGGAATCACCTTTCCGTTTCTTAGACACTGATGATGGTGGTCACTGAGGAATCACCTTTCTGTTTCTTAGATATTGATGATGGTGGTCACTGAGGAATCACCTTTCCGTTTCTTAGACACTGATGATGGTGGTCACTGAGGAATCACCTTTCTGTTTCTTAGATATTGATGATGGTGGTTACTGAGGAATCACCTTTCTGTTTCTTAGACACTGATGAAGGTGGTCACTGAGGAATCACCTTTCCGTTTCTTAGTCACTGGTGATGGTGGTCACTGAGGAATCACCTTTCCGTTTCTTAGACACTGATGATGGTGGCCAGTGAGGAATCACCTTTCCGTTTCTTAGATATTGATGATGGTGGTTACTGAGGAATCACCTTTCCGTTTCTTAGACACTGATGATGGTGGTCACTGAGGAATCATCTTTCTGTTTCTTAGATATTGATGATGGTGGTCACTGAGGAATCACTTTTCCTTTTCTTAGATACTGATGATGGTGGTCACTGAGGAATCACCTTTCCGTTTCTTAGACACTGATGATGGTGGTCACTGAGGAATCACCTTTCTGTTTCTTAGACACTGATGATGGTGGTCACTGAGGAATCACCTTTCCGTTTCTTAGACAATGATGATGGTGGTCACTGAGGAATCACCTTTCCGTTTCTTAGACACTGATGAAGGTGGTCACTGAGGAATCACCTTTCCGTTTCTTAGACACTGATGAAGGTGGTCACTGAGGACCCTATTATCCCATTTTTATTCTAATACATTTCTATGATGCCCTGCCAATTACAGGTGTGCTGCCACATCATGTCGCCGCCTCAGGAGTGGCTGTAGAGGTATCGGCAAGTGGATCAGAGAAGGGGAACTTTGGTAGCCCAAAAGGAGGTGTCTATAGGGTTTTTTTGTTTTAGATGTAATGATTTAACCCATATTTACGTCATCGGCCGTGTCTCAGCCTTTGATTGTGAGCTCACACGCTGATTTAATCAGCCATCAAGAGCCTCTAACACCTGCAGATGGATTCAAGATCAAACCCTGGTTGTTAACCAGTTAAATGCCGCTGTCAATCTCTGATAGAGGCATTTAACACTCACAGACAGGAATCGCGTAATGGATCCCACCCATCGGGGCGCCGATGGGTCGTCATGACAGCCAGAATTACTTTTTTGGGTCACCGAAACATTGCAAAAAAAGGCGATCAACACGCCATATCTACAGCTAAATCTTATCAGTAAAAATCTCAGCTCAGCGCGCAAAAAATAAGCCCTCACCCAGCCCCAGATCATGGATATCTAAGCTACTGCAATGCCCTGCGCATGGGGTACAGTGACATAGCGAATCAGAAGAACTATACTACATTTATAATTGGAGATATTTGCTAATATTATTATTATTATTACACCTTCTACATATTGGGATGGGATCTTGGAGATGGGAATAAGCCTTTAAAGTTATCTTGGTTGCAGCTGTACAGGTAAAGCTACGTTCACATGTATTTTCGATTCTAGTTCTGTTAGTGAAAAATGCTGATCGTCTTGTTATTCAATAGGGCTGTTCAAATGATGATGATCAATGATCAAATGATGATGATCAAATGATTAACATCAGAAACTGCAAATTCAATTGGAAGACACCTTATCCCAGCACGTTCGCTCATCACTACCTTCGACATATCTATCCCAGGTGGATGTAACCTGAAAGATATTTGGAACTTCGACATATAATCTGTTCATTTTTCACCAGGTGACACAACAGAGGATAGCAGACAGTTCTTCCCGCAGAAAACAAAAATGAAAACTTGATCTGACTCAATTAAAGGGAAATTCAGGCCCTTAAAGGCTACTATGTAGATCTACACCAGTTTCACTTAGAGGAAACATGCAGAGGAACAATGAGGCTTCTGAAGGGTTGATGACGTCTCCACGCTCCGAGCTCACAGCCGTGATGTACAATTAATACATTTTGATGAGCAGCACGAGGATATGATAGATTTATATGGACCACGTCTTCAGAGAGGTTGGACAGCAATGACCTCTGCCCCATCTGTAGATCATGGCCTAGATCCCCCAGCAATTAATCTAAATAATGACCTCCATGCTGTCAGATGAGCAAGGGTCCCATAGTGAAGTGTCATTACATTCCCAACCATGTCCATGTTCCTATTGACACTGAAAGGAAGAAGCATGGTGTATTCATGTTCTACCAGTATAGCAGATTCCATTTATTACTAAAGATTGCTGTTAACATCGCTGTTAGAATGTAGGTTGATAATTTAGGCTAATAACTGCTTATGTAGTCTACAATAATACTGCCCCTATGTATGAGAATATAACTACTATAATACTGCCCTTATATACAAAGATATAACTACTATAATACTGCCCTATGTACCAGAATATAACTACTATAATACTGCCCCTATGTATGAGAATATAATTACTATAATGCTGCCCTTATATACAAAGATATAACTACTATAATACTGCTCCTATGTACCAAAATATAGCTACTATAATACTGCCTGTATGTACAAGAATATAACTACTATAATACTGCTCCTATGTACAAGAATATAACTACTATAATACTGCTCCTATGTGCAAGAATATAACTACTATAATACTGCTCCTATGTACAAGAATATAACTACAATAATACTGCTCCTATGTGCAAGAATATAACTACTATAATACTGCTCCTATGTATAAGAATATAACTACTATAATACTGCCCCTATGTACAAGAATATAACTACTATAAAACTGCTCCTATGTACAAGAATATAACTACTATAATACTGCCCCTATGTACAAGAATATAACTACTATAATACTACTCCGTATGTACAAGAATATAACTACTATAATACTACTCCGTATGTACAAGAATATAACTACTATAATACTGCTCCTATGTACAAGAATATAACTACTATAATACTACTCCGTATGTACAAGAATATAACTACTATAATACTGCTCCCTATGTACAAGAATATAACTACTATAATACTGCCCCCTATATACAAGAATATAACTACTATAATACTGCCCCAATGTGCAAGAATATAACTACTATAATACTGCCCCTATATACAAGAATATAACTACTATAATACTGCCCCCTATATACAAGAATATAACAACTATAATACTTCCCCAATGTGCAAGAATATAACTACTATAATACTGCCCCTATGTACAAGAATATAACTACTATAAAACTGCCCTTATGCACAAGAATATAACTGCTATAATACTGCCCCTATGTACAAGAATATAACTACTATAATACTGCTCCTATGTACAAGAATATAACTACTATAATACTGCCCCTATGTACAAGAATATAACTACTATAATACTGCCCCTATGTACAAGAATATAACTACTATAATACTGCCCCTATGTACAAGAATATAACTACTATAATACTGCCCCTATGTACAAGAATATAACTACTATAATACTGCCCTATGTACCAGAATATAACTACTATAATACTGCCCCTATGTATGAGAATATAATTACTATAATGCTGCCCTTATATACAAAGATATAACTACTATAATACTGCTCCTATGTACCAAAATATAGCTACTATAATACTGCTCCTATGTGCAAGAATATAACTACTATAATACTGCTCCTATGTACAAGAATATAACTACTATAATACTGCTCCTATGTGCAAGAATATAACTACTATAATACTGCTCCTATGTACAAGAATATAACTACAATAATACTGCTCCTATGTGCAAGAATATAACTACTATAAAACTGCTCCTATGTACAAGAATATAACTACTATAATACTGCCCCTATGTACAAGAATATAACTACTATAATACTACTCCGTATGTACAAGAATATAACTACTATAATACTACTCCGTATGTACAAGAATATAACTACTATAATACTGCTCCTATGTACAAGAATATAACTACTATAATACTACTCCGTATGTACAAGAATATAACTACTATAATACTGCTCCCTATGTACAAGAATATAACTACTATAATACTGCCCCAATGTGCAAGAATATAACTACTATAATACTGCCCCCTATATACAAGAATATAACTACTATAATACTGCCCCAATGTGCAAGAATATAACTACTATAATACTGCCCCCTATATACAAGAATATAACTACTATAATACTGCCCCTATGTACAAGAATATAACTACTATAATACTGCCCCCTATATACAAGAATATAACTACTATAATACTGCCCCTATGTACAAGAATATAACTACTATAATACTGCCCCCTATATACAAGAATATAACTACTATAATACTGCCCCAATGTGCAAGAATATAACTACTATAATACTGCCCCTATGTACAAGAATATAACTACTATAAAACTGCCCTTATGCACAAGAATATAACTGCTATAATACTGCCCCTATGTACAAGAATACAACTACTATAATACTGCTCCTATGTACAAGAATATAACTACTATAATACTGCCCCTATGTACAAGAATATAACTACTATAATACTGCTCCTATGTACAAGAATATAACTACTATAATACTGCTCCTATGTACAAGAATATAACTACTATAATACTGCCCAGTATGTACAAGAATATAACTACTATAATACTGCTCCTATGTACAAGAATATAACTACTATAATACTGCTCCTATATACAAGAATATAACTACTATAATACTGCTCCTATGTACAAGAATATAACTACTATAATACTGCTCCTATATACAAGAATATAACTACTATAATACTGCTCCTATATACAAGAATATAACTACTATAATACTGCCCCCTATATACAAGAATATAACTACTATAATACTGCCCCTATGTACAAGAATATAACTACTATAATACTGCCCCCTATATACAAGAATATAACTACTATAATACTGCCCCAATGTGCAAGAATATAACTACTATAATACTGCCCCTATGTACAAGAATATAACTACTATAAAACTGCCCTTATGCACAAGAATATAACTGCTATAATACTGCCCCTATGTACAAGAATACAACTACTATAATACTGCTCCTATGTACAAGAATATAACTACTATAATACTGCCCCTATGTACAAGAATATAACTGCTATAATACTGCCCCTATGTACAAGAATACAACTACTATAATACTGCCCCCTATATACAAGAATATAACTACTATAATACTGCCCCAATGTGCAAGAATATAACTACTATAATACTGCCCCTATGTACAAGAATACAACTACTATAATACTGCTCCTATGTACAAGAATATAACTACTATAATACTGCTCCTATGTACAAGAATATAACTACTATAATACTGCCCAGTATGTACAAGAATATAACTACTATAATACTGCTCCTATGTACAAGAATATAACTACTATAATACTGCTCCTATATACAAGAATATAACTACTATAATACTGCTCCTATGTACAAGAATATAACTACTATAATACTGCTCCTATATACAAGAATATAACTACTATAATACTGCTCCTATGTACAAGAATATAACTACTGTAATACTGCTCCTATGTACAAGAATATAACTACTATAATACTGCCCCTATGTACAAGAATATAACTGCTATAATACTGCTCCTATGTACAAGAATATAACTACTATAATACTGCTCCTATGTACAAGAATACAACTACTATAATACTGCTCCTATGTACAAGAATATAACTACTATAATACTGCTCCTATGTACAAGAATATAACTACTATAATACTGCCCCTATGTACAAGAATATAACTACTATAATACTGCCCCTATGTACAAGAATATAACTGCTATAATACTGCTCCTATGTACAAGAATATAACTACTATAATACTGCTCCTACAGTTAGGGCCAGAAATATTTGGACAGTGACACAATTTTCGCGAGTTGGGCTCTGCATGCCACCACATTGGATTTGAAATGAAACCTCTACAACAGAATTCAAGTGCAGATTGTAACGTTTAATTTGAAGGGTTGAACAAAAATATCTGATAGAAAATGTAGGAATTGTACACATTTCTTTACAAACACTCCACATTTTAGGAGGTCAAAAGTAATTGGACAAATAAACATAACCCAAAAAAAATATTTTTATTTTCAATATTTTGTTGCAAATCCTTTGGAGGCAATCACTGCCTTAAGTCTGGAACCCATGGACATCACCAAACGCTGGGTTTCCTCCTTCTTAATGCTTTGCCAAGCCTTTACAGCCGCAGCCTTCAGGTCTTGCTTGTTTGTGGGTCTTTCCGTCTTAAGTCTGGATTTGAGCAAGTGAAATGCATGCTCAATTGGGTTTAGATCTGGAGATTGACTTGGCCATTGCAGAATGTTCCACTTTTTGGCACTCATGAACTCCTGGGTAGCTTTAGATGTATGCTTGGGGTCATTGTCCATCTGTACTATGAAGCGCCGTCCAATCAACTTTGCAGCATTTGGCTGAATCTGGGCTGAAAGTATATCCCGGTACACTTCAGAATTCATCCGGCTACTCTTGTCTGCTCTTATGTCATCAATAAACACAAGTGACCCAGTGCCATTGAAAGCCATGCATGCCCATGCCATCACGTTGCCTCCACCATGTTTTACAGAGGATGTGGTGTGCCTTGGATCATGTGCCGTTCCCTTTCTTCTCCAAACTTTTTTCTTCCCATCATTCTGGTACAGGTTGATCTTTGTCTCATCTGTCCATAGAATACTTTTCCAGAACTGAGCTGGCTTCTTGAGGTGTTTTTCTGCAAATTTAACTCTGGCCTGTCTATTTTTGGTATTGATGAATGGTTTGCATCTAGATGTGAACCCTTTGTATTTACTGTCATGGAGTCTTCTCTTTACTGTTGACTTAGAGACAGATACACCTACTTCACTGAGAGTGTTCTGGACTTCAGTTGATGTTGTGAACGGGTTCTTCTTCACCAAATTAAGTATGCGGCGATCATCCACCACTGTTGTCATCCGTGGACGCCCAGGCCTTTTTGAGTTCCCAAGCTCACCAGTCAATTCCTTTTTTCTCAGAATGTACCCAACTGTTGATTTTGCTACTCCAAGCATGTCTGCTACCTCTCTGATGGATTTTTTCTTTTTTTTCAGCCTCAGGATGTTCTGCTTCACCTCAATTGAGAGTTCCTTTGACCGCATGTTGTCTGCTCACAGCAACAGCTTCCAAATGCAAAACCACACACCTGGAATCCACCCCTGACCTTTTAACTACTTCATTGATTACAGGTTAACGAGGGAGACGCCTTCAGAGTTAATTGCAGCCCTTAGAGTCCATTGTCCAATTACTTTTGGTCCCTTGAAAAAGAGGACGCTATGCATTACAGAGCTATGATTCCTAAACCCTTTCTCCGATTTGGATGTGGAAACTATCATATTGCAGCTGGGAGTGTGCACTTTCAGCCCATATTATATATATAATTGTATTTCTGAACATGTTTTTGTAAACAGCTAAAATAACAAAACTTGTGTCACTGTCCAAATATTTCTGGCCCTAACTGTATGTACAAGAATATAACTACTATAATACTGCCCCTATGTACAAGAATATAACTACTATAATACTGCCCCTATGTACAAGAATATAACTACTATAATACTGCCCCTATGTACAAGAATATAACTACTATAATACTGCCCCTATGTACAAGAATATAACTACTATAATACTGCTCCTATGTACAAGAATATAACTACTATAATACTGTCCCTATGTACAAGAATATAACTACTATAATACTTTTTAATCTTATTGTTCACCCTGTCTTTATTCTTACTGATAATGTCTGGTTTACGTGTAGTCTGGAGTATTGACTGAATTTTTGGAAATTGATCAGTAGTACGGTCCAATATTTAGCTTCCATTTTACACCCGTTTTGTATTTGGTATTTGCGGCTCCTTTAATTAGTAAAGTTCTCTTCCTCATCCAGTATATGCCGACCTCTAAAATCCCTTACCTAAGGACAGGAGGAGGTCATCAGTCTCGCCATTCCCTTGGTTCTTTGTCAAAAAGTGGACACAGCTAATGAGGTTTGTTTGGTGCAGCACAAATTTCCCGACACAGATAGAGATCCCTTCAGCGGAAATAAATTTGTTTGGCTTTACCTGTTAATTTAGCGATTAATAATAGCGGTGAAGCGCAGGTCAGGGAGGTCATCGCACCAGCCGTACAGTCACCGCCACTCCACCACACGCAGTATTAGGGGATGTTCGCTCATCTTCTGTATTATATTTATACACTGTCATCTAATAGGACAATTACAATGCACTCCCGGGACAGGCGGCACAGAGTGCACTCAGTATTTTGGAAAATCTATTTCTAGCTTTTATCAATACAAGTTAAAAAAAAATATTCAGAATTATATTTCCTAATCAGGTGACAATTAGAAACACTGAGTCTGCAAAGATTGCACAGCGTTGCATTTCATTCCAAGGGAATGTGTCATCAGAAAATGATCCATTGTATTTTTTTATGCTTGATATATTTTTTTATTTTTGATATTTTTAATTTCTAATTTACCATAACAATCTATATATGTAGAAAAAAAAATAAATAGAAAATCAGAAACCTTCCGATTTTCACTCTTCTAATGGTAGGATCACATTTAGGCCGGCCGGAGTCACACTAGAGAGAAATACGGACGAGTGGTAAGCGATAAAAAATATCATAGCACTCGGACCAATGTTAATCTATGGGGCAGCTCCTATCATCCGTTGTTTTCTCGGATTTTCACCGTATTGCGCCCAAAATACGCCAATTCAAGGCTATGGGTGCTAGAAAAACTCGCACACCACACGGACCATCAGTGTTATTTGCGAGAAATACGCACCGGTGTCCTATAGAAAAGCCGATAATTCAGTGTGGTGTACAGTAAAATCAGACTGACAGGTTAAAAATAGAATAGATAGAATAAATGTCTACACATAGTATAGGTATAGGTGCGTGTGTGTGTGTGTGTGTGTGTATATATATATATATATATATATATATATATATATATGTATATACACTGCTCAAAAAAATACAGGTAACACTACAATTCCACATCCTAGATATCACTGAATGCAATATTCCAGTTGTACATCTTTATTCCTTACATAATGGAATGTGTTGAGAACAATAAAACCTGAAAATGATCAACGTAAATCACAGCTAATATCCCACGGAGGTCTGGAGTTGGAATGATACTCAAAATCAAAGTGGAAAATGAAGTTACAGGCTGATCCAACTTCAGTGGAAATGCCTCAAGACAAGGAAATGATGCTCAGTATTGTGTGTGGCCTCCACGTGCCTGTGTAATCTCCCTACAATGCCTGATGAGGCGGCGGATGGTCTCCTGAGGGATTTCCTCCCAGACCTAGACTAAAGCATCTGTCAACTCTTGGAAAGTCTGTGGTGGATGGTGCGAGACATGATGTGTTCAATCGGATTCAGGTCTGGGGAACGGGCAGGCCAGTCCATAGCTTCAATGCCTTCATCTTGCAGGAACTGCTGACACACTCCAACCACATGAGGTCTGGCGTTGTCCTGCATTAGGAGGAACCCAGATCGCTCTCCACAGCATCTCCAGACTCTGTCACGTCTGTCACATGTGCTCAGTGTGAACCTGCTTTCGTCTGTGAAGAGCACAGGGCGCCAGTGGCGAATTTGCCAATCCTGGTTTTCTGTGTCAAATGATAAGCGTCCTCTCACGCTGTTGGGCTGTGAACACAACCCCCATCTGTGGACGTCGGGCACTCAGACCATCCTCATGGAGTTGGTTTCTAACCGATTGTGCAGACACATGCACATTTGTGGCCTGCTGGAGGTCATTTTGCAGGGCTCTGGCAGTGCTCCTCCTGTTCCTCCTTGCACAAGGGCTGAGGTAGTGGTCCTGCTGCTCAGTTGTTGCCCTCCCACGGCCCCCACCATGTCTCCTGGTGTACTGGCATGTTTCCTGGTAGCATCTCCAGCCTCTGGACACTACGCTGAGAGACACAGCAAACCTTCTTGCCACAGCTTGCATTAATGTGCCATCCTGGATGAGCTGCACTACCTGAGCCACTTGTGTGGTTGTAGAGTCAGTCTCATGCTACCATGAGTGTGAAAGCACAGCCATACCATCTCTGGCTTGTCCAGGTAAGGAGGCTTACTCGCCGTGCAATGCTCTGGGAAATCAAACTGTCCACTTAGGAAGCAGATTCCTACTCCACACTGATGAGGGGCAAAAACCCCGAAACAGCTGTCTGTGGATGGATACCATGCTTGGCATAGGTGGCTTTCCTTCATAGGATGCTGCCCTTCCCGTGGTTGTTCCTTCCCGGGGAAAGGCCTGGCTATTCACTGCTTGCGTCGAGAAACACGTGATGGTGTCTCCGCAGCTTCTTTACATGCATGTGTAAATGGAATAGACAACAGATGGAAATGATTGGCAATTATCAATATGCAAATTGCCTCTTCAGAGAAAAAGAGGACTTGAACTCTATAGTGCCACCTATCTCTTTCCGAGATGAGTTTGGTCTACACATCAGATGAAACTTGGACACGTGTGGCCGACGAAGATCTCTGGTTTTCATCCGCAGCGTCCGGCCATACTCTTATCCCAGCACGTTCGCTCATCACAAATAAAGAGATATATAATATTTCAATACAATAGAAGTTGAAATACGACATGCCTGATCTTTTTTCCCCCTGATCTTCTCTCATCAGAGATGAGTCAGGACAGCCTCCCGTCACATCATCAGATTTTAGCGACACATTGTGTCTCTTGACCACTTGCCCCTACGGTAGTGAATGGATCTCTACGTCAGTCCCCCATGCAGCGAATGATTGTGAGTGTGCCGCAACAGGTCAGATTCCCACGGACCACAAAGTGATCGATCCTAAATACCGCAGATCGTTTGGTATCGCACCAAATTCCCCAAAAGTTTCCTTTGTACCTCTCGTAGCTCCACAGAAGAGACTTCACTTGCCACTTGTTTGGATCCAACAGATGCTGATCTCTGTGATATAAATTTCGCTGCCGGTTCCCGTAGAAGGTTACAGCATTAAACACACTCTTTAGAAAGCGTTGTACAACTAATCTCTCTGAAGGGCAAATCATTCCGTGAAATCTCATCTTGGCTTAGGGCGAGTAACTACTGTACACCCGCAGTCCGTAACTCATGGTAAAGACCCGGCCATCGGGTATTAACACTTAATTAAATCTATACGCATCAATGGGCGAGGTTCCAGTGTTTCAAGCAAAGGTTAATTAGACGAGCTGTTTCCGAGGAACAAATCTGAGGGATGTTAATTGACCCGAGCTCCTCTGCCCATTCTGCCCCGTAGCAAATTCTGTGTTGTCTGGGAAACTTCACCGACTTTCTTCTCGCTGCAAAGAAGTTTCCTCAACGTTGTGTTATTGTTATTAGTACGTTGTTATTCTTGTGTTATATTTATTCAGGAGACGGCATGGTGGCACACGGAGTTCCCTACGGCCTCATAGTGTGGAACCCTAGGGCTCTGTGGGGCGTCATACGACGGAACGCTTCACAATGGGGCAGGATTACTGTTTACTAAATGCCTCTATCCCCTGATGAAGCCAGGTCTCTGGTGAAACATGTCGGGGAGGCTTTAGGGCCATTTTAAATTATTATTCAATTTGAGATTTTTCGAGGAGTTAACGTAAGAGGAAACTTTCCAAATTCTGCTAAAAAAAAATGCAAAACTGCTCAAAAACTTAGAAGTCCTGCTCAGTTTTTGCTAAAAAAAAAAGTCACAAAAGCCTTCCCAAAAAACTGTGGCTAAAAAATAAACATCGGAAAAGGGAAAAAAAAAACTATAGTTTCCCGAAGAGCCGTCTTCTTGAAAAGCTTGTTGCATTCACATGAGTTTAAAGATGTCGTGTGCACATTGTCAGTTGTTGCTTCGAAAACTCTGCAAAAAGCCTAGGTGTGCAAATAGCCCCGCCGAGCTCATCCAAGCTGGAGCATTAGGTTGAGCTGAACTTAAGCACAGAGGAGCCTCAGAAAAATGCAGATGAAAGAGGTAGAAAGTCCCCCAGAACAACTCACTGAGGCATTCCCAGTTAACCCATTCTGCAGTCAACAATAGACAACGCAATGGAAAAACTACAGGAGGCAAACCTGACAGAGAAGTCCAATTGTAAAAATTATTTTTAGCCAGCCCCCAAAAAGTTATTAATACTCTTTTTATTATCTGATTTATGAATGAAAAAAGGCATAATACTTCCTTTTCAATATTTAAATGTGTATTATATACAAATCCCCAAAATATTATCCCAAATAGGGAGAACATGTAAGGGTATGTACACACCGTAAGTATTTACAGCTGAAATTTCTGCACCAAAAGTTCTGCAAAATGAATGAGATTTCTGAAATCTCATGCACACGCTGCTTATTATTTCCTTGCAGATATGAAGCAGTTTTATATAGAAAGTTAATTCTTTCAGTTTTTTTGCAACTTTAAAAAAGAAAAAAAAAGAAGCGTAAAAAAATGTGCATTTTACACACATTTTTCCAGCTAAGAGACATATTTTTGGTGCACTGATTTTTATTGCAAATACTGTAATATGTGTTGAGATGTTGCTTTTCTGCCGCATTTTTTTTTCTACAGGCAAAATCTACTTTCTTGATAGTTAAAGAAGCTGCAACTTTTGCTGCTTTTTGTGTAAGTTTCTGCTGTGTGTTTTGGGTGCAAATTATATGTGTGATTTGTCTATAGTGCATGTTTAATTAGTTACTTTTATTCACCAGAAACTCAGTACAATTGCACTTTTTGCACTATAGCGCTTTTTTACATTTTTCCACTTTAGCACCTTTTTTTTGCACTTTTCCACTTTAGCACTATTTTGCACTTTTCCACTTTAGCCCTTTTTTCCACTTTTCCACTTTAGCCCTTTTTTCCACTTTTCCACTTTAGCACTTTTTTGCACTTTTCCACTTTAGCACTTTTTTTGCATTTTTCCACTTTAGCACTTTTTTGCACTTTTCCACTTTAGCACTTTTCCACTTTAGCACTTTTTTTGCACTTTTCCACTTTAGCACTTTTTACATTTTTCCACTTTAGCACTTTTTTGCACTTTTCCACTTTAGCACTTTTTTGCACTTTTCCACTTTAGCACTTTTCCACTTTAGCACTTTTTTGCACTTCCCTACTTGAGCACTTTTTTTGCACTTTTCCACTTTAGCACTTTTTTGCACTTTTCCACTTTAGCACTTTTCCACTTGAGCACTTTTTTTTGCAATTTTCCACTTTAGCACTTTTTTGCACTTCCCTACTTGAGCACTTTTTTGCATTTTTCCACTTTAGCACTTTTTTTGCACTTTTCCACTTTAGCACTTTTTTTGCACTTTTTCACTTTAGCACTTTTTTTTGCATTTTTCCACTTTAGCACTTTTCCACTTTAGCACTTTTCCACTTGAGCACTTTTTTGCACTTTTCCACTTTAGCACTTGTTTTGCACTTTTCCACTTTAGCATTTTTGCACTTTTCCACTTTAGCACTTTTTACATTTTTCCACTTTAGCACTTTTTTTTGCATTTTTCCACTTTAGCACTTTCTTTGCACTTTTCCACTTTAGCACTTTTCCACTTTAGCACTTTTTTTTTGCACTTTTCCACTTTAGCACTTTTTACATTTTTCCACTTTAGCACTTTTTTCCACTTTTCCACTTTAGCACTTTTTTGCACTTTTCCACTTTAGCACTTTTCCACTTTAGCACTTTTTTGCACTTCCCTACTTGAGCACTTTTTTTGCACTTTTCCACTTTAGCACTTTTTTCCACTTTTCCATTTTAGCACTTTTCCACTTTAGCACTTTTTTGCACTTCCCTACTTTAGCACTTTTTTTGCACTTTTCCACTTTAGCACTTTTTTGCACTTCCCTACTTGAGCACTTTTTTGCATTTTTCCACTTTAGCACTTTTTTGCACTTCCCTACTCGAGCACTTTTTTGCATTTTTCCACTTTAGCACTTTTTTTGCACTTTTCCACTTTAGAACTTTTTTTGCACTTTTCCACTTTAGCACTTTTTACATTTTTCCACTTTAGCACTTTTTTGCATTTTTCCACTTTAGCACTTTTCCACTTTAGCACTTTTCCACTTTAGCACTTTTCCACTTGAGCACTTTTTTGCACTTTTCCACTTAAGCACTTTTTTGCACTTCCCTACTTGACTTTTTTGCACTTTTCCACTTTAGCACTTGTTTTGCACTTTTCCACTTTAGCATTTTTGCACTTTTCCACGTTAGCAATTTTTTTACCTTTTTTCACTTTAGCACTTTTTTGAATTTTTCCACTTTAGCACTTTTTTGCACTTTTCCTCTTTAGCACTTTTTTGCACTTTTCCACGTTAGCACTTTTTTTAACATTTTTCCACTTGAGCACTTTTTTGCACTTTTCCACTTTAGCACTTTTCCACTTGAACACTTTTTTGCACTTCTCCACTTGAGCACTTTTTTGCACTTTTCCACTTAAGCACTTTTTTTTGCACTTTTCCACTTTAGCACTTTTTTTGCACTTTTCCACTTTAGCACTTTTTTTTTGCACTTTTCCACTTTAGCACTTTTTTTGCACTTTTCCACTTTAGCACTTTTCCTGCACTTTTCCACTTTAGCACTTTTTTTTTGCACTTTTCCACTTTAGCACTTTTTTGCACTTTTCGTGGTCGCTGTTTCAATGTATTATTGCCTTATATTGTGTGTTATTTGCATTTGTACTATTTGTGTTATTGTTACTATGTTTCATTTTAGAATGTTGTGTGTTTTTCTATATTATACACAGTCTCGCACATACTGTATATCTAATGTTATTTTCTATGGTTGTTTTATTTATTTATTCATTTGCATTATTTCCTACGTTTATGTCTTGCAGGAAAGAATTGGAGGAATACTCCGAAATGAGAAATAGAGAAAAACTGAAAAAATCTGCGGAGAGTGCGGAGCGTGTGAAGGAACAGCGGGCTAGAAAGCTGCATTACCTCGTCAGTACCGAGCAGGTTAGTGCACGCTGCGATTCCCTGACAGCTCGGAAGGATACAGGGACCCCCGTACTGACAGAGACAAAGCAGCCGGCTGGATGGGACATGACGCCTTGAGAAGATATCACAATAACACAACTTCTCCTTCAATTAAGCCGTTTCTTGGTGTGCGGGCAGATAGCGCGGCCGCCTGCGTACAGCATCGGAGGAAAGCCGACCGCCTGACAGCAAAGGCTCGTCGTTCTGGCCTCCCTTTCATGTCTGTAGTTTAATGGGAATCTACCCATATAGCAGAGCTGTGTTTGTCATGTCTAGCAGTGCTAAGTTTGCCGCATGTAGCAGTGCCGACCGGGTTTATCAGATGTTGCAAGACTGAGTTTGACAAATGCAGCAGTGCTGGATTTGCAAGATATGATAGAAGTGAGTTAGTCAGGTATAGTAGTGGCAAGTTTCTCAGGTGTAGAAGCCCTGAGTTTGTCTCATGTAGCAGAGCTGTGTTTATTAAATGTTGCCAGACTTACCTTGGCAAGTTCTGCAGCGATGGGTTTGCAAGATGCGACAGATGTTTGTCCGATGTAGGAGGGGCTGAGTGTCTCATGTTGCAGAGCTAGGTTTGCTATATGGTGCAATAGTAAGTTTGGCCGGCTAGCAGTGCTGGGTTTGTTATATGTTGCCAGACTGAGTTTGATAGGTGCAGCAGTGCTGAGATTGCAAGATGTGGCAGAAGTTTGTCAGATGTAGGAGAGGCTGACTTTTTCTCATGTAGCACAGCTAGGTTTGTTATATGGCGCAATACTGAATTTAGTCGGCATAGTAGTGCTAAGTTTGCAAGATGTAAGAGTAATGAGCCTGTCTCATGTAGCAGAACTAGGTTTGTTATATTGTGCAATAGTAAGTTTGGCATGCATAGCAGTGCTGCGTTTGCAGGATAAAACACACAAAAATTGAGCTTGGTTTGAGCTAGTATACATGCAGCACATAAACGCATGTTCACATTGGCCATAAAACATACCAAACCTACAAAAGAAACAAAATGAGCAAAAACCCTGCTGTAACTAAATAAGTAAAAAGCAAAAGTGCATTTAAATAACACAGGGTTCTTACTAATACTGTTTTTCATCTAAAATAGCATAAAAGCCATCCCACCATCAACAAGGTGACCCTGATCGGGACGGTTCTACACTGTCTAATATTAAAAACCTTACCATGTGTCAAACTTGACCTCAGTGTGTGAATAAGGGCAGACAAAAGGATGGGGTCCCAACTTGTGGAAATGTAATTTCCAGCTCAGGAAAGGGAGGCCACACACCGGCTTGCACAGAATGCAAACATACACAGAAAAAACACAAAAATTGAGCTTGGTTTGAGTTGGTATACATGCAGCACATAAACGCATGTTCACATTGGCCAACCAGTGGACACCAGTCTAGGGAAGCTTTTAAGGCCGGGGTCACACTTCCGAGTTCAAAGCGAGAAACTCAAGCATCAATACCCGGCACTGCCGCCGGCACTCGGGACCGGAGTGTATGGCTGCATAGAAATACATGCAGCCGCACGCTCCGATCTGAGTGCCGGCGGCAGTGCCGGGTATTGATGCGAGAGACTCTCGCAAGTTTCTCGCATTTAACTCGCAAGTGTGACCCCGGCCTAAATGTAATTTCCAGCTCAGGAAAGGGAGGCCACACCACGGCTTTCACAGAATGCAAAACTACAAAGAAAAAACACACAAAAATTGAGCTTGGTAAGGTTTTTAATATTATACAGCGTAGGACCGTCCCGATCAGGGTCACCTTGTCGACAGTGGGATGGCTTTTATGCTATTTTTAATCAAAAACAATATTACTAAGAACACTCTGTTATTTAAATACACTTTTGCTTTTTACTTATTTAGTTACAGCAGGGTTTTTGCTCATTTTGTTTCTTGCAGTTTTTTTATGGGTTTGCAAGGTGTAAGAGGAATGAGTTTGTCAGGTATAGACATGGTGAGATTGGTCATTTATATGCTGCAAGGCTGAGTGTGACTGGTGTAGCAGTGCTGGGTTTGTTATATGTTGCTAGGATGAGTTTGATAGGTGCAGCAGTGCTGGTTTCGCGGGATGTGACAGAGGTGAGTTTGTCAGGTGTAGGCACTCGGAATTTGTCTGATTTAGTCAGAGCTGAGATTGTCAAATATTGCCAGACTGACTTTGTCAGACGTCGAATTGCTGAAATTGTCCCATGTAGCAGTAATGGGTTTCAGTTGTAGCATAGCTAAGATTGCCATACAAATAAATGGCAAGAAACGATGAGCAGAGCTGAGTTTGTCCAGAGCAACAAATTCAGATTCACTGCAGCAGAGTCAGATGAACACGTCGGGTGTTGTAGAGATGAGTTTGTCTAGAGCAGCAAAGTTGAACGTGTCCGATGTATCACTGCATGCTTGTTAGATGTAGCAGAGCTAAACTTGTCTCCCACTGCAGAGCTGACTTTGCCTAATGTACCAGAGTTGCACCGATCTCACGTAGCAGATATGTCAACACTGAACTCGTCGGCTGTTTGCAGAACTCACTATGTCAGATGTTGCAGAGCTAAACTTGCAAGAGCTTGTAAATGTAGCAGAGCTGAATGTGGAAATGCATCACACTCACGGCTGAGCTGTTGAGGTACACGAGCGCCGAGTGTCTCCGATGTAGCAGAGCCGTTTGTCCTTTTGCATTACTGGCGTTTTTATACAGGACTATTTTAGCTCTGCTACATCTGCAGGATTCAGAGGACTTCTGTACTTTACGTGTTTCGCGGCATATGTTTGGTGAAGGTGTGTACACAATTCATTATGCTAATGTGCGGCTGTCAATACGCACTTAATGAGAGTGATATACCTGACATTGTGCCGCAGCTTTATACATCCCAAGACATTTCACCACCAAACCAATTAACAAGTTCTATTGTTTAGGTAAATGAGGACAGCCTGCGGGCCAGATGCCATCCTCCCACGCTTCACTTCTGCCCCACTGACTCGCTTGTACTTGATGCCTAAAATAAATGTGACATTGATGAAAACTGTTGCGAAAAGATGATGAGCGTCTGAAGTGTTAGCGGAGCGTACCGTATAGCGCTCGCGGTATCCGGTGTCCCAGCAATGCATTACATAAGTAGTTACTAAGGGCTGTAAATGCACTATGCTGCTTAACTTGTACGGACTATAACGTGGCTCTAAAAATGGCTGCCACAGATAAGCTTAGCGCTAGCCACACCTTTTACTAGATCCCACAGGTTGCTCTTGTCTTCATGCTTTAACTATTGTACAGGGATCTGGAGTAACATAAGGGTCCCTGGGGTTGGAGTTACGAAGTCAGCTGCTGGTGGAGGCTGGCAGGAGCCGAAAGGCACAAAATCAAAAGACAGGAGAGTACTCCGGTAACAAGCCAAGGTCGTGAATTGGAAAAAGCACAAAACCAACAGGAGCTGATCTATACTGATCTCTAGAGCCGGCAAATGATACTGTATTTAGCAGCACCCAGCAGTAAGCTGGGCATATTAGTAGGGTGTGGTGCTGTCCTATTGGCCATAGCAGGGAGCTTAATGGGACTCTGTCAGCAAAGACTGTTCAAGCCAAGTACAGGACAAGCGCTCGGTGCTTCATGGTGGAGCCAAACATTCTATATACATCCTTCTACCTGCTTGGTTTCCATCTTTCTTTTCCCTTCTCTGGCTCTTTGAATCCAGAACTATCAATCAAAGAAGGGTGGGGGTGGGGACTGATGGAAAACAAGCAGGTGGGAAGGTGTATGGGAAGGTGTCATTGGCCACACCATGGAGCACTGAGCGCCTGTACTAGGTTTGAACAATCATTCTGTGCTGATAGAGTCCCTTTAATACTCTAGCTGCTAGCAGCACATGTGTTGTGAATTCTGCTCTTGGGCTCCCTCCGGTGGTTATGAGTGGTAGTGCTGCGGTAGTTGGATCACAGCATTTATCAGGTGTATCTATTTTTTGCAATTTGGGCTGGGCTATATAGCCTTGCTTGATCCTTTAGTCAGTGCCAGTTGTCCATTGTTTATGGAGGATTCACATCCCTTCTGGTCTCTCCTGTTCACTGTGCTTTTCTTCAAAGATAAGTCCTGGCTTTGTTTTTGCTGTCCACCTGCTGTGGACCTTATAGTTCTGTGCATTTTTCATGTTTTGTCTTGTCCAGCTTTGTTGTAAAGGATTTTTTGCAGCCTAGCTGTGTCTCTGGAGATGCAGATATACCCTCCATGTCTTTAGTCAGATGTGGTGTTTTGTATTTTCTGCGGTGGATATTTTCTAGTGTTTTTATACTGACCGCATAGTACTCTGTTCTATCCTTTCTTTTTAGCTAGTATGGCCTCCTATGCCAAATCCTGATTTCATGTCTGCGTATGTTATTTCCCTCTCCTCTCACAGTCAATGTTTGTGGGAGGCTCTCTATCCTTTGGGGATTTTCTCTGAGGCAAGATAGGTTTCCTGTTTCTGTCTTTAGGGGTAGTTAATTCTTAGGCTGTGTCGAGGGGTCTAGGGAGCGTTAGGTACCCCCCACGGCTGCTTCTAGTTGCGCTGCTAGTTCAGGGTTTGCGGTCAGTACAGGTGCCACCTTCTCCAGAGTACGTCTCATGCTGCTCCAAGGCCACCAGATCATAACAACATGCACCCATACTCCTAGATTGGACAACACTACAAGTCCTAGCTGTAATAATCTCATTTGCAGGATGGAGTCTGTATAACCCAGGGTTTCTGGGCCCGACGTCTACCGCATCACCATGACTGCTAGCAGAATGAATACGGCGGTACCTGGTGACAGGAGAGTTGAGCTATCTTGTTTGGAAAACGTTCTCCGATTTCAAATTTGGCACGAACGTTGCACATTTGGATTCCCAATCATTTTTTCACACAAATCGGTAAAATTCGGCCAAAGTTCAGTAAATGATCGAGTTTGCACTAATGCTGCATGTTATTTTTGTGCCATTTTGTCCTCCTGGTACTGCAAGTAGTCAGATATTTAGCCGTTTGATATGCGATGTGCCTACATGGTGGAATTCTACTCTGCACATGTTGCAACGACTGTGGCAACAGTGACGAGCCCTGGTGCAGTATGTTCTTGTCTGGGCCAATGCAGTACCGACATGGTTCAAATCACGTTTGCGGAGTGGGCACAGATGAAGGACCTCTGCACTCTTCCGCACAGTTTCGAAATGGCTACTAAGATGGTAAGCGCTGACGATGCCGTCATCGGGATCACTTTTCCGGTCATCTACATGCTGGATCACACTTAGTCTGCGGGAGGAGGTGGAAGCAGAGGAGGATGTGAAAGGGATAACAATATCTCTAAGTTCCAGACTGTCTTCTCCCAGACGTGTGCTATGAAAGGGTTGATTGCAGCGATCGTGTGGGGAGCTCATGGTACCAGACAAACTGTTAGTGAAAGTGCAGGAGCCAATGAAGAAATGGAGGAAGAGATGATGGGCACGCAACAGCCAGGAGATGAAGAGGATATTGATCCTCTCTCTGTTCTCCTTGGTTGGCGGATAGGGAGTGAGGAAGGAAGCTTGAGTGTTACCTCGCCACCAACAGACCATGGACTTGGACCTAATGGAAGCGCCTGACACATGAGCGCCTTTTTGCTGCACTATCTGCAACATGATGCCTGTATTCTTAGGTTTATAAATAGCGCTGACTACTGGGTTGTCACTCTCTTAGATTCACGTTACAAGAGTAAATTTTGCCAGATGCTTCCCACCCTGGAAAGGGACGTGTACATGCTGGAGTATCAAAACACGCTTGTAGACAATCTTAAGAGTAGTTTCCCCAAGACAGCAGTGAGGCGCACAGTGTGCATCACAGTTATAGACTTCCATCCCCTGGAACGTCCAGTTGTCAAAAACATTAGCAGCAGTGTAAGTGGCAGAAGTGAGTCGTTTCACACATTTGTTAGACCAGCCCGCGCAACAGCAGAACAGAGTACAAGTCTGACACGTTGTGAACGACTGGAGAGGATGGTGCAGGAGTATCTAGAACTCAATATCAATGCCATTGGGGGAGATGGGGGTTTGGACCATTTTGCATTTTGGTCTTCAAAAATGAAAGAGTGGCTAGAGCTCGCCCATCATTCCTTGGAGGTTTTGTCATGCCCGACAACCAGTGTTCTCTTAGAACGTGTCTTCAGTTCTGCTGGTGGTGTCGGATAAATGCATCCGGCTGTTCCCTCAAAGTGTAGACCACCTAGCATTCATCAAGATGTTCAACTCATAGATCTCCAAGGACTTTTTTGTACCCAAGTCACAGATTGGGGAGACTAGGCGATGGTGTAGTTTTTAGTGTGCTGCATTAATCTCGCGTTATTGCCGTTTGTGACCTTTGTTGTGACTTCCGTGCCTGCTGTTGCTACTGCTGCTGATGTTAAAAACATTTTTGGGAAATGTGGAGACTCCACGTTGGGTCTCCATCTAATGGGTTGCCTGTAGTGGAAGGGGTGTCAGAGCCCAAGTATACTTTTTCTACTCTTGGGAAATTGATGCCACTTTAGTGGTGTGTGGCAATATTTTTTCTAAATGTTTGGACTCCAAGTTGGGTATCCTTCATGTGTGTTGCCTGTAGCAGTACGGCTCCCAAACCACCTGGCCTAGACTTTTAGTCAACTACCTGTGTTACTTACTATCCTTAAATTTCTATACAGCTGGTATTTGTGCCACCTTAGTGTGGCTGCGAAGAAAGGAGGTTGAGCTGTTGCATGAGGTATCAGGGCTTCCAGCACAGCCGGCTTACACTGGTACCTTACCCACCTTATCTTAATTGAAACTTACATTCAAAGCTGTAAATGCTGGGCCAGTCCATGATTCCACATGCATGGCCCATGGCTGACTGCTGCTGTGCCATTATCAAATTTCTACCATGGGTCAATTCATGCCATTTTTCTTTGTGTCTGCCCCTAATTTTTGTAAATGATTGGACTCCACGTTGGGTCTCCTTCATGTGTGTTGCCTGAATTTAGCAAGGCTCTCAGAGCAACACAACTACACCTGTCACTCATCCACCTGTTATTGATCAATGTTTCAGCTAGAAATTATAGCCCTGTCCTATGCATGCATGCTGCGCAATTATACTATTTGTACTCTGGGTCAATTGATGCCACGTTTCCTGGTGTCTGCCCCTAATTTGAACTGTTTTGACAGCTTTTGTGACCCCTGAAGGTGTTTTCTGTGCGTTTTGGTTTTGCCACTAATTGAATTCAGTGGGGTTTGGTGAATATCGGGACGTTAGCCGAACTAAACTATCTCTAGACAGGAGCAGAAATTACAGAAGACAGTCCCGGAGGAGATGGTCACTTATACTGAGTTACATCCTGTATTATACCCCAGAGCTGCACTCACTATTCTGCTGGTGCAGTCACTGTGTACATACATTACTGATCCTGAGTTACATGGGCATGAATAAGATCCTGCGTGATCGAAACGCGTTGCCTACATTCATGTAACCACCGGTGTCCTTAGTAACCTGTAAGGATATCCTTTTAAATGAAGATGGACTAATAAAGATTTTCACCATTTTTTGAGCTGGAGTTTCCACGTTTTCGTATATTGCTGCTGCTTGGCGTCTCGGTCTGGACGCATCTCCGTGCTCAATCATCTATGGTCTGGTTGGTGAGCTGGCTACGGCTTTGTGCCGTTTTTTTCTCTTTATTATATATTATACTCCAGAGCTGCACTCACTATTCTGCTGGTGCAGTCACTGTGTACATACATTACATTACTGATCCTGAGTTACATCCTGTATTATACCCCAGAGCTGCACTCAATATTCTGCTGGTGCAGTCACTGTGTACATACATTACTGATCCTGAGTTACATCCTGTATTATACTCCAGAGCTGCACTCACTATTCTGCTGGTGCAGTCACTATGTACATGCATTACATTACTGATCCTGTACTGATATTTGGCTACACTCTGTATTATACTCCAGAGCTGCACTCACTAAAATATTGGTGACTCAAATATATATAGGGTGGGGGAGGAGTGGACTGAAGTGAAGCAGAAGCAACTTTTTAAAAAGATATATCTGATGAATCAGGTGAAACTACCTGGAATCGTTAAACTGCACACAAAGTGAATAAAGAAGGAGAGTACATCTATCATCTATCTATCTATCTATCTATCTATCTATCTATCTATCTATCTATCTATCTATCTATCTATCCATCTATCTATTATCTATCTATCTATCTATCTATTATCTATCTATCTATTATCTATCTATTATCTATCTATTATCTATCTATCTATCATCTATCTATTATCTATCTATCTATCTATTATCTATCTATCTATTATCTATCTATCTATTATCTATCTATTATCTATCTATCTATCTATTATCTATCTATCTATCTATTATCTATCTATCTATTATCTATCTATCTATTATCTATCTATCTATCTATTATCTATCTATCTATTATCTATCTATTATCTATCTATTATCTATTATCTATCTATCTATTATCTATCTATCTATTATCTATTATCTATCTATCTATCTATTATCTATCTATCTATCTATCTATTATCTATCTATTATCTATTATCTATCTATCTATCTATCTATTATCTATCTATCTATCTATCTATCTATCTATTATCTATCTATCTATTATCTATCTATCTATTATCTATCTATCTATCTATTATCTATCTATCTATTATCTATCTATCTATTATCTATCTATCTATCTCTATCTATTATCTATCTATTTATCTATCTATCTATCTATCTATTATCTATCTATCTATCTATCTATCTATCTATTATCTATCTATTATCTATCTATCTATCTATTATCTATCTATCTATTATCTATCTATCTATCTATTATCTATCTATCTATTATCTATCTATCTATTATCTATCTATCTATCTATCATCTATCTATCTATCTATTATCTATCTATCTATTATCTATCTATCTATCTATTATCTATTATCTATCTATCTATTATCTATTATCTATCTATCTATTATCTATCTATCTATTATCTATTATCTATCTATCTATTATCTATCTATTATCTATCTATCTTATCTATTATCTATCTATCTATTATCTATCTATCTATCTATCATCTATCTATCTATTATCTATCTATCTATTATCTATCTATCTATCTATCTATCTATCATCTATCTATTATCTATCTATCTATTATCTATCTATCTATTATCTATCTATCTATTATCTATCTATTATCTATCTATCTATTATCTATCTATCTATCTATCTCTATCTATTATCTATTATCTATCTATCTATTATCTATCTATCTATTATCTATCTATTATCTATCTATCTATTATCTATCTATCTATTATCTATCTATCTATTATCTATCTATCTATCTATTATCTATCTATCTATTATCGATCTATCTATCTATCTATCATCTATCTATTATCTATCTTTCTATTATCTATCTATCTATCTATCTATTATCTATCTATCTATTATCTATCTATCTATTATCTATCTATCTATCTATCTATCTATCTATCTATCTATCTATCTATCTATCTATTATCTATCTATTATCTATCTATCTCTATCTATTATCTATTATCTATCTATCTATCTATTATCTATCTATCTATCTATTATCTATCTATCTATTATCTATCTATCATCTATCTTTCTAGCTCTCTATCTATCTAATATCTAGCTCAGGGGTCCCCAACTCCAGTCCTCAAGGCCCACCAACATGTCATGTTTTCAGGATTTCCTTAGTCTTGCCCAGGTAATAATTGCATCACCTGTGCAATGCAAAGGAAATCCTGAAAACATGACCTGTTGGTGGGCCTTGAGGACTGGAGTTGGGAAACCCCTGATCTAGCTCATATCTAGCTATGTTTAATAGTAACCGTGGTGAATAAACAGATAGATAGAAGGTTGTCATACAAGAATCTAAAGCTGAATAAATATTAAAAAAAATGTCTACAAATTGGGTAAATTGCTATATATGTGACTGTCCTCATAAACGAATATATATACGGTATATAAAAAAATTTGTTAAAGAAAAATAATAATAAAGATAAAAATGTCTAAAAATCAACTAAGGTGCTGTATATACATGAGAGTCGTTATAAGAATAAAAAAAAGTCATAAATATAAAAATAGATACAAATATGTATTTTTCCCATTTACTGTTACTATTACTGTATCGCACATCTCTCGAAAAGCCATAAATAATTGCCCTGCTCCACCTACTGGCTAATATTGCACATAAAATGTTTGCTTTTACCATGTATCGTGACATTTCTGTTGAATAGATATTGTTGCCAATTGTTTTAAAGAAGCGAAAAGTTGTAAAAAGTACTTAAAATGGTAATAGACAAAAAAATTTTTTTTTTTAATTCTTAATTGATTACTTTGAGATTTATGCTTATATTTTATTGTACATTATTAAAAAGAAACTGGAATACTAGTTTTTTTAATACAAAATATTTGTTATGTTTTTAATCTTTTTTTTTTTATTGATAGCATCAATTTCAGGACATTATTATTTTTTCTTGTCTTAGCATAGTCATTTAGGGAAAGAGAGACCTGAGAAAATGTTTGACATTGTTATTATTTATCAATTATTTTATTATATTTGTTGTTTTATGTCTTTTTGTACCCTTTTTTATATATACACCTTTTAATATATTTATTTTTTTCTTTTAACCTGTTACTTATTATTTGCTTGATTTACCTATTTATTTGACTTTTATGTTTTTGTTTTTCAAAAATTCCCAGAATATCGCCTAAGTCAGAATCTACTTTTATCTAGTTTTGTGTCCACGATGTCTGTGAACTGTTTTTACTTGGTTTTTTTGGGAATTTTTTTTTGTCCATTTGCTGTCTATGTTTAATAGTGACAGCGGGGAATAATCATAAGGAAGGTCAGCACATCTTTACAGGAGGTTATTTTTTAGCTACTCGATCATTGTATGTGCCACATGTCTGCCGCCTCCTTAAACCCCTTACTGCTCCCGTGCCCATGATGCAGTGAAAGTCATTGTATAAGTGGTGATTATGGCACATTCATATCTTACCACACAGATTGGGAACGTGACCTCAGCGGCTCGCCTGGCCTCTCCTACCCCAGAGACAAAGAAAATCACAAGTTTCTCCCAAACCTCAAACTTATGATTAATAATGTTTCCAGCCAAGTCATCGGGGAATATGGTCGAGCTTCATTGCCAACCACGCTAAGAATATTTCATTCGCATCCACTATTTTTAGTAGGAACACTGATTAGGGGGGGATAATTTATTATAAAAACGAGATATGACAAGAAGTTTCCTCATCAAGAGGTCAATTAAACATTGCACAAAATTAGAAGTTTGCCTATAGTTATATATATATATGAAATAACACATCTTACCAAAAGCTATGAAGAAAAAACTAACTCTGTACTTATTGAAATTATGCAAAAAAAGATGTATGGTATTTAAAAAAATATACAGTATATATACAGTGGGTATGGAAAGTATTCAGACCCCTTTAAATTTTTCACTCTTTGTTTCATTGCAGCAATTTGGTAAATTCTAAAAAGTTCATTTTTTTCACATAAATGTACACTGTGCACCCCATCTTGACTGGAAAAAAAACAGAAATGTAGAAATTTTTGCGAATTTATTAAAAAAGGAAAACTGAAATATCAGATGGTCATAAGTATTCAGACCCTCTGCTCAGACTCTCATGTTTAAGTCACATGCTTCCATTTCTTTGTAATCCTCCTTGAGATGGTTCTACTCCTTCATTGGAGGCCAGCTGTGTGTAATTGAACTGATAGGACTTGATTTGGAAAGGCGCACACCTGTCTATATAAGACCGCACAGCTCACAGTGCATGTCAGACCAAATGAGGATCATGAGGTCAAAGGAACTGGCCAAGGAGCTCAGAGACAGAATTGTGGCAAGGCACAGATCTGGCCATGGTAACAACAGAATTTCTGCAGTACTCAAGGTTCCTAAGAGCACAGTGGCCTCCATAATCCTTAAATGGAAGAAGTTTGGGACCACCAGAAGTCTTCCTAGACCTGACCGTCCAGCCAAACTGAGCAATCGTAGGAGAAGAGCCTTGGTGAGAGAGGTAAAGAAGAACCCCAAGATCACTGTGGCTGAGCTCCAGAGATGCAGCAGGGAGATGGGAGAAAGTTCCTCAAAGTCATCTATCACTGCAGCCCTCCACCAGTCAGACCTTTATGGCAGAGTGGCCTCGGTGCAAGACATGTGAAAGCCCGCATAGAGTTTGCTAAAAATCACATGAAGGACTATGAGAAATAAGATTCTCTGGTCTGATGAGACGAAGATAGACCATTTTGGTGATAATTCTAAGTGGTATATGTGGAGAAAAGCAGGCACTGCTCATCACCTGCCCAATACAATCCCAACAGTGAAACATGGTAGTGGCAGCATCATGCTATGCAGGGTGTTTTTCAGCTGCAGGGACAGGACGACTGGTTGTCATTGAAGGAATCATGCGGCCAAATACAGAGATATCCTGGATGAAAACCTCTTCCAGAGTGCTCTGGAGCTCAGACTTGGCCGAAGGTTCACAGTCCGACAAGACAATGACCGTAAGCACACAGCTAAAATAAGAAAGGAGCGGCTTCAGAACAATTCTCTGACCATTCATGACTGGCCCAGCCATAGCCCTGACCTAAACCCAATTGAGCATCTCTGGAGAGACCTGAAAATGGATGTCCACCAACGTTCACCATCCAACCTGACGGAACTGGAGAGGATCTGCAAGGAAGAATGGCCGAGGATCCCAAAATCCAGGGGTGAAAAACTTGCATCATTCCCAAGAAGACTCATGGCTGTACTAGCTCAAAAGGTGCTTCTACTCAATACTGAGCAAAGGGTCTGAATACTTATGACCATAATAATAATAATAATCTTTATTTTTATATAGCGCTAACATATTCCGCAGCGCTTTACAGTTTTGCACACATTATCATCACTGTCCCCGATTGGGCTCACAATCTAGAATTCCTATCAGTATGTCTTTGGAATGTGGGAGGAAACCGGAGTGCCCGGAGGAAACCCACGCAAACACGGAGAGAACATACAAACTCTTTGCAGATGTTGTCCTGAGTGGGATTAGAACCCAGGACCCCAGCGCTGCAAGGCTGTAGTGCTAACCACTGCGCCACCGTGCTGCCCCTGTGCTGACCATGTGATATTTCAGTTTTTCTTTTTTAATAAATTTGCAAAAATTACTACATTTCTGTTTTTTCCAGTCAAGATGGGGTGCAGAGTGTACATTAATGGGAAAAAAATAGAACTTTTTTGAATTTACCAAATGGCTGCAATGAAACAAAAAGTGAAAAATTTAAAGGAGTCTGAATACTTTCCGTAACCACTGTATCTCTGGTAGGACCCTAACCACTTCTACCAGACATATCTCTACTGGTCCAGTAGCCTACAAAAGTAAAGGGCAGATATGAGCCAATCCTAATTAAAAATATCTCTGTACTGGTGGGAGAATTTCAGCCAACACTAAGGAGACAGTCACTACCTCCAAATATATGCCATAGTGAAATAAAAACTAACCAACACATCCTAACAAAATGAAGCAAGTGTGAACAGGTGCAAGGTGCTGTGATTGCAATATGTACAAACCAAAGGATACTTCAGATATGAGCAAAATTAATATAGGAATATATGAAATGTGAACTACAGTACTGCTTTTATAAAATGAAGGTTCTTAGGGCACAAATTGGCCAATTTGCGTGAGCCCACCAGCCACAACGAGGTGACTTTACTCTGATGGGACATGCTTTACATACAATTGATGTATGTGTTCCTTTTTGACTTTCCCACTCATTCCATCCCTATAATAGATTCCTCTTGTTTCGTCACTTCTGTCCTCTGCGCAGTTTTTGCTCAGAGATTGTGGTATATTTAGTGTATTACATAGTAAGCAGTATACAGGGAGGTGCGAGCGTCGGTGCCGGAGCCGGATATATTGGGAGCGAGCCAGATATGAAAATAGAATACAGGACACAGTGTTCTCTGAAGCTTCCCGATATAGATTCAGCCCGAACAGAGAGGACCTCCGGAGCAGCACTCACCCCTCATCTATTGCACTGACAGATAAGCACAATACTTTCTTCACGGCTCTTTTCAGGTCAAACTTTACCTTCATGTAAAACAGAGATGTCAAACTCATATACACAGAGAGCCAAAATTAAAAGCTCGGACAAAGTCGCGGGCCAACCTTGATATTTGTTAAAAAAAATGTCTACAGTTGAGGAAGTTTTTCCTTATCATCAAATATAACAATTAACTTTTTCCTATGGAAACAAACTTAAGGGTGATGTCCCATGAACAAAGTATATTTAAAATTAATAGATCTTAAAATGAAATATTGGAAACTATGTTTTAAAGTTAGGTCCATATATATTTGGACAGAGACAACATTTTTCTGATTTTGGTTCTAGACATTGCCACAATGAATTTTAAACAAAACAATTCAGATGCAGTTGAAGTTCAGACTTTCAGCTTTCATTTGAGGGTATCCACATTAAAATTGGATGAAGGGTTTAGGAGTTTCAGCTCCTTAACATGTGCCACCCTGTTTTTAGAAGGACTAAAAGTAATTGGACAATCGACTCCAAGGCTATTTCATGGACAGGTGTGGGCAATCCCTTCATTATATCATTCTCAATTAAGCAGATAAAAGGTCTGGAGTTGATTTGAGGTGTGGTGTTTGCATTTGGAAGGTTTTGCTGTGAAGTAAGCATGTGGCCAAAGGAGCTCTCCATGCAGGTGACACAAGCCATCCTTAAGCTGTGAAAACAGAAAAAAACAATCCGATAAATTGCTACAATATTAGGAGTGGCAAAATCTACAGTTTTGTACATCCTGAGAAAGAAAGAAAGCACTGGTGAGCTCATCAATGCAAAAAGACCTGGGCGCCCACGGAAGACAACAGTGGTGGATGATTGCAGAATAATCTCCATGGTGAAGAGAAACCCCTTCACAACAGCCGACCAAGTGACCAACACTCTCCAGGAGGTCGGCGTATCAATATCCAAATTTACCATAAAGAGAAGACTGCATGAAAGTAACTACAGAGGGTTCACTGCACGGTGCAAGCCACTCATAAGCATCAAGAAGAAAAAGGCTAAAAAAACATCTAAAAAAGCCGCACAGTTCTGGAAGAACATTCTATGGACAGATGAAACCAAGATCAACCTCTACCAGAATGATGGAAAGAGAAAAGTATGGCAAAGGCTTGGTACAGCTTATGATCCAAAGCATACAGCATCATCTGTAAAACCCGGCGGAGGCAGTGTGATGGCTTGGGCATGCATGGCTGCCAGTGGCACTGGGTCACTAGTGTTTATTGCTGATGGGACACAGGACAGAAGCAGCCGAATGAATTCTGAGGTATTCAGAGCCGCCATACTGTGTGCTCAGATCCAGCCAAATGCAGCCAAACTGATTGGTCGTCGTTTCATACTACAGATGGACAATGACCCAAAAAATAAAGCCAAAGCAACCCAGGAGTTTATTAAAGCAAGGAAGTGAAATATTCTTGAATGGCCAAGTCAGTCACCTGATCTCAACCCAATTGAGCAGCATTTCACTTGTTAAAGACTAAACTTCAGACAGAAAGGCCCAGAAACAGCAACTGAAAACCACCACAGTGAAGGCCTGGCCGAGCATCAAAAAGGAGGAAACACAGCGTCTGGTGATGTCCATGAGTTCAAGATTTCAGGCAGTCATTGCCAACAAAGGGTTTTCAACCAAGTACTAGAAAATAACATTTTATTTACAATTATTTAATCTGTCCAATTACTTTTGGTCCCTTTAAAAACAGGGTGGCACATGTTAAGGAGCTGAAACTCCTAAACCCTTCATCCAATTTTAATGTGGATACCCTCAAATAAAAGCTGAAAGTCTGAACTTCAACTGCATCTGAATTGTTTTGTTTAAAATTCATTGTGGTAATGTCTATAACCAAAATTAGAAAAATGTTGTCTCTGTCCAAATATATATGGATCTAACTGTATAACACCAGTAAAAAGTATATGGCCCAAAGGCCTAATTTAAATATGTAATTACAAAGGTTAAAAAAATAAATAACACATATAATAAAATACGAGGCCAGCAAAACTGCCCCCAAAGACAGTCAGATACCCCCACAGTGAATATAATGCAGGGGTATCATATAGTACCACCTCATAATGCTCCATACAGTATAATTGCCCCACATAGTGCTCCATACAGTATAATGGCCCCACATAGTGCTCCATACAGTATAATGGCCCCACATAGTGCTCCATATAGTATAATGGCCTATATAGAGCTCCATACAGTATAATGACTTCACACAGTGCTCCATATAGTATAATGTCTCCCACATAGTTCTCCATACAGTATACTGACCCCACATAGTAATCCATACAGTATAATAACCTCACATAAGTCCTCTATACAGTATAATAGCCCCACATAGTGCTCCATACAGTATAATGGCCTCACATAGTCCTCCATACAGTATAATGGCCTCACATAGTGCTCCATACAGTATAATAGCCCCACATAGTGCACCATACAGTATAATGGCCTCACATATTTCTCCATACAGTATAATTGCCCCACATAGTACTTCATACACTGTAATGGCCTCACGTAGTCCTTCATACAATACAAAGGCCCCACATAGTCCTTCATACAGTATAATGGCCTCACATAGTCCTCCATACAGTATAATGGTCTTACATAGTCCTCCATACAGTATAGTGGCCCCAAATATTGCTCCATACAGTATATTTGCCCCACATAGTGCTCCATACAGTATAATGGCCCCACATAGTGCTCCATACAGTATAATGGCCCGACACAGTGCTCCATATAGTATAATGTCTCCCACATAGTTCTCCATACAGTATACTGACCCCACATAGTAATCCATACAGTATAATGGCCTCACATAAGTCCTCTATACAGTATAATAGCCCCACATAGTGCTCCATACAGTATAATGGCCTCACATAGTCCTCCATACAGTATAATGGCCTCACATAGTGCTCCATACAGTATAATAGCCCCACATAGTGCACCATACAGTATAATGGCCTCACATATTTCTCCATACAGTATAATTGCCCCACATAGTACTTCATACACTGTAATGGCCTCACGTAGTCCTTCATACAATACAAAGGCCCCACATAGTCCTTCATACAGTATAATGGCCTCACATAGTCCTCCATACAGTATAATGGTCTTACATAGTCCTCCATACCGTATAGTGGCCCCAAATATTGCTCCATACAGTATATTTGCCCCACATAGTGCTCCATACAGTATAATGGCCTCACATAATGCTCCATACAGTATTATGCCCCCTCATATTGCACTATACAGTATAATGCCCCCATATAGTGCTCCATACAGAATAATGGCCTTACATAGTCCTCCATACAGTATAATGGCTTCACATAGTCCTCCATACAGTATAATGGACCCCATATAATGCTCCATACAGTATTATGACCCCTCATAGTGCACCATACAGTATAATGCATTGTGCTCCATACAGTATAGAGGACCCCACATAGTGTGCCATACAGTATAATGGCCCCACATTGTGCTCCATACAGTATAATAAAGTATAAAAGTCTCGCACTCAACTTCAGTCTCATTGATTGGTTGATTTTATTGGTGCAAGGTAGCACTAGAAACGTTTCAGCTTATATAGAGCTTTCATCAGTCACTTATAAAAATAAGTATCTCTGGAAAGGGCCAAGGGCCTCAAGGTAATCAGCATGAGAGTAGGGGCTTATATGTGTAGTATCCGTGGTAGGAGGTAGTAGCCTCAACAATGGCCAAAGAGGAGCAGGGGCTGCTGTAAGGAGCCGCCTGGGTATGGGTAGCCACCGCCATAATGGACCCCATATAATGCTCCATACAGTATTATGACCCCTCATAGTTCACCATACAGTATAATGCATTGTGGATACAGTATAATGCATTGTGCTCCATACAGTATAGAGGACCCCAACATAGTGCGCCATACAGTATAATAGACCCCTCATAGTGCTTTATAAAGTATAATGGGTCCCACATAGTGCGCCATACAGTATAATAGACCTCACATAGTGCTTTATAAAGTATAATGGGCCCCACATAGTGCTCCATACAGTATAATGGCCCCACATTGTGCTCCATACAGTAAAATGACCTCACATAGTCATCCATACAGTATATTGGTCCCATATAGTGCTCCATACATTATAGAAGGCTCCACATTAAAAAAAAAATTCTCACCTCTGCCTGTTCCCATGCTGCTCTGATCTCTTCATGGTGTCTTCAGATCATCTGCACATCTTGGTACAGCAGGCGCATTGTAATGATATCATTGTGCCCACTGCGCTGAGATGTAAGACGCAGAGGGGGAACGATAGGAGACTGACGCTCCTTCCTCCATCATTGCTTTCAACTGTATCAGCATCTAGGATGTCAATATAGTTGAAAGTGTAATACCGGGTGAAAGTACGATGTCGGGAGGGGGACCTGCCTGGCATTGCGGGATAAATATACTCACCCTGTGGGACAGAATTTGACATATATGATGTAAAGGAAGACATTCACCATTGCAGCTTGAACTATAAAAGGGGTTGTCCTGGAATGCTTCTTCATGGGGTGCATCCTTCCACAAATTGGAAGATTTTATAAGATTTTATATATACTATCTGAGCATGTTGGAGAAGAATGCACCCCATGACCAATGAGGTTCCTCACCCCTCAGCAGAGCCCCCTCACATCACTCTGGGCATGAGCAATATGGTGGATTAGGCTTTTGTGCATGATGCCGTGTGTTTTTGCTGCCCCATGGGGTTACAACCCAGATTGCATTCTTGATGTCTTCCACTTGTCTGCTACCTGCCCTGACTTCTGTCCTTTCTCTGCTCATGACCAAATTTTGCCTGCCTTAACCCTTGCTCCATCTGACCGCCATTCCTGTCTTTTGCCTTCCTGCCGCCACCTGGAATCTTTGGGTCATCTGCAGCCATTGCAGCCATAGATCCCTCCTAGTGAAGAGAAAGATTCGCCCATACTTCTGATGAGTATATTGTGAAGTTGCTAATTAGGCAACTCCCGGCCATATTACTATAGGTTCTATTCCTATATCTGAAGCCTGCTGTGTTTTTGTGGGTGACATTATACTTCCTGCCACCAGGAGTCTCGGTAAACAATAAAGCTAATCCGACCTCCTTATAAGAGGGGTGCGGCTCCTTTAAGCTGTACTTAAACTTTAACACTTCTCGGCTCGTCAGCATTTCAGCGTTGCTGTTGGCTGAGGGCTGCGAGACATAAATCACATTGGCAATAATAAAAGATTGTTTTTTGGTGGAAAGCCAGCAGAAGACAGACTGAGGATGTTATGAGGGAGAGAGGCAAGAGCTACAATTTCCCTCATGTCCAGAACGGGGGCGATGCTACTGGTGTGTTTGGAACTTGTGATCCACATCAATAAATTACACTTTTCTATGTGTCAGATTGCTGGGCTCAGAATAAGGATGTTGTTGATACCCTGTAGGAAGGTCTCTGGAAGTCTCCTGACCTGTGCTAGATCATTTCTCCTGGTGCTGATGCCCATTTGTACTGGCAAATGGGAAACTCAATGTTGGACATTTTTGAAGCGCACGGGGCAAGTTTTCTGGCATAAGTCACATATTGTTGTATAAGCCATACTTGCCCAAAAATAAGCAACTTTTGTCAATTTTCCGCTGCACTTGCCATTTGTAAAATGAGTTGGCGGGGCCAGCCAGAACCGACAGGTTTAAGGCCCTCATAGATATTAGACTACCGTCGGTCGCACCTGCCGACATTGGTGGGCTTAACTTAGTCTAATGTGTATGGGAGATTCTCGGTAAGGATGTGACGTGTCTGATTTTGCATTGTCGAGCATTGACTGATAGTCTAATGCATATGGGAATCTCCCGACAAGGATCTGTCATTACCAATTTTGGATTGTCAAACTTTGGATGAAATTTATTGTGTGTGAGGACCTTCTGGAAAAGATCCCACACATCTGATTTTGGCTTGTCAAACCTTGCCGACAGTCTAATGTAGCCACAACAACCTCACTGACATATTCCAGTCAGAAAAGAGGGCAAAAATTAGCCCATACAGGAAAAGAGAAAAGTATACCCACTCAACATAATATGTTTGACAGGAGAAAAATAAGAGTTGTACTAGGTATATAAAAAATATAACAAAGTTTATTGAATAGTTCCAGTAAAAAAATACACATATATAAGAAGGACAGACATAAACTGATACATGTGCAAAGATAACACCAAGGTAACCAGGACCCAATACACTCCCTAGTCAATTAATGCCTAACAAGATGATACATTATAAGGTGCATGTGCAATGGAGTATAAAGGCATTGGAAAAATTGCCTGCCGCTAAAAGTAAAGACCCCCAGTATGTGCATCCCCACAGCGGGGCAACCGTAATTACAGGGAGAGTCAGCAGACACTTACCACAGACAAGGGTAGGTGGGTCCTGGGCTGGATGTGTAGCAAAAAGCCCCCCGACGCGCGTTTCGCGTCCTAATCGACCGCTTTCTCAAGGGAAGTGCTTAGATGCTGATCAGTAGGACCTTTTAAGGTCAAAGGGTATATCACATGTTGCACACGGGCGAATCAGAGTGGCTGGGAAGCGGCGCATGCGCACCGCGCGCCGCAGGTCCTGGCAGTGCAACAGAGCGTCGCGCATTACTGCGCACGCGCTGGGAGTACACAGAGTCCCCGAGCGTGCGAGCAAGGCAAGAGGACGCACCGCCGCAAACCAGGAATCCCGGGCCGCGGCGCGCATGCGCACAACCACTGTATCACCAATGTATGGGTAAAAAAACAAATATATTGTAGCCATCATTTAAGGCATATAAATAATTAATAGTACATCGTTCCCCATGATGGTATAACAGGCATTCACAGAGGTAATACACATACAAAAATAACGATCTTTTGTTTTACAATATTGCTGGATTCTACGTGGTTCACTCTCCCCTATTTCAAATCGAGCGTCCTCTGTGATATCCTCCATGGTGAAAATATCAGTGGTATAAAATGCATAAAGTTATGTCCCAGGTCCAACTTTAGGATAAGCCCGTACGCACAAGATCCCACTACAAAGTATGAATATTATAATTAGTGAACAAAAAAACATATAATCAAAAATTAAAAACACAACCTATATACATAACTGTGGGCAACGAATAGGAATGGGTAACGAAGTGTACACAAATAACTGGCCATCAAGGTCCCAAGAAGGAGGAAAAGGACAAGGATTCATTCAGACCATTAGGGGTCATAGTATCCAGTATGGTAATCCACTTCGCTTCAACCTGCGCCAAAATTCTCTTATAATCTCCTCCTCTTATGCCCAGATGGATTACATCTATCCCCCTCACTTTGAATGATGATGGGTCACTATTGTGGTATTGTCTAAAGTGGCGGGGGACGGTTTTGAGGAGGGTAAAATCGGTTGCTGTCTTGGCCGCGCAAATGTCCCGCACGTGCTCACGAACCCTAACTCTGAGCTCCCTGGATGTTAATCCTACGTAGATTTTTGAACATCCGCAGGTAGCGTAGTAGATAACATTTGTACTACTACAAGAAATCCTGGATCTAATTTCAAACGTTTTTTTACCGTCGGAGCTACAGAAGGTGGAGCAGCGCAGGACATTTGCGCAGGAAGACAGCGACCGCATGGTATACATCCTGGAGCTGGACCTTTAGAACCGAATAGAGGCCTCGGGGTAGGTACGTAATGACTGCTCACTAAGAGGTCCTTCAAATTTTTGGACCTCCTTGCAGTCATGAGGGGGTAGTCACCCAAAGATGCCCCCAGGGAGGGCTCAGTGCTCAAAATGGACCAATGTTTAGAAAGGATCTGCCGCATGTCCTCCCATTCATGATTGAATGTTGAAATTAACCTAATTGGTCCATTGCTAATAGAACGTGTTCGAGCTCTGGTACTCTTGAGGAGATCGCCGCGTGGAGTAGCCCGTGCTCTGCGGTATCCCTGTTTAATACACCGATTTGAATAACCCCGTGCAGTAAATCTAGATTTGAGATCAGACGCCTGTGCCTCAAATTTCGCAGCCGACGAACAGATCCGCCTCATCCTTAGGAACTGTCCGACCGGGACGACCCTAATGGTAGAAGAAATGTGAGCTGAAGAGGCGTGAATCAAGGAATTCACAGATGTAGGCTTACGGTATACATCCGTTTGGATAGATCTTTTTTCATCCTCCTCAAAACTGACATCTAGGAAATTAACTTTCTTGATGTCATGAGTATAAGTCAAAAAGATATTCAAAGAATTCCGATTCAACGTCTCCATAAAATCCCCGAGCTGCTGCACCGTCCCATCCCACAAAAAGAAAATGTCGTCTATGTATCTGTGCCAGCACAGCACATGGGAGGCGGCCTGCGGGCCCTCGTCGCCAAAAATAGATCTCTCCCAGGCCCCCAGGAAGAGATTGGCGTACGAGGGCGCACAGGCCGCGCCCATGGCTGTGCCGCGCCTCTGTAGGTAGAATTGATCTTTGTAGACGAAGAAGTTGTGGGTAAGGACGTAGTGCAGCAGCTCAAGGATAAAGTCGCATAAAGGGCCGTCACAGTCGGAGGCCCCCAGGAAGAGGCGGACCGCGTCAATGCCATGTTGATGATCAATGCAGGTATACAGGCTCTCCACGTCGGCGGTCACCATCAGGGTATCGTGATCCACAAAAATGCCGTCGACCCTAGTCAGGGCGTCCGTTGTGTCTCGTACGTAGGATGGTAGTGATTCTACGAGGGGTTTGAGATAAAAGTCAATAAATTGGCATATGGGGTTACATAGACCTCCAATCCCTGACACGACAGTCTAATGTGTATGGGGGCTTCCCGATAAGGATCCAACATGTCCGATTTTGGATTGTTGAACATTGACTTACAGTCTAATGTCTATGGGGGCCTCCTAATAAGGATTCGGCATGTCTGAGTTTAGTTTATCGAACGTTGGCTGACAGTCTAATGCATATGGGGGCCTCGTAAAAAGGATCCGACATGTCCAATTTTTGATTGACGAGTGTTGACTGACAGTTTCGTGTGTATTGGGGCTTCCCGATAAGGATCCATCCAACATGTCCAATTTTTGGATCGTCGAACGTTAATAGACAGTCTAATGCATATAGAGGCCTCCTTACAAGGATCTGACTTGTCTCATTTTGGATTGTCAAATGTTGGCTGACAGACTAATGCGTACGGGGCATCCTTATAAGGATATAACATGTCCGATTTTTGGATTGTCAAACGTTGGCCGACATTCTAATGTGCATGGGGGCTTCCTAATACGCATCCAACATGCGCAATTTTGGACTGTTGAACATTTTGTTGTCAGCCAGTTAAGCCACTGCCAGAGCTGTCTGTCAGTTGTTGGCGCAATGAGTGCTGTTGTGTATGGAGAAGTCGGGAGAGAGAGCCAACAGCCAGACCATCATTTGGCTGACAGTCATCTATTGGGGTCTTAAACTGAAACTTTCGAGTTATGGAAAAAGGGTACGTAAGCTGCATTTTACTCTTTACTGTGCTTAGAACCCCTCTGGAAAGGCAAAGCTGGCAATAACTCTGTAAATAAATGTTCCCAAATGTAGGTTGGGTAGCAGGCCAGGTCAGACTGACCCTTTGGACATTAGAGAAATGCCCAAGAGTCTAGGGACCCAGATCACTTCACCCTTGGTCTGTCTTTTTTCCATATAAAACTCCTGTTTGTCCATAGCTTTCTGGAGAGCTTAGAATTGGAGGCTGTAATTCTTTTTAGTATCCAGGAAATTGGCCAACTTTTGTAATATGGAACATCGTAGTAGTATAATACAAAGGTTTTCAGGAAAATAAAAGTACAATGATTGTGTAGGGTTTTTATTTTACAATTGGAGCCTATTAGTTATTTATCCTACTGTACAGGTATGCGGTGTGATATTCTGCAGCCTCCCATCAGGGGTGAACGTCAGTAGATCCTCTCCAGGTATGACCCCATCGGAATTCTCTTTAAGGGATGTACCCAACATTTAAAGTTCTTATCCAAAGACTAAGTGATAGTGTGTGGATCAGTGTGGGCCTGACTGCTGAGACTCCAACTCTTCCCAAGAACAAGGCGCTGAAATGTTCCGTCAGAACAGAGCGGTGGATGTGCATGCATGGTATATTGTTGGGTCCCACAGGGAATGAATGGAGTGGTGCCATGGATGCGAGACTGACGCTTCAATCGGATGGGGTTCTGCATGGCCCCGTTTTTGAGATTGGTGAGGGTCACAATGGTTGTCTCCTCTAAGAGTCAGCCATAACTTGTAGGGAAACTTGGCATTAAGTGTTCAGTTTCCTTACAGCACAACCACTGGCAAAATCAAGTATTCCACACTTGCTATTCATTTCAATAGAACGTCTGTGTGGTAAGGGACACCTTTGCAGGTTTTTTTTATTTTTTTTTAACGTAAATGCGTGAATTTTGTGCTAAACAAAATTCTTCTCTGCTGCTGGCTGCAGGATGAGTTATCTGAGAATCCATCAGTGAACTCATTCAGATAGGAGAGTTTCTAAGACCACAGACCTAATCAAAATTCAGTTGAATTTTGTAGTCTTAAACCAGCCGAGAGGAGCCCAGGAAAAGACGTACGAAGAGTTACAAACTCCCTGCAAGGCTATATGCACACACAGTCTTTTAGACGCCAGTGCAGCCAACAAACCTTACCGAGCAAAGCCATTTCAGAAAAAAACATTGGTGTCAGCTGTCATTTTCCTGTAGCTACTTCACCGGTGGTCTTACCATCATCCTTGAGGCATCTGAGCCTCAAGCATATTTTACTCTATACTTTCAGGTCTAAAAATTTGGCAACTTCCTAACAGATGCCGCCCAAAGAATGAACATGATACTTCTTTAAACCGCTCTGGGTTCCCGATTCCTTAAGACATTAAAAGAAGGGGCACAAGACTGCACAGGTGCGCAGTAATGTCGTTTTGACATTGTTGTGCATTATGTTCATTTTTCGGGGCACTTTTGAGTCGGATTTTGGACCGTGCGCACACAACCTTAAAAAGTGCTAACTGGTGGTTTTTCAGACAAAACAAAAAAACTGGTGCAGCCAAACGGTGCAAAATGTTTAATGAAACCCATCTGCAAAAAAATGTCTTTTGGGCCAAAATAAAAAAAAAAAATCATCGCCTAATTTGTCAATGTTGTTTAACACATAATAAAAGTGGGTTTCCCAAACTGGACGAGCCTTCTAAATTAGTACTCTGGCTTTCACTAGGACATGTAAATCTCCTCCCATAATTGGTTGTGTTTGATTATCCAGGAAAAGAAGTCAGGAAAGTTACATCACCGTAGACATATTGGACGTAAGGCAACTCCATGGTTTTTTTTGCCAAGACATTAGCTAAATCTTTTGGGTGGATCTCAGACGTATTGTAGATGCTCGTTTTCTGCCAAAAGAAAACATCCCAGCAGTTTATCTTCACGTTAACAGCGTTCCGGCACAATTATAAGCGCGGAGGCTGAGAAATGATCACGTTTCCCTATAGTTCTCAGCAAGAGTAATTGAATACTGAATACGGCACTAAACGCTGGACCCTGACACTTTGTTAACACTCTGGCTAGCGTCTAACAGCAGGGCAATTATTTGCTGAGTGGGATTTTTATAAATCCCTTGGCAGTGCTATGCCCTGATAATTATGATGAAGTGCAATGGTCAGTGTTGATTCAGCAGTCCCCGGCCTAACAAATATTTCATTCATGGCTCTCCTTCGTGCCTTTACTTTTATGGTGATCACTCTACCTAGTTGCACTTTAAACTGTTGGATAAATGGAAGAAATCTTTTATGCTATCTATCAGTGAGGCTGCCAAGAAGAAGTAAATTATATCCGAAAAATAAGATGCCACCGTAAGAAAAACATGTTCGGCTAAGCCGTTACATTCACAAAGTTATGTGCTAGAACGGAGTTACGAGTCTCACCGGAGAGGTAGATGCTTACATGAGCATCACAATGGCTTGGGCATTGGATGAACTTAGATAAGGAATCTTCCCATCTTCACCCAAGAATCTTCACACTTTGATTCCCAGACTGTGCACCCCGGAGTAGTCATCCGGTTAGCTGCCGATACACTGGAACAAATTCTGGAGCAAAATTGGGTATGAAGGTTAATATTAAAGAAACAAAGCTCAGTTTATCAAACCAGAGGAAAAGTAACCAGAAGTCAAACCAAGGAATACCCAGGAATTTGCACTACAAAAACCACGGGAAAGACCCAGAGGGTGCGGGATAAGGGCAGCATAAATCCAAGATTGAATCCGAGGTCTGCAATGAGGAATAAAAACAGGGTACTAAATGCCTATTTTACAGAAAATGGTCTATGACCAGATCACGATGAACATGTTGGAACTATAAGGGACAATCAGTGTCCATATGACGCATTAGGCTAGGATCTACGCTATGAGCTTAAAGAGGTTGTCCAATACTTTAACCTTAATCCTAGGGATAGGTCATCAATGTCTCATCATTGAGGGTGCGACACCCGACAACGACAACACCACTGATCATTTGTTCTTGTTGCCGGAAGTGTCAGTTACGGAGCTACTCCGTCTTCTAATAGTGGCCAAGGCTGGGTGCCACACATTCACCCTATATTCGAATAAATAGGAGGCAGATGTGCAGTAACTGGCCACGGCTACTAAGATTAGTCAGATCTGCTCTGTAATTGAGCACTTCTGGGGGGGGGGTCGCACCCCCACTGATTAGACATTGACGACCTACCTAAGAATAAGTCATCAGTGTTAAAGTAGTGGGCAATCTCTCTAAGCAAAGAGGTTCTTAAAAATGTCTTCTGTTCTGAATTACCCATCATGGCCATAAAAGTGACCACCATGTTTTGTCACTTTTCTCTTGCAGTAGCCTCTGCAAGAGAAATGAGCACCTTTAGTCAACTTCTGGACTTGCAGTTATCAGCTCATGGCCAGCAGACCCTCATTTAGTGATTATTTGTCCACATTGGTTGATGTCTACTAAATACTGCTCAAATGTAATAAAATAGGGGAAGCTCAATAAGCCACATGTTGCAGGAGACCTCTCTGCTCAAGACTTTTCTGTGAATGAATTTCGGTTCTTTTATATGCTGTGTTTTGGTTGCTTCTTTGAGATGATGATCACCCCTCTTGACTGTTCACTGCAGTTTTGGACTATAAAAACTTAAAACAACTTAATACTCCCATCTACATTTCTATTTTGCGCCACTTTTGTGATCCCAATGAGAACGACTACATGTAAACTGTCAGGGAGCTTCGTGTGTGGTAGCCTGGCACCAAATAAAAGGTCTTCCATTGACAGGCTTTGCGCTAGCGGCTCCACCTAGCAGAACCCAGGGGTTGTCCTGGCCTTTATTCTTTGAACACTATACACAGATCTGGAATTACACAAGGACTCCTGGTTTCACCCACCGAATGGCTGCTGGCTGGTGGAGCCGACTTGCAGAAGATGGTCGTAAGGCCAAGTCAATACCAGGAGGTCAGAAAGAGAATCGTCAAGCAGCATAAAAGTCAAAGCATGGGCTGAGGTCAGAAACAGGAATCAGATTAGCTGTGGCAGAGAAAAAGGAGAAGACCCTGGTGTACCTATCTAGGTTTGCACAAGATCGATCTTCCTACAGAGCGTCATCCATCAAGTCGCCATGGCTCAAGATCGAGTTGAAGACCGTCATTCAGAGGACCAATCTTCTAGTAGACTAGAAATCTATTGTGTATGGCCACCCGAAAGAAGTTCCACTTGTACCCAGAAGAGAAAGCTGTTATGGGGGCAGTAAATAAGTAGTGTGCTAGAAAAATATATAATTTTAGAGCACATTCCTGTCCTTACCTGCAGATTTTCACTAAAAACAAAGTGAAGACATAGAGTAGAGGAAAAGAAGGGGGAGTAGGAGGCGGTGAAACTGCAGTCTCTTTTAGGAAGACTGTATGCAAACCACTCTGCTGTTCGAGGGGAGGGAGCAACCAGAAAATTCAAAGAAAAATATCCAAAAATGTCCACATTATTGTTTTGTATATATCTATAGCTGCCTTAGGAGGCAAAGATTTTTTTATTTTTTTTTTAACGACAGGTACTCTTTTGGAGCAAACCAATCTTTGTAGCGCTTGAGGCTTGCCTGAAATTAACACCAATTGATGCATAAAAAATAAAAAAAAAATGACATGGAAGTTTTATAGCATTCTTGGCATTGCTGTCTGAGGGGTGATCATTCCTTTTATGTCTTATTTCTTTATTCACGTGCTTAATTATTTTTTTTTAAAAAATGGCGTGAGGAAAAGACAAAGAAGATAGATGGCCCGACATGTAAAGTTATTGAAAATATTAATGTATGGCTAAGGACGAGTGGATAGCAAATGATACGTTTACCAGTACGCTCGACCTGGCGCAATTAATACCACTGGTCATGCATGGAGTTCCGTGATGGAAAATGTAGAGGAAAGGGATTCGGGAAAAAAGACGGAAATATATATATATATCTAATGTGTAGCTCATTTTCTGACATGTCAGAATCATGGCCTTTAAGAAAAGCAGTACTTTCACAGCTCATTTACCATATTCACTGTAGGGCCAGCAGTCAGCAGCAGGCCCCGATGCAGGAAGGTCAGCGAGAAGCTATTAGCGGGGGTTCCCTCCCGAGAGTTCCCGCTACTTATTGAGCTTGAGGTTAGCATGACAGTACGCGGCCCAATAACTGGGCTGGAGGTTTTTTAACAGTTTGCCAAGATTTCCCCATAGTGTTTGTCACTTCAGAAAATTGCAGGAGAAAATGAAGTCCCAGACAGCCCATCTCACTAGCAGGCCTCATAAGTTGTTTTAAAAGAAGAAGGATGTGTCGGGCCTGAAAAATATACCGCGATCCCACAGGATTACTGTCAAAGGGAAATAATAGAGATGACAGATGCAGGGAAGTTCTCCGAATACTTTCCAAAAAAAAAAAAAAATTGCAAATATTAATGTAGTAGGTGCAAATTTGGGGAATTTAGAAAATACAATAAAAAATAATATCTATTTAATTTAAATCCTTTTTTTTCCCCACAATTTTGGAATAAATCAATTTCTTCTAAAAACAGCTCAGACCCACTTAAATGGAAAGTGTCATGTGAAAACGGTCAGGTTCATATGTTACATTTATTATAAAATAAAAATTTAGATTTTTTTTTCTAATTTTTATTTTTCATTTTACTGTGTTATAAAAAATTGTCATTTTCAGACTAACTTAATGTAAGACTCTTACTTCCTCTTGGTGGCATGGAGATTTGCAGCAGTAGACTTAACTTAGACCCAGTTATTTGTATATAAGCGTCTTCTGAGCATGATTTAATGTAGAGAAAGCTTATTGTGAAGGAAGGGAGACGAGGTGAGCTGGGACGTCACGTATTGCAAATGGTGGATCCTGTGTTGCCTGCTGTATATAGAGGTGTTATCAGTCATTGTACAGGAGGAGGAGGAGGTGAGCTGTGACATCACCTATTGTGAATGGTGGATCCTGTGTTATCTACTGTATATAGAGGTGGTATCAGTCATTGTACAGGAGGAGGAGGTGAGCTGAGACATCACCTATTGTGAATGGTGGATCCTGTGTTATTTACTGTATATAGAGGTGTTATCAGTCCTTGTACAGGAGGAGGAGGAGGTGAGCTGGGACATCACCTATTGTGAATGGTGGATACTGTGTTGCCTGCTGTATATAGAGGTGTTATCAGTCATTGTACAGGAGGAGGAGGAGGTGAGCTGTGACATCTATTGTGAATGGTGGATCCTGTGTTATCTACTGTATATAGAGGTGTTATCAGTCACTGTACAGGAGGAAGTGGTGAGCTGTGACATCAACCATTGTGAATGGTGGATCCTGTGTTATCTACTGTATATAGAGGTGTTATCAGTCATTGTACAGGAGGAGGAGGAGAGCTGTGATATCACCTATTGTGAATAGTGGATTCTGTGTTATCTACTGTATATAGAGGTGTTATTAGTCATTGTACAGGAGGAGGAGGAGGAGGTGATCTGTGATATCACCTATTGTGAATGGTGGATCCTGTGTTATCTACTGTATATAGAGGTGTTATCAGACATTGTGCAGGAGGAGATGGTGAGCTGTGACATCATCTATTGTGAATGGTGGATGCTGTGTTATCTGCTGTATATAGAGGTGTTATTAGTCATTGTACAGGAGGAGGAGGAGGAGGAGGGGAGCTGTGTCATCACCTATTGTGAATGGTGGATCCTGTGTTATCTACTGTATATAGAGGTGTTATCAGTCATTGTACAGGAGGAGGAGGTGAGCTGTGACATCACCTATTGTGAATGGTGGATCCTGTGTTATCTACTGTATATAGAAGTGTTATTAGTCATTGTACAGGAGGAGGAGGAGGAGGAGGTGAGCTGTGATAACACCTATTGTGAATGGTGGATCCTGTGTTATCTACTGTATATAGAGGTGATATCAGTCATTGTACAGGAGGAGGAGGTGAGCTGTGATATCACCTATTGTGAATGGTAGATCCTGTGTTATCTACTGTATATAGATGTGTTATCAGTCATTGTACAGGAGGAGGAGGTGAGCTGTGACATCTATTGTGAATGGTGCATGCTGTGTTATCTGCTGTATATAGAGGTGTTATCAGTCATTGTACAGGATGAGAAGGTGAGCTGTGACATCTATTGTGAATGGTGTATCCTGTGTTATCTACTGTATATAGAGGTGTTATCAGTCATTGTACAGGAGGAGGAGATGAGCTGTGACATCTGTTATGGACCTGGTGGTTAGGAGCACCCGGAACGACCTCATGGTTAAACTAACACAGGACAAGCTCTGGGAAGTGGGAGCTCTGCTGACCGCAATCCCTAATCCTATCACACACACTAGAAATAGCCGTGGAGCGTACCTAACACTGCCTAGATGCCTCTTCACAGCCTAAGAGCTAACTAGCCCTAGAGATAGAAAAGAAAGCCTACCTTGCCTCAGAGAAATTCCCCAAAGGAAAAGGCAGCCCCCCACATATATTGACTGTGAGTTAAGATGGAAGTCACAAACACAGAAATGAAACAGGTTTCAGCAAAGGAGGCCAGACTAACTAAACAGACAGAGGATAGGAAAGGTATCTTTGCGGTCAGCACAAAAACTACAAAAAGACCACGCAGAGTGTGCAAAAAGACCTCCGCACCGACTCACGGTGCAGAGGTGCCAATCTGCATCCCAGAGCTTCCAGCTAGCAAGGCAAAATCATGATAGGAAGCTGGACAAGAAAACAATGAACAAATAATAAACTAGCAGGGACTTAGCTTCTGCTGGAGTAGACAGGTCACCAGAAAGATCCAAGAGCGAACTGAACCAGTACAAGAACATTGACAGCTGGCATGGAGTAACGATCTGAGTGGAGTTAAATAGAGCAGCCAGCCAAAGAATAAACTAAGTCACCTGTGGAAGGAACCTCAGAAGCAGCAGCTCCACTCACAGCCACCAGAGGGAGTCCATGGACAGAACTCGCCGAAGTACCATTCATGACCACAGGAGGGAGTTCGATAACAGAATTCACAACAGTACCCCCCCCCCTTGAGGAGGGGTCACCGAACCCTCACCAGAGCCCCCAGGCCGATCAGGATGAGCCAAATGAAAGGCACGAAGTAGATCGGCACCATGAACATCAGAGGCAAAAACCCAGGAATTATCTTCCCAACCATAACCCTTCCACGTGACCAGGTACTGGAGTTTCCGTCTCGAAATACGAGAATCCAAAATCTTCTCCACAACATGCTCCAACTCCCCCTCGACCAACACCGGGGCAGGAGGATCAACGGAGGGAACCATAGGCGCCACGTATCTCCGCAATAACGACATTATGGATGGCAAAAGAAGCTGGAAGGGCCAAACGAAATGACACAGGATTGAGAACTTCAGAAATCTTATACGGACCAATGAAACGAGGCTTAAACTTAGGAGAGGAAACCTTCATAGGAACAAAACGAGACGACAACCAAACCAAATCCCCAACACGAAGTCGGGGACCAACACAGCGCCGGCGGTTAGCGAAACGCTGAGCCTTCTCCTGGGACAATGTCAAATTGTCCACCACATGAGTACAAATCTGCTGCAACCTGTCCACCACAGTATCCACACCAGGACAGTCCGAAGTCTCAACCTGCCCTGAAGAGAAACGAGGATGGAAACCAGAATTACAGAAAAAAGGCGAAACCAAAGTAGCCGAGCTGGCCCGATTATTAAGGGCGAACTCAGCCAAAGGCAAGAAGGACACCCAATCATCCTGATCAGCAGAAACAAAGCATCTCAGATATGTTTCCAAAGTCTGATTAGTTTGTTCGGTTTGGCCATTTGTCTGAGGATGGAAAGCTGAAGAAAAAGACAAATCAATGCCCATCTTAGCACAAAAGGACCGCCAAAACCTCGAAACAAACTGGGAACCTCTGTCCGAGACGATGTTCTCCGGAATGCCATGCAAACAAACCACATGCTGGAAAAACAATGGCACCAAATCAGAGGAGGAAGGCAATTTAGACAAGGGTACCAAATGGACCATCTTAGAGAAGCGATCACAAACCACCCAAATGACCGACATCCTTTGAGAGACAGGGAGATCTGAAATAAAATCCATGGAAATATGCGTCCAGGGCCTCTTCGGGACCGGCAAGGGCAAAAGCAACCCACTGGCACGAGAACAGCAGGGCTTAGCCCGAGCACAAGTCCCACAGGACTGCACAAAAGAATGCACATCCCGTGACAAAGAAGGCCACCAAAAGGATCTAGCCACCAAATCTCTGGTACCAAAGATTCCAGGATGGCCAGTCAACACCGAACAATGAACCTCAGAGATAACTCTACTAGTCCATCTATCAGGGACAAACAGTTTCTCCGCTGGACAACGGTCAGGTCTATCAGCCTGAAACTTCTGCAGCACCTGCCGCAAATCAGGGGAGATGGCAGACAAAATTACCCCCTCTTTTAGAATACCCGCCGGCTCAGGAACACCCGGAGAGTCAGGCACAAAACTCCTTGACAGGGCATCAGCCTTCACATTCTTAGAGCCCGGAAGGTACGAAACCACAAAATCAAAATGGGAGAAAAACAGCGACCATCGAGCCTGTCTAGGATTCAACCATTTGGCAGACTCGAGATAAGTCAAATTCTTGTGATCCGTCAAGACCACCACACGATGTTTAGCTCCTTCAAGCCAATGTCGCCACTCCTCGAATGCCCACTTCATGGCCAACAACTCTCGATTGCCAACATCATAATTGCGCTCAGCAGGCGAGAACTTTCTAGAAAAGAAGGCACATGGTTTCATCACCGAGCCATCAGAACTTCTTTGCGACAAAACAGCCCCTGCACCAATCTCGGAAGCATCAACCTCGACCTGAAACGAAAGCGAAACATCTGGCTGGCACAACACAGGGGCAGAAGAAAAACGACGCTTCAACTCCTGAAAAGCCTCTACAGCCGCAGAGGACCAATTGACCACATCAGCACCTTTCTTGGTCAAATCAGCGACGGTAAAAATTAAATTAAAAATTAGCAAAGCCCAGGAACTTCTGCAGGCTCTTCACAGATGTCGGCTGAGTCCAATCATAAATGGCCTGAACTTTAACAGGGTCCATCTCGATAGTAGAAGGGGAAAAAATGAAACCCAAAAATGAAACCTTCTGAACTCCAAAGAGACATTTAGACCCCTTCACAAACAAGGAATTAGCACGAAGGACCTGGAACACCATTCTGACGTGCTTCACATGAGACTCCCAATCATCCGAAAAGACCAAAATATCATCCAAATATACAATCATGAATCTATCCAGGTACTCTCGGAAGATGTCATGCATAAAGGACTGAAACACAGATGGAGTATTAGAAAGCCCGAATGGCATCACCAGGTACTCAAAATGGCCCTCGAGCGTATTAAATGCTGTTTTCCATTCATCGCCCTGTTTAATACGCACAAGATTATACGCCCCTCGAAGATCTATCTTGGTGAACCAACTAGCCCCCTTAATCCGAGCAAACAAATCAGACAGCAGCGGCAAAGGGTACTGAAATTTGACCGTGATCTTATTAAGAATGCGGTAATCAATACAAGGTCTCAAAGAACCATCCTTCTTGGCCACAAAAAAGAACCCTGCTCCCAACGGTGATGACGACGGGCGAATATGACCTTTCTCCAAGGATTCCTTTATATAACTCCGCATAGCGGCGTGTTCTGGCACACATAAATTAAACAGTCGGCCCTTAGGAAACTTACTACCAGGAATCAAATTAATAGCACAATCGCAATCCCTATGAGGAGGTAGGGCTCTGGATTTGGGCTTATCAAATACATCCCGGTAATCCGACAAAAACTCAGGGACTTCAGAAGGAGTGGAAGACGAAATTGACAGCAATGGAACATCACCATGTACCCCTTGACAACCCCAGCTGGACAGAGACATAGATTTCCAAACCAATACTGGATTATGGACCTGTAGCCATGGCAACCCCAAAACGACCACATCATGCAGATTATGCAACACCAAAAAGCGAATATCCTCCTGATGTGCAGGAGCCATGCACATGGTCAATTGAATCCAGTACTGAGGCTTATTCTTAGCCAAAGGCGTAGCATCAATTCCTCTCAATGGAATAGGATATTGCAAGGGCTCCAAGAAAAAACCACAGCGCCTGGCAAACTCCAAGTCCATAAAATTCAGGGCAGCGCCTGAATCCACAAATGCCATAACAGAATAGGACGACAAAGAGCAAATCAGAGTAACAGACAAAAGAAATTTAGACTGTACCGTACCAATGGTGGCAGACCTAGCGAACCGCTTAGTGCGCTTAGGACAATCGGAGATAGCATGAGTGGAATCACCACAGTAAAAACACAGCCCATTCCGACGTCTGTGTTCTTGCCGTTCAGCTCTGGTCAAAGTCCTATCACATTGCATAGGTTCAGGCCTATGCTCAGAGAATACCGCCAACTGGTGCACAGCTTTGCGCTCACGCAAGCGCCGATCGATCTGAATGGCCAAGGACATAGACTCATTCAGACCAGCAGGCGTGGGAAATCCCACCATGACATCCTTAAGGGCTTCAGAAAGACCCTTTCTGAAAATTGCCGCCAGGGCACACTCATTCCACTGAGTAAGCACAGACCACTTTCTAAACTTCTGACAATATACCTCCGCTTCATCCTTTCCCTGCAAGATTTTCTCTGCCTGATCCACTGAATTTGGTTCATCATAAAGCAATCCAAGCACCAGAAAAAACGCATCTACATCACGCAATGCAGGATCTCCTGGCGCAAGGGAAAATGCCCAGTCTTGTGGGTCACCACGCAATAAAGAAATAATGATTTTTACTTGTTGAACGGGGTCACCAGAGGAGCGGGGTTTCAAAGCAAGAAACAATTTGCAATTATTTTTGAAATTCAGGAACTTAGATCTATCCCCAGAAAACAAATCAGGAATTGGAATTCTAGGCTCTAACATCGGATTCTGAACCACAAAAATTCTGAACCACAAAATCTTGAATGTTTTGTACCCATGCAGTGAGATGATCCACACAAGAGGACAGACCTTGAATGTCCATATCTACACCTGTGTCCTGAACCACCCAGAGGTTAAGGGGAAAAGAAAGACAAATCACACTGCAGAGAAAAAAAAATGGTCTCAGAACTTCTCTTATCCCTCTATTGAGATGCATTAATACTTTGGGCCAGCTGTACTGTTATGGACCTGGTGGTTAGGAGCACCCGGAACGACCTGATGGTTAAACTAACACAGGACAAGCTCTGGGAAGTGGGAGCTGTGCTGACCGTAATCCCTAATCCTATCACACACACTAGAAATAGCCGTGGAGCATACCTAACACTGCCTAGACGCCTCTTCACAGCCTAAGAGCTAACTAGCCCTAGAGATAGAAAATAAAGCCTACCTTGCCTCAGAGAAATTCCCCAAAGGAAAAGGCAGCCCCCCACATATATTGACTGTGAGTTAAGATGGAAGTCACAAACACAGAAATGAAACAGGATTCAGCAAAGGGAGGCCAGACTAACTAAACAGACAGAGGATAGGAAAGGTATCTTTGCGGTCAGCACAAAAACTACAAAAAGACCACGCAGAGTGTGCAAAAAGACCTCCGCACCGACTCACGGTGCGGAGGTGCCACTCTGCATCCCAGAGCTAGCAAGGCAAAATCATGATAGGAAGCTGGACAAGAAAACAATGAACAAATAATAAACTAGCAGGGACTTAGCTTCTGCTGGAGTAGACAGGTCACCAGAAAGATCCAAGAGCGAACTGAACCAGTACAAGAACATTGACAGCTGGCATGGAGTAACGATCTGAGTGGAGTTAAATAGAGCAGCCAGCCAAAGAATAAACTAAGTCACCTGTGGAAGGAACCTCAGAAGCAGCAGCTCCACTCACAGCCACCAGAGGGAGTCCATGGAGAGAACTCGCCGAAGTACCATTCATGACCACAGGAGGGAGTTCGATAACAGAATTCACAACAGACATCACCTATTGTGAATGGTGGATCCTGTGTTATCTACTGTATATAGATGTGTTATCAGTCATTGTACAGGAGGAGGAGGTGAGCTGTGATATCACCTATTGTGAATGGTGAATTCTGTGTTATCTACTGTATATAGAGGTGTTATCAGTCATTGTACAGGAGGAGGAGGTGAGCTGTGACATCACCTATTGTAAATGGTGGATCCTGTGTTATCTACTTTATATAGAGGTGTTATCAGTCCTTGTACAGGAGGAGGAGGAGGTGAGCTGGGACATCACCTATTGTGAATGATGGATCCTGTGTTATCTACTGTATATAGAGGTTATCAGTCATTGTACAGGAGGAGGAGGTGAGCTGTGACATCTCATGGACATATGGGAGCATATACAAGGATGGGGGACTATATACCAGGATTGGGAGAGCGTATACCAGGATGGGGGTGCATATACCAGGATAAGGGCATATACCAGGAGGATTGCATATATGTGCATGTCGGGCATATACCAAGATGAAGGGCATATACCAGGATGGGGGAGCATATACCAGGATGAAGGGCATTTACCAGGTTGGGGCATATACAAGGATTGGGGAGCATATACAAGGATGGAGGAGCATATATCAGGATGAAGGTCATATAGCATGGTGGGGGAGGATATACCAAGTTAGAGTTAACATATACCAGGATGAAGGGCATATAGCAGGATGAACAGCATGTACCAGGATGGGGGAGCATATACTAGGATTTGGGGAGCATGTACCAGGATGGAGGACCATATGCCATTATGGGGGCATGTATGTGGATTGGGGGAGCATATACCAGGATGGGGGAACATATACCAGGATGATGGTCATTTGCCAGGATGAAGGGCATATACCAGGATGAGGGTGCATATACCAGGATAAGCAGCATATTCCTTTATATCTGCAGCCTGGTAGCTCCTGTTTGTGCCTGCCCTCAGCATGAGTTGTTTCTTTCTAAACAAAAACCTCAGTATTCAGGTTAAATTGCCGTGTTGGCACTTTCGATAAATAAGTGGGTTTTGGGTATGCAAATTGCCTCTTCTGAGAAAAAGAGGACTTAACTCTATAGCGCCACCTGTTGGAAGTAGCGAATCTACAAGTCACAATCAACTCTTTAACGAGTCGCGCAATGTGACTTAGGATAAAAGCCAAATTAGTATCTCAATTCGCAGACACGGTGTTTCGGGCTGTTGGCCCTCGTCAGTGCGAAGCATGATAACTGATTTGGCTAGGTGAGAGGCTCTGGACTGGGGTCTAAGGGGTATTGTTTCTCCTTATGGAGAGTGACATACCGGCTCTGGCTTGTCAAGGTAAGGAGGCTTATTCGCCATGCAATGCTCCTCTGGGAAATATAATATGCAAATTGCCTCTTCTGAGGGTTTTGGGTTGCAGATTTGGCACTCGGTCTCTAAATGGTTTGCCATCACTGGTAGATACAGTATGCTGTGTATGTTGTGATTTGGCCCTTCTGCAGGCTCTTCACAGATGTCGGCTGAGTCCAATCATAAATGGCCTGAACTTTAACAGGGTCCATCTCGATAGTAGAAGGGGAAAAAATGAAACCCAAAAATGAAACCTTCTGAACTCCAAAGAGACATTTAGACCCCTTCACAAACAAGGAATTAGCACGAAGGACCTGGAACACCATTCTGACGTGCTTCACATGAGACTCCCAATCATCCGAAAAGACCAAAATATCATCCAAATATACAATCATGAATCTATCCAGGTACTCTCGGAAGATGTCATGCATAAAGGACTGAAACACAGATGGAGTATTAGAAAGCCCGAATGGCATCACCAGGTACTCAAAATGGCCCTCGAGCGTATTAAATGCTGTTTTCCATTCATCGCCCTGTTTAATACGCACAAGATTATACGCCCCTCGAAGATCTATCTTGGTGAACCAACTAGCCCCCTTAATCCGAGCAAACAAATCAGACAGCAGCGGCAAAGGGTACTGAAATTTGACCGTGATCTTATTAAGAATGCGGTAATCAATACAAGGTCTCAAAGAACCATCCTTCTTGGCCACAAAAAAGAACCCTGCTCCCAACGGTGATGACGACGGGCGAATATGACCTTTCTCCAAGGATTCCTTTATATAACTCCGCATAGCGGCGTGTTCTGGCACACATAAATTAAACAGTCGGCCCTTAGGAAACTTACTACCAGGAATCAAATTAATAGCACAATCGCAATCCCTATGAGGAGGTAGGGCTCTGGATTTGGGCTTATCAAATACATCCCGGTAATCCGACAAAAACTCAGGGACTTCAGAAGGAGTGGAAGACGAAATTGACAGCAATGGAACATCACCATGTACCCCTTGACAACCCCAGCTGGACAGAGACATAGATTTCCAAACCAATACTGGATTATGGACCTGTAGCCATGGCAACCCCAAAACGACCACATCATGCAGATTATGCAACACCAAAAAGCGAATATCCTCCTGATGTGCAGGAGCCATGCACATGGTCAATTGAATCCAGTACTGAGGCTTATTCTTAGCCAAAGGCGTAGCATCAATTCCTCTCAATGGAATAGGATATTGCAAGGGCTCCAAGAAAAAACCACAGCGCCTGGCAAACTCCAAGTCCATAAAATTCAGGGCAGCGCCTGAATCCACAAATGCCATAACAGAATAAATCAGGAATTGGAATTCTAGGCTCTAACATCGGATTCTGAACCACAAAAATTCTGAACCACAAAATCTTGAATGTTTTGTACCCATGCAGTGAGATGATCCACACAAGAGGACAGACCTTGAATGTCCATATCTACACCTGTGTCCTGAACCACCCAGAGGTTAAGGGGAAAAGAAAGACAAATCACACTGCAGAGAAAAAAAAATGGTCTCAGAACTTCTCTTATCCCTCTATTGAGATGCATTAATACTTTGGGCCAGCTGTACTGTTATGGACCTGGTGGTTAGGAGCACCCGGAACGACCTGATGGTTAAACTAACACAGGACAAGCTCTGGGAAGTGGGAGCTGTGCTGACCGTAATCCCTAATCCTATCACACACACTAGAAATAGCCGTGGAGCATACCTAACACTGCCTAGACGCCTCTTCACAGCCTAAGAGCTAACTAGCCCTAGAGATAGAAAATAAAGCCTACCTTGCCTCAGAGAAATTCCCCAAAGGAAAAGGCAGCCCCCCACATATATTGACTGTGAGTTAAGATGGAAGTCACAAACACAGAAATGAAACAGGATTCAGCAAAGGGAGGCCAGACTAACTAAACAGACAGAGGATAGGAAAGGTATCTTTGCGGTCAGCACAAAAACTACAAAAAGACCACGCAGAGTGTGCAAAAAGACCTCCGCACCGACTCACGGTGCGGAGGTGCCACTCTGCATCCCAGAGCTAGCAAGGCAAAATCATGATAGGAAGCTGGACAAGAAAACAATGAACAAATAATAAACTAGCAGGGACTTAGCTTCTGCTGGAGTAGACAGGTCACCAGAAAGATCCAAGAGCGAACTGAACCAGTACAAGAACATTGACAGCTGGCATGGAGTAACGATCTGAGTGGAGTTAAATAGAGCAGCCAGCCAAAGAATAAACTAAGTCACCTGTGGAAGGAACCTCAGAAGCAGCAGCTCCACTCACAGCCACCAGAGGGAGTCCATGGAGAGAACTCGCCGAAGTACCATTCATGACCACAGGAGGGAGTTCGATAACAGAATTCACAACAGACATCACCTATTGTGAATGGTGGATCCTGTGTTATCTACTGTATATAGATGTGTTATCAGTCATTGTACAGGAGGAGGAGGTGAGCTGTGATATCACCTATTGTGAATGGTGAATTCTGTGTTATCTACTGTATATAGAGGTGTTATCAGTCATTGTACAGGAGGAGGAGGTGAGCTGTGACATCACCTATTGTAAATGGTGGATCCTGTGTTATCTACTTTATATAGAGGTGTTATCAGTCCTTGTACAGGAGGAGGAGGAGGTGAGCTGGGACATCACCTATTGTGAATGATGGATCCTGTGTTATCTACTGTATATAGAGGTTATCAGTCATTGTACAGGAGGAGGAGGTGAGCTGTGACATCTCATGGACATATGGGAGCATATACAAGGATGGGGGACTATATACCAGGATTGGGAGAGCGTATACCAGGATGGGGGTGCATATACCAGGATAAGGGCATATACCAGGAGGATTGCATATATGTGCATGTCGGGCATATACCAAGATGAAGGGCATATACCAGGATGGGGGAGCATATACCAGGATGAAGGGCATTTACCAGGTTGGGGCATATACAAGGATTGGGGGAGCATATACAAGGATGGAGGAGCATATATCAGGATGAAGGTCATATAGCATGGTGGGGGAGGATATACCAAGTTAGAGTTAACATATACCAGGATGAAGGGCATATAGCAGGATGAACAGCATGTACCAGGATGGGGGAGCATATACTAGGATTTGGGGAGCATGTACCAGGATGGAGGACCATATGCCATTATGGGGGCATGTATGTGGATTGGGGGAGCATATACCAGGATGGGGGAACATATACCAGGATGAAGGTCATTTGCCAGGATGAAGGGCATATACCAGGATGAGGGTGCATATACCAGGATAAGCAGCATATTCCTTTATATCTGCAGCCTGGTAGCTCCTGTTTGTGCCTGCCCTCAGCATGAGTTGTTTCTTTCTAAACAAAAACCTCAGTATTCAGGTTAAATTGCCGTGTTGGCACTTTCGATAAATAAGTGGGTTTTGGGTATGCAAATTGCCTCTTCTGAGAAAAAGAGGACTTAACTCTATAGCGCCACCTGTTGGAAGTAGCGAATCTACAAGTCACAATCAACTCTTTAACGAGTCGCGCAATGTGACTTAGGATAAAAGCCAAATTAGTATCTCAATTCGCAGACACGGTGTTTCGGGCTGTTGGCCCTCGTCAGTGCGAAGCATGATAACTGATTTGGCTAGGTGAGAGGCTCTGGACTGGGGTCTAAGGGGTATTGTTTCTCCTTATGGAGAGTGACATACCGGCTCTGGCTTGTCAAGGTAAGGAGGCTTATTCGCCATGCAATGCTCCTCTGGGAAATATAATATGCAAATTGCCTCTTCTGAGGGTTTTGGGTTGCAGATTTGGCACTCGGTCTCTAAATGGTTTGCCATCACTGGTAGATACAGTATGCTGTGTATGTTGTGATTGGCCCTGATCATGGAAGGTTCAGCGTTAGGTTGCCTAATCTCAGGTTAGGGTCTGGCACATTTATGTTCAGTTCCTGGATTATAACATTTTTTTAAATTTGTTATGCTATTTTGAGCTCTAAGGGGTAACGTTTCTCCCTGTGGAGATTGACATACCGGCTCTGACATGCCAAGATAAGGGGGCTTATTCGCTGTGTAATGCTCTTCTGGGAAATGTAATATGTAAATTGCCTCTTCAGAGAGGAAGAGGACTTGAACTCTGTAGTGCCACCTTTGCACTAATGAGGGCCAGTAGCCTGAAACACCGTGTTTTCAAATTGAGATTCAAATTTGGCTTTTATCCAAAGTCAAATTGCAAAACTCGTTAATGGGTCGATAATGACTTGCTGGATCGCTGCTTCCAACAGGTGGCGCTATAGAGTTCAAGTCCTCTTCCTCTCTGAAGAGGCAATTCGCATCTTATGCGGTTTTCAAAATGTTTTACTTTTTATCTGTTAATAAGCTTTAACTAAGCACAGTTCTTTGATCAATAATATATATTTCATGTTCACAAAAATTATTGTGAATATCTTAATACTATTATGATGAATTGTGATAGTTCTGATTTTTAAGGGCTTTTATGTTTCCTTTAAGATCGCCGGAGTGTTCAATTCACCGTATAGACAACATCCGGATGAAATGGAATTCCGGCTAAAAAGAGCGAGACCTCTGAGCCATCGAGAAATACCAAAGAAAGAGAATGATATTGGCTTTGTTGATTGGACTGATTGTAGACACCCCTATTCATTCCCAACGACCCAACCTCTTCCTCCAATTGGCAGAAAGAAGCCACAGGTATGCGATAAGTATATAATAATACATGTAGAATACTTTTGTTTGTGCCTTAGCTAGGGCTATCTTTAGGTCAAAATTAGCTTTATAGTCTTAGGCATTGACTGTGTAAGACAACCCTTGGCAATATACCAAATCGGCAATGTAAATGTAATTTATTGGGATTTCATGAATGGCACTCCTCTTACCTTTTGCCTAGCATCAAGTATATTATCTGTTCTCATCAGCGGGTTTGGCCTGGCCTACTGATGTAGGGCACATGCTCTATGCCCAATGACTGGAAGATTCATAGTTTACGCCTGGTGGCTTATATACTCATCAGGTTAGTAGACTCTGACGCCCAAGGTCGAAAGTATAGACAGAGTAGCTTGGCAGATTGAGTTGAAGATGTGCCCAAGGAGTGGTGTTCCTGGTTGCTGAACCCACTGTATATGGGACCCCACTTGAGTGACACAGTTGGTGAGAATGGATACTGTAATGTGTGACACATATGCGATGGCGGTCCAGGCTGGCTAATCAGATGAAGAGCCACAGATGCAGCAGGTAAGAGGAGGTTGTTGTTCAGCGGCCACAGATTAATGACATGGCCAATGGACCAGGTCCTGCAAATAGATTTAGGCCAACACTACTGACATTACATTTATGCACACCTCATTTCTAGGGTTGATCAAATAACTTTGGATAAGTGCTTATCCGAATAGCTATAGGGCTTACCGAATGGCTGCATTGGTAAGCTGGATACCTGGAGCGCTCCCGATAATCAGCTGTACGGCGCCGCAGCTTATGTGTCACGGCTGTGTGACAGTAACAGCACATGCATGGAGAGCCTGTTTGTTGTGAGACATGCAGCTGTGGCACCAAACAGCTGATTATCGGGAGCACTCCAGGTATCCAAGTTACCAATGCAGCTATTTGGTAAGTGCTATAGCTATTCGGATAAGCACGTATTCAAAGCTATTCGATCAACCCTACTAATTTCCATTCTTTTAAGTATATAATCTTATTGTCGGCCATCAGGCCAGGATGATGAATTCTTCTATTTCCTAGCTGAAAATCAGATTATATCGGGGCCTTTTCTTTTTGGATTGAGGTACAATAGACTGCCCCCTTGTACACTTTTTATTATGTGGCATTGTTCATAAAGTATCCTTCCTGAGAAAAGTCGATCCTAGGATCTAGTCTGGGGTTTTCGGACCTGTTAACAGCAGCTGGGTTAGTTCAGCAGAGGGGAGTGTGTTGGGACTGGAGAAAGGTAGAGCCGCTGGTTAGTCTGCTCTACAAAGAGAGGTGTGCTACAGGCAAACAGAGAGATGTTTGTTTGGTGAACACGTTTAATACAAGTGTTAACTGCTGCTGGGCCTACCGAGATTGGTGAAGCTGCAACTTTCATGTTGTTTCATTCTACCTGAAGAAAATAACTGTTTATGTTATCCATTGATGTTCAAGGAACAATGTTTTCGTTTTGCAACTGTAAAGTTTATGGTGGACAATAACTACATGCTGTTTTGATATAAAACCCTGTGCTACCTGTATCCAAGCGGATACCCGAGAGCGTGAGATCCTGCAATATATATATTTTGATCTTTGCCTCTTTCTCAAAGCTCCTGTTTAGCTCAATCTGGCCCTATGTAAAAAAAAAAAATAATAATAATTACCACGAATCAACCAATTAACTGTTATGAACAGGTAATTCAGAACCACAATGGACATTGAAGTTCAGAGCACACAAAGTGACCTGACAACTACCAAAAACAAAGGACGAGCTCTGAGACGTGGAAACTCTGCTGACCGCAATCCCTAATCCTAACACACCACACTAGAGGTAGCCGTGGATTGCGCCTAACGCTCCCTATGCAACTCGGCACAGCCTGAGAAACTAACTAGCCCTGAAGATAGAAAAATAAGCCTACCTTGCCTCAGAGAAATTCCCCAAAGGAAAAGGCAGCCCCCCACATATAATGACTGTGAGTAAGATGAAAATACAAACACAGAGATGAAATAGATTTAGCAAAGTGAGGCCCGACTTACTGAATAGACCGAGGATAGGAAAGATAGCTTTGCGGTCAATACAAAAACCTACAAACAACCACGCAGAGGGGCAAAAAGACCCTCCGCACCGACTAACGGTACGGAGGTGCTCCCTCTGCGTCTCAGAGCTTCCAGCAAGCAAGAAAAACCAATATAGCAAGCTGGACAGAAAAAATAGCAAACAAAAAATAACACAAGCAAAACTTAGCTTATGCAGGATAGACAGGCCACAGGAACGATCCAGGAGGAAGCAAGACCAATACTAGAACATTGACTGGAGGCCAGGATCAAAGCACCAGGTGGAGTTAAATAGAGCAGCACCTAACGACTTAACCTCATCACCTGAGGAAGGAAACTCAGAAGCCGCAGTACCACTCTCATCCACAGGAGGGAGCTTGGCCACAGAATTCACAACAATTAACCACATTGACAATTGGGTTTAATTTCACTAGCCATGATTACTGCCAGACTTATTGAATCTAAATTTACCTGGCATTTTGAAACAAGAAGAAAATCTCATTAGGCCGCACATGATGCCATTATCTTGATAGTGAAGATACCAGTGCCAAAGAGAGCTATTGAAAATCTACCAATCTGGGAAAAGTTTCAAAGCTATTGGTAAGGTCCTGGGACTATAGCGAATTACAGTGAGAGCCAATATCAAGAAATGGTGAAAGTTTGGTACTTTGATGAACTTTCCCATACTGGCCTTCCAAAATTTTACCGAGAGCAAATCAGCGACTAATATAGGAGATAATGAAAGAGAGCAGACAAACATCTAAAAAATGGCAAAACTTATTGACTCGAGTATAAGCCTAGAGTGAAAATGCAGCATTTACCGGTGAATTTCAAAAATAAAAATAGATCATTATTTCCCCATAGCTGTGCCATATAGTGCTCTGCACCGTTCATATTTCCCCATAGCTGTGCCCCATATAGTGCTCTGCACCGTTCATTTTGTCCCATAGCTGTGCCCCATATAGTGCTCTGCACCGTTCATTTTGTCCCATAGCTGTGCCCCATACTGTGCTCGGCACCGTTCATTATTGCCCCATATGTGTGCCCCATATACAATGCTCTGCACCGTTCATTTTGTCCCATAGCTGTGCCCCATACAGTGCTCTGCACCGTTCATTGTGCCCCATATCTGGGCCCCATATAGTGCTCTGCACCGTTCATTGTGCCCCATAGCTGTGCCCCATATACAGTGCTCTGCACCGTTCATTGTGCCCCATAGCTGTGCCCCATATACAGTGCTCTGCACCGTTCATTGTGCCCCATATCTGTGCCCCATATAGTGCTCTGCACCGTTCATTGTGCCCCATAGCTGTGCCCCATATACAGTGCTCTGCACCGTTCATTGTGCCCCATATCTGTGCCCCATATAGTGCTCTGCACCGTTCATTGTGCCCCATAGCTGTGCCCCATATACAGTGCTCTGCACCGTTCATTGTGCCCCATAGCTGTGCCCCATATAGTGCTCTGCACCATTCATTGTGCCCCATAGCTGTGCCCCATATACAGTGCTCTGCACCGTTCATTGTGCCCCATAGCTGTGCCCCATATAGTGCTCTGCACCGTTCATTGTGCCCCATAGCTGTGCCCCATATACAGTGCTCTGCACCGTTCATTGTGCCCCATAGCTGTGCCCCATATACAGTGCTCTGCACCGTTCATTGTGCCCCATATCTGTGCCCCATATAGTGCTCTGCACCGTTCATTGTGCCCCATAGCTGTGCCCCATATACAGTGCTCTGCACCGTTCATTGTGCCCCATATCTGTGCCCCATATAGTGCTCTGCACCGTTCATTGTGCCCCATAGCTGTGCCCCATATACAGTGCTCTGCACCGTTCATTGTGCCCCATAGCTGTGCCCCATATAGTGCTCTGCACCATTCATTGTGCCCCATAGCTGTGCCCCATATAGTGCTCTGCACCGTTCATATATCCCCATAGATGCTCCACATAAATCTGTGCCGCCGCTGCTGCTGCAATAAAAAAAAAAAAACACACATACTCACCTCTCTTGCTTGCAGCTCCCGGCGTCTCGTTCCGGCGCCTCCATCTTCCCGGCGTCTCTTCTCTGACTGATCAGGCAGAGGGCGCCGCGCACACTATATGCGTCATCGCGCCCTCTGACCTGAACAGTCAGAGCGCAGACGCCGGGAAGATGGAGGCGCCGGGAAGATGGAGCGGCGCCCGGCGGCTGGAACGCGGACAGGTGAATATTACATACTTACCTGGTCCCGACGTCCGGCTCCCTCTGCCTGTCACAGCTGTCTTCGGTGCCGCAGCCTCTTTCTCTATCAGCGGTCACCGGCACCGCTGATTAGAGAAATGAATAGGCGGCTCCACCCCTATGGGAGGTGGAGCCGCCTATTCATTTTTCTAATGAGCGGTCCCACGTGACCGCTGAAGAGGGGAAGAACTGCAGCACCGAAGACCGTGGGATGGCAGGAGGAGTGCCAGGATCGCCGGGACTAGGTAAGTATGCCTCGGCGCCCTCTCCCCCTCACCCACCGACCCTGCCACCCACCTTGACTCGAGTATAAGCCGAGAGGGGCACTTTCAGCCCAAAAATTTGGGCTGAAAATCTCGGCTTATACTCGAGTATATATGGTAAATTTAGGGCAAAAGTCTTATCCATTGGAGATTTGTAAGGTGCAAACCACTGATGACTAAAAATGAACATAGACTCACCTTGAATTTTCAAAAAGAAACAACTTTGAGATGACTCCCAAGACTTTTTGGATTATATTCTTTGAACTGTTGAGTCAACAAGACAAGACGTGTGTCCCATTACATGTGGAGTAAAGCTAACACTGTATTATTTCATTAGAACATCATATCAATAATTAAACACAATGATGGTAGTGTGATGGTGTGGGGTTGCTTTGCTTCTCCAGGTCTGGATGGAACCATTCAATCTGCTATAGAATATATCCAGAAAGATTTTTCCACCTATCACTTTGTTGCTCAAAGCTCAAATGCAGTTTGATTCTTGCAGAAGAACAATGATCACAATATTAGGGCTTAGCTTCTGAGGGTGAGTCACAAAGCTGCAGGTCATGCTGAGCACACGGACCAAGAGCATTGTCACAGCAGACTGGAAGACACATGGAACAGCGAGGCCCTTATTCACAAAGCTGCTGGTTATGGTGAACACACGGACCAAGAGCGTTGTCACAACAGACCGGAAGACCCATGGAACAGCGAGGCCCTTATTCACAAAGCTGCTGGTCATGGTGAACACACGGACCAAGAGCATTGTCACAACAGACTGGAAGACCCATGGAACAGCGAGGCCCTTATTCACAAAGCTGCTGGTCATGGTGAACACATGGACTAAGAGCGTTGTCATAACAGTCTGGAAGACCCATGGAACAGCGAGGCCCTTATTCTCAAAGCTGCTGGTTATGGTGGACACACGGACCTAGAGCGTTGTCACAACAGACTGGAAGACCCATGGAACAGCGAGGCCCTTATTCTCAAAGCTGCTGGTTATGGTGGACACACGGACCTAGAGCGTTGTCACAACAGACTGGAAGACCCATGGAACAGCGAGGCCCTTATTCACAAAGCTGCTGGTCATGGTGAATACACGGACCAAGAGCGTTGTTACAACAGACTGGAAGACCCATGGAACAGCGAGGCCCTTATTCACAAAGCTGCTGGTCATGGTGAACACACGAACCTAGAGTGTTGTCACAACAGAATGGAAGACCCATGGAACAGCGAGGCCCTTATTCACAAAGCTGCTGGTCATGGTGGACACACGGACCTAGAGCGTTGTCACAACAGACTGGAAGACCCATGGAACAGCGAGGCTCTTATTCACAAAGCTGCTGGTCATGGTGAATACACGGACCAAGAGCGTTGTCACAACAGACTGGAAGACCCATGGAACAGCGAGGCCCTTATTCACAAAGCTGCTGGTCATGGTGAACACACGGACCAAGAGCGTTGTCACAGCAGGTTGGAAGGCCCATGGAGCAGTGAGGCCCTGGAAAACAGGCTATGCTGGACTGCAAATAAACAAAGCAGTACACCACAGAACCAATAGTGCAGATAAACATAGGTGAGCAGATGAAGAGAAAAACAGCAAGTTTCAAGCAGAACTTAGATGTAGGTTGTAAATATTACAGTAGTATGCAACTGTGGTTGCATCGTGATGTGATCAGTCTCTAAATAAAAGTCCGTAATTCTATAGCAAACGTTGGGTAAATTACGAGGTCTGAGAAGCAGTAGATGCAAGTTCCTCGTAGAAGATTGTAACATAATGTCAACAGTTACTAATTGTATTTTGTAATGCTTACAGCAAATGATGGTTAACCAACGGAATCAGCATAAGCAAATTGTAGAATCCACAGCAGTTTGCAGCATAATGAGAACACATTCTAACAACAGTTTGTAATGCTTATAGCAAACGATGTGTTAACCTTTAGCAGTTTGTAGTGAAGATGCAGCCAAAGGAACTGAACGGTGGCTAGTCCATGCCACATGAAAAATGAAAACAACACTGCACTGTATGAATATTAAGACACCTCAAGTGTGTCTAAGTGGACTTTAAAAGTCCTTAGATGATGATGTCCTTGAGGTATACTGGGCAACATGTAAAGCCCGACATGGAGCACAGCAAAGGACATCAGCCGTAGGAGTAAGGAGCAGAGCCCGGCCTAGAAACTGAGACCGATGTGTAACCAAAAATGGGTGAGGGGTGAATACTTTTTCACTATACTGTATTTACTGGCAGTGGGAACATACTTTCATTGATGCCCTGCCCCATTTTCAATAAGCCAAGCTTTGTTTAGTTCAGTCCTGTGTGCCCTGAAGTGCATCCTTGGCGTCCATCATGTGATTCATCTGATCTCCAATTCATGTGCTAGGTCAAACAGAATATATCTGTGGCCATGTTTAGTGCACCGTGTTTAGAGACTACTGCTGTTAGTTACAATTGTATCAGAAAATTGCAAGATGTATTTTTTATGTTTTTCTTGATTCTAGTGCTCGCTAAGCTTTGGAATTTGGCTCATCGTAGGTATTACCTATGAATACTATACATCCACCCTCAACATTGACAGAACCACTTAAATATCAAATTACATTTTACGAGACAAAAAAAAAATCTCCATTAAAGACCATGAAATATAACAACCTTCCTGTCCATCTGCTGAAAGTGCTGGATGATACTTATTTGCCATTTGTGTTATTTACGGTCTATAACTTTTATGGTAACTGGTTCCTATTATTGGTTTCTATTAATGTAAAACATAAGTGAGCAGAAATGAGGCGTGAATCGTCCCTTTTTTCTTTGTCTTTACTTTTAGTCCAGCTGTGACTGGTTACTGACAAGCTATTAGAATATGTAGAAGTCAAGACAAGCTCCCGTCTTTGTTCGTGAAAATCCATAAAAATAATTCTAGCGGCTCTGGCTAAGATGGAGAATTATAATTCGCCCTGAAGGATTTCCAGAAGTTTTAAGAGCATACGTGGGTATATGTGGTCATTTGGTCACAGTCCCAATGGGCCCCTGCTCCATTTTGGCTTTAAATGTGTTAAACATGTTCACCATGCCCTATCATCTGGCCGAGTCTACCCTATGCCAGCTAGAGACTCTGCCATTCTCACCATTAAAAATACCAGGATAGCACCAAAGCTAACGTGAACAGAACTTTACATTTACATTACATTTACTAATACAGTATTTGATAAAATTTTAATAAATCGGGTCTACATGTTAAGGACCCTCTTCCCTTAGTCATAGCAAAGACCAGCTACAATGATTGCCTCTCCTGCTCTGGAGGACCTAGCAATGTGTAATACCCTATTTGCCCTGTGGAGGCTCTGCTAGAAAATAAAAGACTTGCCAGTAGGTTTCTCCTCACTTTATAGCTGAGTATCTGTGATCAGTGGATCTTTTTACCAAAAATTGAATTGTTAAAAGTTTACAGACTCTTTAAGATATTAATTTTGTTGAATTTTTTTCTCTTTTTTTTGTCTTAAAAAATGAATGTAGTAATTCTAATATATAAATTGTGATATTATATGTCATAATTACATACATTCTACCAACACTAATATAATTTCAATGTTTGCATGTATAGCATTATACAACCCCTGGCAAAAATTATGGAATCACCGGCCTTGGAGGATGTTCATTCAGTTATTTAATTTTGTATAAAAAAAGAAGATCACACACATGGTACAAAACTAAAGTAATTTCAAATGGCAACTTTCTGGCTTTAAAAAAAACACTAAAAGAAATCAAGAACAAAAAATGTGGTAGTCAGTAATGGTTACTTTTTTTAACCAAGCGTAGAGAAAAAATTATGGAATCACTCAATTCTGAGGAAAAAGTTAAGGAATCACCCTGTAAATTTTCATACCCAAAAATTACACCTGCATCAAATTAGATCTGCTCGTTAGTCTGCATCTAAAAAGGAGTGATCACACCTTGGAAAGCTATTGCACCAAGTGGACTGACATGAATCATGGCTCCAACACGAGAGATGCCAATTGAAACAAAGGAGAGGATTATCAAACTCTTAAAAGAGGGTAAATCATCACGCAATGTTGCAAAAGATGTTGGTTGTTCAGTCAGCTGTGTCTAAAATCTGGACCAAATACAAACAACATTGGAAGGTTGTTAAAGGCAAACATACTGGTAGACCAAGGAAGACATCAAAGTGTCAAGACCGGAAACTTAAAGCAATATGTCTCCAAAACAGGAAATGCACAACAAAACAAATGAGAAACTAATGGGTGGAAACTGGAGTCAACGTCTGTGACCGAACTGTAAGAAACCGCCTAAAGAAAATGGGATTTACTTACAGAAAAGCTAAACGAAAGCCATCATTAAAACCTAAACAGAAAAAATAAGGTTACAGTGGGCTAAGGAAAAGAAATTGTGGACTGTGGATGACTGAATGAAAGTCACACACTGTGTGCAGAATTATTAGGCAAGTTGTATTTTAGATGATTATTTTTAGTATTGATCAACAACTATGTTCTCAATCAACCCAAAAGACTCAAATATCAAAGCTTAATATTTTTGGTAGTTGGAGTGTTTTTTTTTTACATTTGGCTATCTTAGGAGGATATCTGTTTGTGCAGGTAACGACTACTGTGCAGAAATAAACATTTCTGACATGCAAAAGCAAAACCCCCCAAAATTAGTGACCAATATAGCCCCCTTTCTTTATGATGACACTCAGCAGCCTTCATCCATAGATTCTGTCAGATGCTTGATCTGTTTACAACCAACATTGCGTGCAGCAGCCACCACAGCCTCCAGACACTGTTCCGAGAGGTGGACTGTTTTCCCTCCCTGTAGATCTCACATTTTATGAGGGACCACAGGTTCTCTATGGGGTTCAGATCAGGTGAACAGGGGGGCCATGTCATTATTTTTCTTCTTTGAGAACTTTACTGGCCAGCCACGCTGTGGAGTAGTTGGAGGCATGTGATGGAGCATTGTCCTGCATGAAAATCATGTTTTTCTTGAACGATACCGACTTCTTCCTGTACCACTGCTTGAAGAAGTTGTCTTCCAGAAACTGGCAGTAGGTCTGGGAGTTGAGCTTCACTCCATCCTCAACCCAAAAAGGTCCCACAAGTTCATCTTTGATACCAGCCCATACCAGTACCCCACCTCTACCTTGCTGGCGTCTGAGTCGGAGTGGAGCTCTCTGCCCTTCACTGATCCAGCCTCTGGCCCATCCATCTGGCCCATCAAGAGTCACTCTCATTTCATCAGTCCATAAAACCTTTGAAAAGTCAGTCTTAAGATATAAAACTGGTGGCAAATGGCATCTTGGCAGCTTCACGCTTGATTTTCCTCAATTCATGGGCAGTTATTTTGCACCTTTTTTGCCCAACACGCTTCTTGCGACCCTGTTGGCTATTTGCTTTGAAACGCTTGATTGTTCGGCGATCATGCTTCAAATGTTTGGCAATTTCAACACTGCTGCATCCCTCTGCAAGACATCTCACAATTTTGGACTTTTCAGAGCCCGTCAAATCTCTCTTCTGACCCAATTTGCCAAAAGAAATGAAGTTGCCTAATAATTAAGCACACCTTATATAGGGTTTTGATGTCATTAGACAACACCCCTCCTCGTTACAGAGATGCACATCACCTGATTTACTTAATTGGTAGTGGTCTCTCAAGCCTGAACAGCTTGGAGTAGGACAACATGTATAAAAAGTATCATGTGATCAAAATACAACTTGCCTAATAATTCTGCACACAGTGTATTCAGTGATGAATGGCGAATCTGCATTGGGCAAGGTGATGATGCTGGAACTTTTGTTTGGTGCCGTTCCAATGAGATTTATAAAGATGACTGCCTGAAGAAAACATGCAAATTTCCACAGTCATTGATGATATGGGGCTTCATGTCAGGTAAAGGCACTGGGGAGATGGCCGTCATTACATCTTCAATAAATGCACAAGTTTATGTTGATATTTTGGACACTTTTCTTATCCCATCAATTGAAAGGATGTTTGGGGATGATGAAATCATTTTTCAAGATGATAATGCATCCTGCCATCGAGCAAAAACTGTCCAAACATTCCTTGAAAAATGACACATAAGGTCAATGTCATGGCCTGCAAAAAGTCCGGATCTCAATCCAACTGAAAATCTTTGGTGCAAGGTGAAGAAAATGATCCATGACAAGGCTCCAACCTGCAAAGCTGATCTGGCAACAGCAATCAGAGAAAGTTGGAGCCGGATTGATGAAGAGTCCTGTGTGACACTCATTAAGTCCAGGCCTCAGAGACTGCAAGCTGTTATAAAAGCCAGAGGTGGTGCAACAAAATACTAGGGATGTATTTTTTGTTTGTTTTTCATGATTCCATAATTTTTTCCTCAGAATTGAGTGATTCCATAATTTTTTCCCTATGCTTGGTTAAAAAAAGTAACCATTACTGACTACCACATTTTTTGTTCTTGATTTCTTTTAGTGTTTCTTAAAGCCAGAAAGTTGCCATTTGAAATGACTTTAGCTTTGTGCCATGTCTGTGATCTGCTTTTTTTCTAGAAAATTAAACAACTGATTGAACATCCTCCAAGGCTGGTGATTCCATAATTTTTGCCAGGGGTTGTATAAATCGACAAAATACAGGGTTTCCCTATTTTTAGTTTTTCATCCACACAGTTTTTCTAAGATATTTTGACCGAATGTTCTTGACATAAGCTGAGCTATGCCTTAAAACGACTCCATTTTAATCTTACTTTCTTATAGGGTCCATTCCGTGACCCAGCAGAAGTACTCAGACAGCGTTATAAGCCTTTGGAGCCAACCCTAAGGGTAGCAACATCATTCAGTTCTCCGGAAGAGGCCCGAAAAGAACTCAAGAGACAAGAATGGATGAAGGGTTTCCAGGAAGATAGGTAATTAAAGAAGATTTCTATGTTCTTTTTATGCTAAATCATTCCATTCTCTCCATGCCACCAGATATCTAACCTTCTGTACACCTTCTTGGTAGTGTAAATTACTTCCTTCAGGCTATAACTCTGGTGTCAGGTTTATGCATCAAGTAAGTATGGCCAGGTAACAATTACCAGGTGCTCAAGCTATATACAGATGTGACCTTCCTTACATTTTTTCTCGGGTCGACTTGGCCTGAGATGAACATATCCTTGAAAAAACATGATTTTGACACTAGTCACTTTTCACGACCAAGTTGTGAGTCAATATAGTCAAGGAGTCCAAGGTCAGAAACCAGGATATCATAAAAAGAAGGAAGAGACAAAAGTGTAGCCAGGTAACGTTCCAAGGATAGCGGATCAGAGCAGAAGTGGTTAAACAGACAGATGGTCAGAATGAGGTCCAAGGTCAAGCAACAAAACATTAACATACAGAACGCAAGGCACAGAGGGCACAAACCTCAGTAGCTGAATGCACGTCTGGCAGAGGTCTGGGAGAAACAGTTAAGTAGCATGGCAATCACCTGGGATAATGAACACTTGGACACAGCCAGCGCCTCCCAGTCTCAGATTGGACAGCTGAGCTGTCAATTAACACACTGACAGCTCGGCATGCACCTGCACCAGACTGGATGACTGAGCTGTCAATCAAAGCAACAAGGGGGTTGGTGGTGAAAAGGAACAGCAACGGAGTCAACCATCACATCAGACATTATGGGCACAGAGGTATAATATAGGAGACAATGGTTTTCACTTTACTTAAACTAGAGTGCACAGCAGTAATTCACACTCTTTTTATAATACAAGAATCACTTTGAATGAATTGCTGATTTAGTCAATATAAAACTGAAATTAATTATCATTAGGTCATGTTCACATGGTCAGTATTTGATCAGTATTTTACATCAGTATTTGTAAGCTAAAATCAGAAGTGGGTGAAAAATATAGATGTGACGTGTTTCTATTATACTTTTCCTCTCATTGTTCCACTCCTGGTTTTGGCTTTCAAATGCTGATGGAAAATACTGACCAAATACTGAGCGTGTGACCGTGGCCTTATTATGACACTCAGTATATTAACAGGAGTTAGGCCAGTGACTGATTATCTAGATGGTAATATTTGCTATACATATCTAACATAATTACTGAAACTTGCAAATGTGAATTTATCTTCCCTAGGCTCCAGTGCTGCACTCACTATTCTGCTGGTGTAGTCACTGTGTACATGTACTGTGTACATGTGTCAAACTCTGACAGCGGCATTTAACACGGGCTTCCGGCAAGCGTGCCGGAAATCCTGCCCATCGGCACCTGTATCACATGACCGTGGGTTGCCGATGGGTTAGCATATGTAAGATTATGCTTACTGCATGTCTTGGGGAACACTTGCTTAGCAACGGGATTCAGTCACACAGGCACGTTTTTATAACAGAAAAACAGTCCATGCGGTTTATTATGGCATCATAAACCGGGTTATGCACAGTTCGTTATAAACTCCATCGAACACAACAGGCACCAACCGGTGACATTAAGTTGCAGCTTTGACTCAGATATTTCATATATGGCTTTAACTCACAGTTCAGACACTACACCCGCCAGCCCTCCTTGACTAGTTCCCGGGGTTGTCCGTACGCCGTATCAATGTCCGTGCCATATAACGCACACGACATTGGTTCGCCGTCTCTAAACACGCTGGACCTCACTTCATCCAGTTACTGTGGGTGACCGCACAGTTCATCACTATCCATGGAACACAACAAGCACCAATAGTCTGTTCGTCTGTTCCACTGGCAGATACGTCTCTGCCGTTATGATAGCCCCCCTTCCCAGTGTTACCTTTCTGGAGCTACTGCTCCACACGCTGACCTCCTGTCAGTCCTCTCTCTCTCAGGGAAGCTGCCTTACGGGGTTCACCAACTTGCCTGGCAGGCACACATTAGTTAGTCCAGAGCCACCGAAGGTCGGTAGCTTCCCCAACACAGACCGTCCAGGTCTACAGTCCCTTAGGTGCTCCAGGAAGGCTCCACTCACAGGAGCTTCCAACACAGACCGTCCAGGACCACAGTCTCACTGCGCGCTATTCAGGATATCCATCCCACCTGGTACTTTCCAAATCACTGGCATGTGCTCTTCAGGACTCCTACTCCCAGGACATCCAACACAGGTTGTGCTCTTCAGGAAGCCTACTCCCAGGACTTCCAACACAGGCTACTCTGCGCTATTCAGGACGTCCGTCCCTAATGGGGACCGTCCATCAAACAGGCGTGTGACTTGTCCGGGTGCTATTCAGGACATTTGTCCAACACCCCAGGCCACCAGGTCCAAAGCCCCACCACGTGCTCATCAGGGAGATGACACTCCCAACACATAGGCTCTCCAGGACCTTCCAGCATAGACCATTCAGGTCCACACTCAGCGAACATGTGACCCACACCCTGGTCATATTATGAAGCTGTAACTACTCCCACAGGTTGGAGTGTGTGTGTGTGTGTGGCTAGTTTGACCTGCCCATCTCTCATAACTAGCCCAGTAAGTCTCCCTTCACAACTATACAAACAACACAATTTACTTGTAGGACTACAGGTCCCAGAACAGCATTACTTCAGACTTACCGCGCTGACTCCCTCTGCGACACGTCGGCCACTTACAATTCTGCCAGTCGCTGTTTCACCACCATTATAACCACAGATACGCCTCCATGCATATCACGAGGAGTACACACAGTGCCCCCTAGCTGCCACAGGGGTCACTGCATCACATATGACAACCCGAGGTCTCCAGCAGACCTCTATGGTTGTAACTGCTGGATTACTATGAGTGGCACCCGGTGGGAAGTGCTCATAGCAAGTGAGCAATTCTGCTACATACAAGCGATCTGATCATCGCCTGTATGTAGCAGAGCCGATCGGGTTATGGCAGCTTCTAGTCTCCCATGCCAAAAGTTAAAAAAAAATAAAAAAAAAAAAATAAAAAAAATATTAATGTTCAAATCACTCCCTTTTCACCCCATTTAAAAAATTTTTAAAAAATCAAACATACACATATTTGATATCGCTGTGTTCAGAATCGCCCAATCTATCAATATAAAAAAAGAATTAACCCGATTGCTAAACGACAGAATGAGGAAAAAAAGTAAAAACCCCAGAATTATGTTTTTTTTGGCCGCTGCAACATTGCATTAAAATGCAATAATGGGAGTTCAAAAGAGCATATCTGCACCAAAATGGTATTATTAAAAATTTCAGCTCAGCATGCAAAAATTAAGACTTCACCTAACCCCAGATCACGAATAATGGAGACGCTACGGTATTTTTTTTTTTTTTTATAACAAATTTTGCAAATTTTTTTCACCACGTAGATAACAAAAGAACCTAGACATGTTTGGTGTCTATGAACTCACAATGACCTGGAGAATCATAACAGCAGGTCAGTTTTAGCATTTAGTGAACATAGTGAAAAAAGTAAAATAAAAAACAACTGTGGTGTTGATCTTTTTTTGCAATTTCACCGCATTTGAAATTTTTTTACTGTGTTCCAGTACATGATATGTTAAAAACAATGGAGTTGTTCAAAAGTACAACTCGTCCCGCAAAATAACAAGCCCTCACATGGCCATATTGACCGAAAAGTAAAAAAGTTATGGCTTATAGTTATAGTTATGGCACAAAAGAGTTACACAAAAAATTTGAGTTATTGCGAGCAATTTTACGCCAGAAAAAGTGGAGTAAACTGCTTGATGAATTGGAGCCTTCATGTTCACAAAACGTATAATCCAACAAATGTAACACATGTGCAACTCCCAGAATTTTCGAAGGAATTCATCTCCATCTGTGATGAGCATGGCACCATACTATTGTTTTGGCATATAGTCAGTCTATGCATCGAGGGAACCGAATATATGGACTGTGTCCATTGTGACGAGACTGCTCATTATGAGTGTGCAGTATCGCAGTGTGCCTGCCTAAAGGCCGATTCTCCCCCCCCACTTGTGGCAAGCCAATGGCCTCCCAATTTTTTTGAGATTTGTGGATTCCCCCTTTTTGTTCACTTTTGGGAACCTAATACCTCATTGTCACCATCTTGAATGTTCATTTCGCACTTGAAGACGGTTCTCTTTAACTTTTGGGTTTTCGGTCTGTGTAATTACCCACATTGTGCGGAACATTTCATAATCAAAAGAGGCTTTTTAAGTTCTACTAGTAAATTAGCTCACCCCCATTAATACAAAATACTCCATTGCAAGCAGTAAAATGAGAGATAGTCAATGAGCAAATCATATTTTACAAATGAGCGCCCTGGGGCATGGTTAAAGATGATTACCCGCGTTTGATCCAGAATTCCTCTGTCTTTTGCAGTTAATTTCCACTGGATATTTACAAAGCTGCGCCTTCATTTTAGTTTTTTTTTTTTCAGCTTAATTTTTCTAATGATGCTATGTTTTTTTAATAACACTGGGGATGAAGATATTAAGACTTTGTATAATTAACAAGTTCTAACTTCTTCCGAGGTTCTTGACTTTCTCTTTTATTTATAAAACGAGGTCATTATAGTTTCATCTATTAAAGCCCAGGATGATCATATTTCACTCTTCTACATATTTAAGGATTGTGCTTCCGGTTAAATTGTGAAAAATTCAACATTTGGGTCCCAAGAAGCCAAAGCACGAGGGTATTTGTAACATTTTATCTCTCGCTATCGTAACCCATTCTCATCCGGTGCCATAAATGCTTGGAGCTAGTGCTTTTTACCTTTATGTAACCATAACTCTTGTACCCCAAAGCAGACCACTTAGGTTTCATCAGACTTGGTTTGGGTGAAATTGAGAAGCGGAGAGCCCTTGTAGCCCTTGTACTTCCTTGTTTTTATGGTTTAAACCTTGTAGAGGTATTTTGATGTTACTGGACACAATCTCTAAATCAGTGTTCTCCAACTCCACACCTCAAGAGCTACCAACAGATTATGTTGCAGGACTTCCTTAGCTTGCCAGAAGTTTCTGGCCCCATGCACTGCTCTGACGCTTCTGTTGGACACAAGTATCCTCCTCTGCAATTTTCTAGGTTCAACCTTGTCCTTCTTTGTCAACCAAGGATCAGTGGACTCGGGGTAATCATAGAGCTTCTATACACTCCTTAATAAGGGAATAATGAAAACATGATCTGTTGGTGGCTCTTCAGAAGTGGACCGCTCTAAGTAGTCATAGTTATTATTATTATTATTATTATACATTTTTATAGCGCCATTTATTCCATGGCGCTTTACATGTGAATACGGGGCAAATATAGACAAATACATTAAACATGAGCAGATAACAAGGCACACGAGTACATAAGGAGGGAGGACCCTGCCCGCGAGGGCTCACAGTCTGCAGGGGGTGGGTGAGGATACACTAGGAGAGGGAAGAGCTGGCTGTACGGCTGTTCAGTAGGTTGAGGATCACTGCAGGCTGTAGGCTTGTCGGAAGAGATGAGTCTTCAGGTTCTTTTTGAAGGTTTCTATGGTAGGCGCAAGTCTGATGTGTTGGGGTAGAGAGTTCCAGAGTATGGGGAAGCACGGGAGAAGTCTTGGATGCGGTTATGGGAAGAAGAGATGAGAGGGGAGTAGAGAAGGAGGTCAATAGTTGACAAATTGTGGAATTTGAGATAAGAGGCCAAGGTGAGAATTGAAAGGCATTATTTGACAAGCCGAGATCAGGGCAGGAAGATTTCGGTCAATATGGTGGTTCAACGGAAAGGTAGAGCAGGCAGCAGACAATAATCAAGATCAAGGTACTAGTCAGGTGAGAAAATGTTAGATTTCACTGAAAAACACCTTGGCATGGACAGCACCTGTAGAATCTTATTCCTCAAGCAAGGAAAGTTGAGGACCTCCATGAATATCTTGAGTCTATCGGACTTTGGACAATGAAGAAGGACAAAGGTGAACCTAGTGACATCCTGGGGAAGATGCTTGTGCCCACTTGACAGGAGAACCAGAGCAGAGTGTGGAGGCGGAAACTTTTGGCAAGCTAGTGACCTATGGCAGCAACAGCTAAAGTGAGACAAAACAAAACAATGGGATGGTTGTTGTAATTGTCATCGGCCATTTCATGACAACAGAGATTATAGATATCTCCAATTTTAGGCGTTAACCTTTGTGATGCCATGCAGTTACCGTATCATATAGAACTTTGGCTCTTTCGCCACTTAATCATCGGACCCAACAATAGTGATTGTCTGGGCTGACAGTTTTAGGGGACTGCCATGAGTCTAACCATGGCCTGTTTGAAATCACATTAGGAGTCGGACATACCTAGGGTAAGTCCTGTCCCGGCCTAATTGTAGGTACATTGTATTTTATTGATGTGCCTATGCAGTATAATGAAAAAATCAAAGTAAAAAGTAAAAGTCGCCTTGGAAAAATAAAAATAACGTGACTTTTTTTTTTTTAATAAAAACTTTCAATTACTGTAAATACAAGTAATAAAACATAAAAATATACATATTAGGTAACCCCTTAACACAACCCATAAAATAATTCACATTTAGTGTAATTAAATACAAAACATAAAAAAACAGTGGGAATAAATTATTTTTGGGCAATATGGTAATACAAAAATTAGTAGAAACTAAAGGGAGCCTATAAGAAGCTTGCACCACTAAGCAATACCACTACCTGATAGTTATTTTCCTGCTGCTTGTCCTTAGTATAGGTAGACTAATTTATAGATCAAAAAATTATACAAAAGAATACACTCCAAAGCACTAGAAACAAGAGCTCAGTAAAACTTTGAAAAAGTTAAGGCTACCAGAATGTTGTAAAGCAAAAATAGAAAAAAAATGCTGCGTCCTAAAGGCCAAAATTAGCTGTGTCCTTAAGGGGTGATAGGAAATGTAATGTCAGAATGTGAAATATTATTTAAATCAACATTTTTTATGTCAGTATTCTTTAACTCCTACTGCACATGCTCACAACACTTGCAATCATTTTTCCATCATGCCTGAGTGTCTGCTGTCTAAGTGAAGAGACTTATACACCATGCATGCTCCTCTGCCAAATTAAATATGCAAATTGCTTCTTCAGCATGGAAGAAGACTAGATCTCTAGTGCAACCTATTGGAAGAAGCGATCCTAAAAGCCAATATCGACCTTTTAATGAGACTTGCCACATGACTTGGGATAAAAGCCAAAACAGATTCTCAATTTGCAGACATGGTGTTTCGGGTTGTTGCTCCTCGTGAGTGCAAAGTATGAGATCTCATTTGGCTAAGTGAGAGGCTTAAGAGTGGGATCTAAGGGGTAACATGGCACGCCCCATAATATTTTAAATGAAACATTTACCGTAGATACAATTAAAAAATCATCACAAAAATGTAAAAAGGGAATAAATCATATGTAATAAGTATAGAATTGTACATAACAACACTTCTCTCAAAAAATGTAATTTCAGTTTTTCACGAAATCTGTAAGGATGCATTTCAATGCTTTTTGTAAACTTGTCACCATAATGGCTAGATTTTGGTGTGTTTTTTTTCATTAGGGCCTTATTTTTTTTTTAATTTGCGCCTTTTTTTCAAGCAGATTTTATGTATTCACCTGTTTTGTTTTTATGTTCAACATTGTGGGGAAGGGTTTTAGATTTTCAGATGTTTTCAGCAGATTCGTGAATTTAGTAACTTTTTAAAAAGTCACAATTTATTCGTGCAAAATGTATTCCAGCCCCTTCCAGGAGTAATTTTTTGTACAGTTCCAAATTTTAGCGATTAAGTTGAAAAAAAAAAGTTGAAAAAAAAAGTTGAGGACAAAAATAAACATTTCTTAACTTAAGCAAAACTCATGAACCGTGTGCACCATTTTGAAGAATTTTGATCTAAATTGTCAACAAATACCAGAAGACAAAAAAAAAAGGAATTAAACCCCTACCACAAAATTATGACTTGGGCCCTTCATTACCAAATTACCGAGTTGTAAAATGGCTCAAATTTACCAAGTTGTAAAATGACTCAGAACTTTTAGGAGCTGATCCATCAAGAATGGCTTAGCTCACCAGGGATTGGAGTAGAATTTCTGGCGAACAAAGCTCCGGAACTTTTGAAGAATCGGACGAACAAGTATAGTCACGCACCGCGCCGCCCTGGCTCATTCCCCTTTGGTCGAGCTGATTCAAATTGGCATGAAATTTTTGCGACTTTTCCAACGCTTTTCAGAGCTTTTACGCCACTTTTCTAAGCTTTGATGAGTTTGGTAATTTCTAAGATTTGAATGAAAGGAAGCGATGGAAGAGTTAAAGTGGCAGTATGGTGCACAAAAGGGGTGAGAAATAAAATATGGATATATGGATAGAGTTGACTTGTCAAATGAAATGAAGAGTATTCATGTAATTATATATTATGCAATTATGACTACATCGCCATATTTCTCCCCGTGTAAAAAAATGCAGCAAACTTCAATAGTTTTTTTTTTTTCATTGACGTCTTGAATCCATTGCACCACGAATGCCTATATCTCCGTAACGCAGCGCCAGTAGACTGACGCCTTTGATTTCCTTTTGTGTCTGTTAATAATCAGATATGACACGAGTACACATTGTATTCCCATCGCCACACAGCGCATTTTCTCGTATGTTTTAAGGCAGATTTCTCCAGCGCCTGCCATGGCTTTTCAGCCATAGGATCCCAAGAGATAGCAAATTTTCTTTCATGTCGAAGCATAAGAAAAATGTACTATTAAAATGCAATTCAGAAGTGATAAAAATTGTAAGTGCGGCAGCCGGCTCACAGCACCTCTTCTGTATACTCAGGGACATTGGGGCCACATTAATTTTTTCACTGATGTCCATCCCATGTGCAAATTAGCCTCGCAAGTAGTATAATCTGTCTTGTATGAGTGCTGCAGATCCCAGGAGGATATACATGCTTCTGCACTGTTGTATAATTTAAAGCTAAATTAACTAGATTTAATTGCAGGATTTCTTAGCCTTTTATCAAACGTTCCTTAAAACAATGCCTTTAGTTTGAAATTGTATTTTTATTTAACTTTCTATTATTTTGTAAAAATAAATGAAGACAATAAAATAAATTTATCTGAGATTGTTTCCAGCAGCAACAAATAAATTGCTGTTAGCCTTTATTATAATCCTTTTGACTCAACATTACGATGCGGGGACTAAAAATTATCCATTTAACTTGTAAATTTTTGTATAGTTTTTTTATTTTAGATTCATTACTTAAGAGGAGGACATGACATTGGTATTGTCGATAACCCGGTGGGGCTTTTTCAAATCTAAAATCCCCTTTTCCCAACGAACCCCATTTCCCGTGCTTAGAGCCCCCCTTCACCCAAATAATGACCGGATTCTAAACATGGATAATAATTGGCCACAGCGGCATTTAGTGTAAAACGTACAAACACATAACAGTAAAGTAGCCTGGGGAGGGTCCTTGAAGCTCAAAATCTGGTGTTAACCATACGAGAAAAATTGTGGACAGAAAAACAGACCATAATTTACTCAGCCGTTACCCCACTGGCTCGAGAGCACCAAAATACCCCAAAGGGTTACCATTGTCCACTTAAAACTTGGGAATCCGGCCCACCGTTGCCGAAATTCCCCCCAAATCACCAGACCCGAAACCAAACTTTACACCAACTGAAGAATCCATATCCCGACGGATCCCCCAGGCCAATTTAGCACCAACTTCAAGGACCCCACCCACCGCATAAAGCCACTATGACCCAAAACTATTCTTTTAAGCAAAACACTCAACAACATTAAAGAAAAAAGAGGGCGGGAGGGCAGGACTTCTTGATGGTCTCCAGAGTGGGAACTGTCTAACCCCACCCCCTCCTTGCCCAATAAACCCATCATATGCATATCCCCGCTTTTAAATAACCCCACCCCCTGCCCCTTCTCCTCCAAACCCCCTGTCATGCCGGCTTTCACGTACACCGCCCGGCTCACTCCAGCCTGTACTTATCACTTGACATAAATATTTTTTCTTTTCCCCCTGGTGTAAATGCCGCTGTTCTGAATCTGGCATTGTTTTTCTTTTTTTCCTGCTCCTCTCCGCTAGGTGGGAACCAGGTTTACAGCCCACATGTGTCATATTGTATCTCATAGCATAAAATATTGCCTGCAGTGAAATGAAAGATTCAGGTTAATTTTTTGTAAAATTTTTAGAAATGTTCTGGATCCCGTGAATTCGAACAGTGTGCAATTGGATTAGCGCGAATTGCCAAAAATAATCACCACTAATTTCCACAATGCAGAAAATTGCACAAGTTAGAGAAGCCAACCTGAGACATGAACCGGTAGCCTTCCCAAGATGACTTGCAGCTATCACATCACAAAGAATAGCACATAACACAATATAGAACAGCCTGTCATAGCCTGTATAAAAGCCCATGCAGGGAGTGCAGTGCAGCAGCCATTTTATCGTCAACCTGAATAGTGTTAGGACGTCACAGCTCAAAACTAAGTTATAAAAATAGGAGAAGAAGCCAAAATATTCTGAATAAAAAGTAACACAGCAGTGAAGAGTTGGTACCATCTGGTAATTCATAGCTCTACATGTGGAGGTCATATTGACAATGCTAAGGCTGCGTTTACTCATTTTCAGAGCAGTTTAAGTACCTGTGATTTGTGGTCACTTTATTCCTCGCAAATAAAAATTATGGAAAAAGTTCCCGACACTTGTTGGTTTGATTTCAGACAATAGTCAAACATGAAGTGAATCACAGAAGTTGTTTGTAACGAGGTTCACTGGATTTCAACTTCTTCCTTTTGGCTGCTTTGTCTTTGACCTAGCTGGGTATTCAAGCTGTTTTATTCTTTTTATTTGGACTTTTGGGAAGGTGACTGAAAGAGCAACCAAGGAGAAGATATAGGAAACATGGACAATGACCTGTAGCTCAGGTGTATCCTACTTTGATTAGTCATCAAAAGAATAGGATGCATAGGTTGTGACTTGACCTAGAAGTAGAGGCTCTTGGATCCCATTATTGGTCCTTAACATATTGATTGGAAAGGAATATGTCATAAAGACCTATGATAATGATGAGATGCAACTTACCAAGAATGACCGAGAAAGTCAAAAAGAATGGGCATGATCTTTGTTCAACCGATTGATGACCATCATCACACAGAGCGCTAGGGTGTTGTCTTTGTCTTTGGTTACATGGGACTCTAATGAAGACTTACTTCTTGTAACACAAGTCTTCCATGCTCCCGTACTTAGTAAGGATCAGACATTTCATGCCGTTCAGGTTTCTGGCATTGACTGCGGCACTGACATCACATCATCAGCATGACGGCCAATCTTTGAGCTCAGCAGCTTCCATCTATACCAAAGCCGCCGAGCTCACTAATTGGCTGCTGCAATGTTGATGTGACTTCAGCCAGATCTCAGAAGCAGTGGCGGCGACTCACTGGTGAACCCAAGGCCAGCGAGCTTAGCAGGGTTTTTTTTTTCATACTCGGCGATGAAGATTAACTGAAAGGGGACAACATCTTTAAAGAGTAACTACACTTTTAAAAAAAAGCTTTTCACAAGTTCAGAAGTTTACGTTACTGGGGATCAGAATGTTAAGACCTCAACTGATCGCTAAAATGAAGAATCGAATAAGATCAGCTGTGCCACTGTTGCTTTGCAGCGCTGGGGTCTTGGGTTCAAATGCCACCAAGTACAACATCTGCAAGGAGTTTGTATGTTCTCCCCATGTTTACATGTGTTTCCTCCTGGTTTCCGGTTTCCTCCCACATACTGGTGGGAAATGTAGTTTGTGAGGACCATTGGGGACAGTGATGCTAATGTCTGTAAAACACTGCAGAATATTATGGCGCTATATCAGCAAGAAAAATAAATAAAATCAATAAATCAACTGCTCCGAGACTTTTGTTTTTTAGTCCTGCATGAGACCCATGCTCAGCTAATATCTCCTGCTCCTTCCTTATAGCTATCCATGGGTGTCTCAGCATCTGGATATCATATCACATATGATTTTTTTCTTTCAGATTTTCTCCATTTTCATCTTTCCATAAGAATAAAGCCTACGAACCTCTACTTCATACTTCTACGGAATACAAGCAGATTCCTGACTTATTTCGAGATGAAGATCAAGTAAAATGGATTTCACACAAGGTAATATATTCTCTGTCACTGGATGTTGAAGAAAAGAGATTCTTCAGGGCAACAAGGTAAAATATAAAATGTCCCGCAGAGCGTCCCTCCAGACATGCTAAACTCTAGAGAAAAGGCAAGAGTAAAAAGGAAAACCGGGCAGACGGGGACAATGTAAAGTCTGGGTGATCCTGTGACCAGATTATGTCTTCTTCACCTGTAGTAACCGCTATAACTAGCTGACTAGGAAACATGCAGTTCACAGTTACAGAACAAGGACTTTACATGAAGACCTGTTATACATGCCTTCAGGACTTTCCCCCACACCTTATTTGGGTCCTTCTACAAAACAACAGCTCTCTAATAGCCAGAATGGAGAGCTGCTAAAAGTGGGGTCCTGGAGAAGTTGTAATTTAATCTATCTATCTATCTATCTATCTATCTATCTATCTATCTATCTATCTATCTATCTATCCAGCACTCCAATACAATGAGGTTAGATATAAAGTGAATTTTTAATGGTCCATATAGGCAACATTTTGGTCAACATGAGGACCTCTCTCAAGCCAATATGTGGCTTGAGAAAGGTCCTAATGTGGGCCAAAACGTCACGAAGGAGTGCTGCCCCTATTTTTTCTATCTATCTATCATCTATCTATCCATCTCATATCTACCTAATTGTCTGTCTATTGATCTAATCAATATATTTGGTGCTAAAGGTTGAGATAATGGGTATATATTTTATATCCTCTTTGATATAAGCCTCTGTATCTTCCTGATCCACATCGCAGTATCTCGGCGATTAGCCTCCATCCCTCTTACGATGCTTTAGGAGAGGACACAGACTCTTAATGAGATGCATGAGTTTTTAGGCTGTACACAAGGCTTTTACGATACACAATGCTGACAAATAACTAGGGCTCCACAGATTTCATTTCGGGAACCTAAGCATATTGCACAGAACATAAAACTGACCTTTACCGTCTGCAGCTCTCGGAATAGAGTGGGATGTGGAACACATCATAGATTTAATGTGGCACAGCGCTGTGTGCGGAACTTGGGTGGGCCTGTGCCTTCTTGCCCATTGCACCCGATGATTGAATCTGCTGTCACCAGCATCCTGATAATAATGAACATTCAGCTTAACGACCGTGATTATGATTATCATAATTGATGTGCAGGTGCTGTGTGTGGGGATCATTACAGCTCAACTGTATAGTGGAGAAACAGGACTTACTTATGGATCATATGGCTTGGAATAAAACGCGCCAGCTCCCCATGTCATTCCTCTGTACCGTATCACCTTTAACAATGGACTGAATGTCGTTATTGGGAATTCAGGCATATATATTTTCCTTATGTAAAAATTGATTTTTTTTTTGGATGGTTTCAGACTTTTAATTTTGAGAAATATTCCCTCCGTAATGCGGTTCATAAGTTGAATTTGTACTGATTGATAAAAGTAAGAATATCTTTTTTTTCCTCCAAAACCAGCCACAAGCTGTGAGTGACATTGCAGCTCAGCCTCATACACCTTAATGAAGCTGATCTGCAATACCAAACACAACCTAGGGACAGTCATGGTGCTGTATCTGTGTAGTTAGCACCCAGCACTGTGAGCACAGAAGCTTAGGTATCAGCTGTAACTGTGTAGTTAGCACACTAAATGCTATCCTGATGGTGTGAGCACACAAGCTGAAGTGTCAGCTGTATCTGTGTAGTTAACACCCAGCACTCCAAATGCTGCCCTGACGGTGTAATCACAGAAGCTGAGTTGTCAACTGTATCTGTGTAATTAGTACCCCAGTACTGTAAATGCTATCCTGATGGTGTGAGTACAGAAGCTGAGATGTCAGCTGTATCTGTGTAGTTAGCACCCAGCACTGTAAATAGTTCCCTGACGGTGTGAGCACATAAGCTGAAGTGTCAGCTGTATCTGTGTAGTTAGCACCCAGCACTGTAAATGTTACCATGAAGCTGAGGTGTCAGCTGTATCTGTGTAGTTAGCACCCAGCACTGTAAATGTTACCATGAAGCTGAGGTGTCAGCTGTATCTGTGTAGTTAGCACCCAGCACTGTAAATGTTACCATGAAGCTGAGGTGACAGCTGTATCTATGTAGTTAGCACCCAGCACTGTAAATAGTTCCCTGATGGTGTGAGCACATAAGCTGAAGTGTCAGCTGTATCTGTGTAGTTAGCACCCAGCACTGTAAATGTTATCATGACGTTGAGGTGTCAGCTGTATCTGTGTAGTTAGCACCCAGCACTGTAAATGTTATCATGACGTTGAGGTGACAGCTGTATCTATGTAGTTAGCACCCAGCACTGTAAATAGTTCCCTGACGGTGTGAGCACATAAGCTGAAGTGTCAGCTGTATCTGTGTAGTTAGCACCCAGCACTGTAAATGTTATCATGAAGCTGAGGTGTCAGCTGTATCTGTGTAGTTTGCACCCAGCACTGTAAATGTTACCATGAAGTTGAGGTGTCAGCTGTATCTGTGTAGTTAGCACCCAGCACTGTAAATGTTACCATGAAGCTGAAGTGTCAGCTGTATCTGTGTAGTTAGCACCCAGCACTGTAAATGTTACCATGAAGTTGAGGTGTCAGCTGTATCTGTGTAGTTAGCACCCAGCACTATAAATGTTACCATGAAGTTGAGGTGTCAGCTGTATCTGTGTAGTTAGCACCCAGCACTGTACATGTTACCATGAAGTTGAGGTGTCAGCTGTATCTGTGTAGTTTGCACCCAGCACTGTAAATGTTACCATGAAGCTGAGGTGTCAGCTGTATCTGTGTAGTTAGCACCCAGCACTGTAAATAGTTCCCTGACGGTGTGAGCACATAAGCTGAAGTGTCAGCTGTATCTGTGTAGTTAGCACCCAGCACTGTAAATGTTACCATGAAGTTGAGGTGTCAGCTGTATCTGTGTAGTTAGCACCCAGCACTGTAAATGTTACCATGAAGTTGAGGTGTCAGCTGTATCTGTGTAGTTTGCACCCAGCACTGTAAATGTTACCATGAAGCTGAGGTGTCAGCTGTATCTGTGTAGTTTGCACCCAGCACTGTAAATGTTACCATGAAGCTGAGGTGTCAGCTGTATCTGTGTAGTTAGCACCCAGCACTGTAAATAGTTCCCTGACGGTGTGAGCACATAAGCTGAAGTGTCAGCTGTATCTGTGTAGTTAGCACCCAGCACTGTAAATGTTACCATGAAGTTGAGGTGTCAGCTGTATCTGTGTAGTTAGCACCCAGCACTGTAAATGTTACCATGAAGCTGAGGTGACAGCTGTATCTATGTAGTTAGCACCCAGCACTGTAAATAGTTCCCTGACGGTGTGAGCACATAAGCTGAAGTGTCAGCTGTATCTGTGTAGTTAGCACCCAGCACTGTAAATGTTACCATGAAGCTGAGGTGACAACTGTATCTGTGTAGTTAGCACCCAGCACTGTAAATGTTACCATGAAGTTGAGGTGTCAGCTGTATCTGTGTAGTTAGCACCCAGCACTGTAAATGTTACCATGAAGCTGAGGTGTCAGCTGTATCTGTGTAGTTAGCACCCAGCACTGTAAATGTTACCATGACGTTGAGGTGTCAGCTGTATCTGTGTAGTTTGCACCCAGCACTGTAAATGTTACCATGAAGCTGAGGTGTCAGCTGTATCTGTGTAGTTAGCACCGAGCACTGTAAATGTTACCATGAAGTTGAGGTGTCAGCTGTATCTGTGTAGTTAGCACCCAGCACTGTAAATGTTACCATGAAGTTGAGGTGTCAGCTGTATCTGTGTAGTTTGCACCCAGCACTGTAAATGTTACCATGAAGCTGAGGTGTCAGCTGTATCTGTGTAGTTAGCACCCAGCACTGTAAATGTTACCATGAAGCTGAGGTGTCAGCTGTATCTGTGTAGTTAGCACCCAGCACTGTAAATGTTACCATGAAGCTGAGGTGACAGCTGTATCTATGTAGTTAGCACCCAGCACTGTAAATAGTTCCCTGACGGTGTGAGCACATAAGCTGAAGTGTCAGCTGTATCTGTGTAGTTAGCACCCAGCACTGTAAATGTTACCATGAAGCTGAGATGTCAGCTGTATCTGTGTAGTTAGCACCCAGCACTGTAAATGTTACCATGAAGCTGAGGTGTCAGCTGTATCTGTGTAGTTAGCACCCAGCACTGTAAATAGTTCCCTGACGGTGTGAGCACATAAGCTGAAGTGTCAGCTGTATCTATGTAGTTAGCACCCAGCACTGTAAATGTTACTTTGAAGCTGAGATGTCAGCTGTATCTGTGTAGTTTGCACCCAGCACTGTAAATGTTACCATGAAGCTGAGGTGTCAGCTGTATCTGTGTAGTTAGCACCCAGCACTGTAAATGCTGTCCTGATGGTGTGAGTACAGACGCTGAGGTGTCAGTTGTATCTGTGTAGTTTGCACCCAGCACTGTAAATGTTACCATGAAGCTGAGGTGTCAGCTGTATCTGTGTAGTTTGCACCCAGCACTGTAAATGTTACCATGAAGCTGAGGTGTCAGTTGTATCTGTGTAGTTAGCACCCAGCACTGTAAATGTTACCATGAAGCTGAGGTGTCAGCTGTATCTGTGTAGTTAGCACCCAGCACTGTAAATGTTACCATGAAGCTGAGGTGTCAGCTGTATCTGTGTAGTTTGCACCCAGCACTGTAAATGTTACCATGAAGTTGAGGTGTCAGCTGTATCTGTGTAGTTAGCACCCAGCACTGTAAATGTTACCATGAAGCTGAGGTGTCAGTTGTATCTGTGTAGTTAGCACCCAGCACTGTAAATGTTACCATGAAGCTGAGGTGTCAGCTGTATCTGTGTAGTTAGCACCCAGCACTGTAAATGTTACCATGAAGCTGAGGTGTCAGCTGTATCTGTGTAGTTAGCACCCAGCACTGTAAATGTTACCATGAAGCTGAGGTGTCAGCTGTATCTGTGTAGTTAGCACCCAGCACTGTAAATGTTACCATGAAGCTGAGGTGTCAGCTGTATCTGTGTAGTTAGCACCCAGCACTGTAAATGTTACCATGAAGTTGAGGTGTCAGCTGTATCTGTGTAGTTTGCACCCAGCACTGTAAATGTTACCATGAAGCTGAGGTGTCAGCTGTATCTGTGTAGTTAGCACCCAGCACTGTAAATGTTACCATGAAGTTGAGGTGTCAGCTGTATCTGTGTAGTTTGCACCCAGCACTGTAAATGTTACCATGAAGCTGAGGTGTCAGCTGTATCTGTGTAGTTTGCACCCAGCACTGTAAATGTTACCATGAAGCTGAGGTGTCAGCTGTATCTGTGTAGTTTGCACCCAGCACTGTAAATGTTACCATGAAGTTGAGGTGTCAGCTGTATCTGTGTAGTTTGCACCCAGCACTGTAAATGTTACCATGAAGCTGAGGTGTCAGCTGTATCTGTGTAGTTAGCACCCAGCACTGTAAATGTTACCATGAAGCTGAGGTGTCAGCTGTATCTGTGTAGTTAGCACCCAGCACTGTAAATGTTACCATGAAGTTGAGGTGTCAGCTGTATCTGTGTAGTTAGCACCCAGCACTGTAAATGTTACCATGAAGCTGAGGTGTCAGCTGTATCTGTGTAGTTAGCACCCAGCACTGTAAATGTTACCATGAAGCTGAGGTGTCAGCTGTATCTGTGTAGTTAGCACCCAGCACTGTAAATGTTACCATGAAGTTGAGGTGTCAGCTGTATCTGTGTAGTTTGCACCCAGCACTGTAAATGTTACCATGAAGCTGAGGTGTCAGCTGTATCTGTGTAGTTTGCACCCAGCACTGTAAATGTTACCATGAAGTTGAGGTGTCAGCTGTATCTGTGTAGTTAGCACCCAGCACTGTAAATGTTACCATGAAGCTGAGGTGTCAGCTGTATCTGTGTAGTTTGCACCCAGCACTGTAAATGTTACCATGAAGCTGAGGTGTCAGCTGTATCTGTGTAGTTTGCACCCAGCACTGTAAATGTTACCATGAAGTTGAGGTGTCAGCTGTATCTGTGTAGTTAGCACCCAGCACTGTAAATGTTACCATGAAGTTGAGGTGTCAGCTGTATCTGTGTAGTTAGCACCCAGCACTGTAAATGTTACCATGAAGCTGAGGTGTCAGCTGTATCTGTGTAGTTAGCACCCAGCACTGTAAATGTTACCATGAAGTTGAGGTGTCAGCTGTATCTGTGTAGTTTGCACCCAGCACTGTAAATGTTACCATGAAGCTGAGGTGTCAGCTGTATCTGTGTAGTTAGCACCCAGCACTGTAAATGTTACCATGAAGTTGAGGTGTCAGCTGTATCTGTGTAGTTAGCACCCAGCACTGTAAATGTTACCATGAAGCTGAGGTGTCAGCTGTATCTGTGTAGTTAGCACCCAGCACTGTAAATGTTACCATGAAGTTGAGGTGTCAGCTGTATCTGTGTAGTTTGCACCCAGCACTGTAAATGTTACCATGAAGCTGAGGTGTCAGCTGTATCTGTGTAGTTTGCACCCAGCACTGTAAATGTTACCATGAAGTTGAGGTGTCAGCTGTATCTGTGTAGTTAGCACCCAGCACTGTAAATGTTACCATGAAGTTGAGGTGTCAGCTGTATCTGTGTAGTTTGCACCCAGCACTGTAAATGTTACCATGAAGCTGAGGTGTCAGCTGTTTCTGTGTAGTTAGCACCCAGCACTGTAAATGTTACCATGAAGCTGAGGTGTCAGCTGTATCTGTGTAGTTAGCACCCAGCACTGTAAATGTTACCATGAAGCTGAGGTGTCAGCTGTATCTGTGTAGTTTGCACCCAGCACTGTAAATGTTACCATGAAGCTGAGGTGTCAGCTGTATCTGTGTAGTTTGCACCCAGCACTGTAAATGTTACCATGAAGTTGAGGTGTCAGCTGTATCTGTGTAGTTAGCACCCAGCACTGTAAATGTTACCATGAAGCTGAGGTGTCAGCTGTATCTGTGTAGTTAGCACCCAGCACTGTAAATGTTACCATGAAGTTGAGGTGTCAGCTGTATCTGTGTAGTTTGCACCCAGCACTGTAAATGTTACCATGAAGCTGAGGTGTCAGCTGTATCTGTGTAGTTAGCACCCAGCACTGTAAATGTTACCATGAAGCTGAGGTGTCAGCTGTATCTGTGTAGTTAGCACCCAGCACTGTAAATGTTACCATGAAGTTGAGGTGTCAGCTGTATCTGTGTAGTTTGCACCCAGCACTGTAAATGTTACCATGAAGCTGAGGTGTCAGCTGTATCTGTGTAGTTAGCACCCAGCACTGTAAATGTTACCATGAAGTTGAGGTGTCAGCTGTATCTGTGTAGTTTGCACCCAGCACTGTAAATGTTACCATGAAGCTGAGGTGTCAGCTGTATCTGTGTAGTTTGCACCCAGCACTGTAAATGTTACCATGAAGCTGAGGTGTCAGCTGTATCTGTGTAGTTTGCACCCAGCACTGTAAATGTTACCATGAAGTTGAGGTGTCAGCTGTATCTGTGTAGTTAGCACCCAGCACTGTAAATGTTACCATGAAGTTGAGGTGTCAGCTGTATCTGTGTAGTTAGCACCCAGCACTGTAAATGTTACCATGAAGTTGAGGTGTCAGCTGTATCTGTGTAGTTTGCACCCAGCACTGTAAATGTTACCATGAAGTTGAGGTGTCAGCTGTATCTGTGTAGTTAGCACCCAGCACTGTAAATGTTACCATGAAGCTGAGGTGTCAGCTGTATCTGTGTAGTTAGCACCCAGCACTGTAAATGTTACCATGAAGTTGAGGTGTCAGCTGTATCTGTGTAGTTTGCACCCAGCACTGTAAATGTTACCATGAAGCTGAGGTGTCAGCTTTATCTGTGTAGTTAGCACCCAGCACTGTAAATGTTACCATGAAGTTGAGGTGTCAGCTGTATCTGTGTAGTTTGCACCCAGCACTGTAAATGTTACCATGAAGCTGAGGTGTCAGCTGTATCTGTGTAGTTTGCACCCAGCACTGTAAATGTTACCATGAAGCTGAGGTGTCAGCTGTATCTGTGTAGTTTGCACCCAGCACTGTAAATGTTACCATGAAGTTGAGGTGTCAGCTGTATCTGTGTAGTTAGCACCCAGCACTGTAAATGTTACCATGAAGTTGAGGTGTCAGTTGTATCTGTGTAGTTAGCACCCAGCACTGTAAATGTTACCATGAAGTTGAGGTGTCAGCTGTATCTGTGTAGTTTGCACCCAGCACTGTAAATGTTACCATGAAGTTGAGGTGTCAGCTGTATCTGTGTAGTTAGCACCCAGCACTGTAAATGTTACCATGAAGTTGAGGTGTCAGCTGTATCTGTGTAGTTAGCACCCAGCACTGTAAATGTTACCATGAAGCTGAGGTGTCAGCTGTATCTGTGTAGTTAGCACCCAGCACTGTAAATGTTACCATGAAGCTGAGGTGTCAGCTGTATCTGTGTAGTTAGCACCCAGCACTGTAAATGTTACCATGAAGTTGAGGTGTCAGCTGTATCTGTGTAGTTTGCACCCAGCAGTGCAAAGGTAATTACCATGATGGTGTGAGCACAGAAGCTGCAGTGTCACCTGTGACCTGTATTTTACGAAGGCCAGGAATAATGATCAATCTGATCTTGCTACTCACAAAGTAAAATAAAAAGCAACAACAGCATCAAAGTGGTTATGCAGAACTATGGAGGTAAATTGTTGCCTCATCAGTACTGACATGTGCCCAGGTACTGACAGGCATATTTCAATGCTTCACAGAAGTCACCCAGTAGGACTGTAAAATTGGAAGCAAAAGTCAACTAAATGTAGATACATTTAAAAATGAATTAATAAAACTGAAACAAAAATACATCTTCTCTTTTACAAAACAGTTTGATCTGAAAAAGTAATAAAACTGGAAGAATTGCTGTTTTTTTTTATTATAATCCCCCCCAGGACACTAATAAAAGTTTTTCATCTTCTATGCACCCCAAAAAATTGCCACTTAGAAAATCCAACTATTCAAACTCAAACAAAACCTTTATATCGCCAAGCCAACAGACAAATTAAAAAGTGATAGGATAACTTTTGGAATAAAAAAAATCAATGTATCTTTTACTTCTAAAATAGCTGTTTACCTGCCTTCAAAACCTGTAGAAAACATGGTCTTCTACCCTCATACATCACAACAAGATATAAATTCAATTAGCGCACAAACCTGAGTAATATGTCCCGGTACTTCCTGATTCTCATGCTCTGTAATTTTCCATTCTTTTTGAGTGGACAGTTTCTCCTCAACAGCATTCTGCCAGCACTATGGGTACAGTAAATTCTTTCCCCTCACTTCCTAGCATGCATTGCTCCTGATACTGCCTAATGGCTTGCCTGCTCTCAACTGAAGCCGACCTCTGTGTTATGATGGTATGCAGTGTGACACATAGGAGAAAAGGAGCAGAGACAAAGATCCTTCCTCAGCTCCTCTAGGGAGACATATATCTGCCTCTACATCCTGTATAGATAAAAAGATCTGCTCTCAATTCCTGTGGAGAGACATAGAGACGATTCCATTTCCTCTTGAGCAGTAAATATACACCCTCACTTCCTGTAGAAAGCTAAAGGTCCGCCCTCACTTCCTGAAGAACGATAAAGATCCGTCTTCACTTCATGTAGCGATACAAACACTCATTTGTACTTCATGTAAAGCTAGAAAGATGCGCTCTCATTTCCTGTAGACAGGTCTGCCCTCTCTTCCTTTAGCGAGACATAGACGTGCTCTGGTTTCCTTTAAATTGATATAAATCCGCCCTTAGTTCCTGTGGAGCAACAAAGACCCATCCTCAACTCCTGTAAAGTGACAAAGTTTCACAATCACTTCCTGTAGAGTGACAAAGACCAGCCCTCACTTCCTCTAGAGCAACAAAGATCTGCCCTCACATCCTGTAGAGCGACAAAGATCTGCCCTCACTTCTTGTAGAGCAACAAAAATCTGCTCTCACTTCCTGTCGAGTGACAGATCTGCCCTCACTTCCTGTAGAGTGACAGATCTGCCCTCACTTCCTGTAGAGTGACAGATCTGCCCTCACTTCTTGTAGAGCGACAAAGATCTGCCCTCACTTCCTGTAGAGCAACAAAGATCTGCCCTCACTTCCTGTAGAGTGACAGATCTGCCCTCACTTCCTGTAGAGTGACATATCTGCCCTTACTTCCTGTAGAGTGACAGATCTGCCCTCACTTCCTGTAGAGCAACAAAGATCTGCCCTCACTTCCTGTAGAGACAAAGATCTGCCCTCACTTCCTGTAGAGTGACAAAGATCAGCCCTCACTTCCTCTAGAGCAACAAAGATCTGCCCTCACATCCTGTAGAGCAACAAAGATCTGCTCTCACTTCCAGTAGAGTGACAAATATCTGCCCTCACTTCTTGTAGAGCAACAAAAATCTGCCCTCACTTCCTGTCAAGTGACAGATCTGCCCTCACTTCCTGTAGAGTGACAGATCTGCCCTCACTTCTTGTAGAGCAACAAAGATCTGCCCTCACTTCCTGTAGAGTGACAGATCTGCCCTCACTTCCTGTAGAGCAACAAAGATCTGCCCTCACTTCCTGTAGAGAGACAAAGATCTGCCCTCACTTCCTGTAGAAAGACAAAGATCTGCCCTCACATCCTGTAGAGTGACAAAGATCTGCCCTCACATCCTGTAGAGTGACAAAGATCTGCCCTCACTTCCTGTAGAGAGACAAAGATCTGCCCTCACTTCCTGTAGAGTGACAAAGATCTGCCCTCACATCCTGTAGAGTGACAAAGATCTGCCCTCACTTCGAGTAGAGCGACAAAGATCTGCTGTCAATTTCTGTAGAGCAACAAAGCAACTCCCCCACTTTCTGTGGAGAGACAAAGACCAACATCCACTTCCTTTGATCTGTCTCAGTGTCTTTACTATTAGAGATGGATTACACTTATCAGTGGACGGTATGTCACAGAAAAGGGAGAAATCTAGTGACCAGCACTTTGCAGGGATTTATCGGGGGTAAGGAAATATAATTCATAAATAAAGTTATTTTTCTATTTATCAGATTACTTTTCCAATTAGATCAACTTGTATGAAAATACAGGGACCATTTAAGGGGCTAAAAGTTATGTTGAGTAAAAAGTTAAGGGTTAAAAGTTGAGCACGTTTGAAAATTAGTAGCTTTATTTATTTGACGCTGATATGAAGTACAAGAGCTGGAGAAACAGGATTTATGTGCTAATCCTGTCTCCTTAGGAGATCCCAGGTAAGTAGATAAAAAATGGAATGACAATAAGCGCAATATCCGGGTTACAGAAGAAAGAGTAAAACAGGATTTGCTCACCTGGGGGGTTGTGAAAGTCACAACCCCTTTCTTAGCTTGTAAGCAAAGATGGCTGCTGCCGATCCACCAAGCAGATAGAAAGCAAACATGGAGATGAAAGTGGCCATAAAACTGCGATGCCGAGGATCCAATATACGATAGGAGACCCTATGTGGTATGAATGCGGTTTTATTTGTCAAGGCATTGCAAGGTAATCATACCTCTTCATCAGGACAAACGACAATGAACTTTGTGGTTTGTCCTGATGTATATTGGATTCTCGGCAGCGCAGTTTTGCATCATTTTCATCTCCAAGTTTGCTTACTTAGATGATTCCAGCTAGCAGTGTGGTGTAGGAGAGGATGTAGCAGGAGATACGGCAGGAGCGCGGGCAGAGGGAGGTCAGGTTGCATTGTTGTCATGTGTGGCAGCTTTCATTTGTTCTCTCCAGAAATCACCATGTCTGGATGAAATACAAACTCCAAAGCTTCATTGAGTCCAACATTAGCTTCATATGATTATTGTAAACTGGACGGAGATCCTGAGGTCACAAGTCCAGGCATCCCCTCGGCTGTACAGATGGTGGAGGTACCGTGTCGTGCCAACACAATTCAGAAGCATTTATGAGAGTCTTTCATTTTTTCCAAACAAGCAATGTGTAACGTTCAATCAGCAAAGGCCCCAAATATCTTCATCTTTCACTCCGATGATTAAATACATTGTTTATTGTCTGGTCTCTTACCAAGAAGATATCTAGTTACTTTGACGAAGTAAACAACCAATGGCCACCTATATATCAACTCAATATTTTTCCTATTTGTTTTTTGTACACGGAACCTGACAGTCGCTTTATGGCCAGTAAAGTAAGCACATTGCTGTGTAGATCATTAAAAGACAAGTAGCAGCAAAACTTTCATGCCCAAAACTAATGTTTGATTGGGAAGAAAACCCAAACTATATATGTAATTTAAGCTATACATGTACAGTGTATTCAGAGTTATTAGGCTGTGGGTTGTATTTTTACCGTATCATCATTTTCATGCAGATTTCCCATCTCCACAATTTATAAACTTGCATGCTTATTGATTGAAGCAGATCAGTCGATATTTGTGTAATGAGTGGAGTTGAAGACTAAGGATACAATGCCCTTTATCAGGGTGTGCAGAATTATTAGGAGTTTGTTTTACTTCTGAAAAGTCTGAAAGTCTCTGAAAAATTGTTACCCGTCTTACAGAGGATGAAGCTCCTGAAGTTGCTCAGATAGTGAGGCAATCACACAACCATCAATAGTTCTGTTGTGAATAGTTACTGGGGTTGCAAAAACATCTTAAGAAAAAAAGACGCACATCAGCTGATGTTACACACCTGTCGTAGGTATGCCGGGCTTTCCTTTCTTTACCTGGATCCAATTCCCTCTAGTGTGCTCCACGGTGGGTTTTGCAGGTTGCCCGGCAAGGCTCGATGACATCATCTCCCTAGGCCTGCTTAAGACCCACCAAGACGCACACCTGTGTCTTAGGATTAAGACTTACATGTCTACTTTGTTTGGTGTGCTCCACCATCAGCACCGGATGTGCTTACGACTGTCTATCACTTTGTAAACCCTGCATGCCCTCTGCCTTAGTAGCCAACATTCTGCAATCCATGTGCCCACCGGACTTGAGGCTTTGTGGATCCACTGTCAGTAGCTGCATCTCGGACACATTGAGGGGTGGAATCATGGCAGTGGTATTGTTAAACATGAGCTAATTGGACCTCTTCAGGTTGAAGATGAACGGAAAATCAAATCCCAAACCTACTGCAGATGTTTAGACAACACTTTCTTTAGACAGTTATACAGGAAAAAGTCTGCATCTTTTAAGAAAAACAACATTTTTTATAAAGGACAATGCATCAAGGCCAGTTAAGGCCTTGGGTCAGTAAAGGCCTTAGAGATGAAAGAATAATGACCCGGCCTTGTCCTCACTGGACTTAAACCCTAGTGAGAACTGGTGGACCCTTTTTAATGGAATTTTGTGGTGAAGGAGAACAGTCTCTTCTATGATCAATATCTTGGGCCGTGGTTGGTGCCGCCCAAAGTGAAGAAACTGACAGACTCCATGGATGGAGCTTATGATTGAAAACAAGGACGGCCACATTACTATATTGGTCACTGATATTTTTAGGGAAATTTCAGTAATGCATTTTGTACATTTTGAGTTGTTTGGTTCTTATTCTCACTGTAACAGATGAAAATAAACAATTGAGGTGGAAAATTTCCGGTTTTCATTTTGTTGCCCAATAATTCTGCACACAGAGAGATTTTCCTTAGAAAGACAAAACCTCGTTATTACTTTCAGAATTATTCAAGTTTCAGATTTGTTAACATTTTGGATTGACTGACAATGCTGGAGTTGTTCAATAATAAAATAATCGAAAATACAAATGGCCTAATAATTGTGCCCACTTTGTATTGAGGGTGGCGAGTGCCTTTCTCCACCATGTTATTTCCTACTTATCATAGGTGCTAAATTTGATATTTCGCTTCTGCCCCTAAGACATAGGTATTGCCTTTGATATCTAGAGCCATTTGTCTTCATCATCTATTATCTATACATCAGTTCGAACATGTGTGGCGGATGGATCTTACCGCAAATGTGCTTTGATTTTCCAGCAAAATAAGGCTGTGTCACATGCGAATTTTGTTGCCGATTCACCAAACATTCAACGTCTTTACATTACTCACTGGGGAAAATGCGCAGCTCCTTAGAGGTAGGTTTGAAAATCCGAAACATGCTTTCTATTTTCTTGAAGAATTTTTATCTACAAGTGAATTCCATTTGCAAATTCTCATCCACATATATCATAAATTGTTGAATTTGCTGTAAATTAGTAGCGCAAATCCAGCACATCACATGATCATTACAAAAGTTTTAGGGTGAGTTTGGGATTAATTTAATCATACCTTGATTTTAAGATTGATTTTTGGGTGAATGTAGCCTTTAAAGGGCTTATGGTAAGAAGACCTCCATAGACCTCCATAGTACGGGAGATACCATTCTGTTCACTGGGATCTAACCAAAGAGATCCCTTAGAAATCATAAGAATGGGGATTTGTATCACAGGAATGGCCCATTTTGAAATGCATTCTTGGCTTTCTTTACGTTTATTTTTTCTGTGACTGCTGAAAATGGCCTAGAGCTGTACTCAACTTTCTCCAGCAGTTCAATATACAATTACTAGAGAGTAGATCAAGCATATGCAACTCCTCTCCATTCAAGATGGGCCATTACTGGGATCCAAAACCATGTGATTGGGATTTCTGGAGATCTGACAGCTAGATAATAAATATATTTTAATCCTGGAAATGATCCCGGAAGGCAAAGTTGAAATGGAGAGACCCTATGTAATATATTCATCACATTTCTTGCAGCGGATCTTTTGAAATTCAATTTCACCAGCTTAGCCAAATTTTTCTCTCATTCTTCAACAGTGTTGGAAATGGTGTTGACCAAGTTTTGTTTTTTTTCTCAAACCATGATTTGATTCTCTAAGTGTTTGAATTTGCGTGAAAGCGCGAATTTAAAGAAACTCAACTTGAACTCGATCCTCTATGGACCTATTTGCTGATTTCTACTGTCCAGAGAATGCTTCTATTGGGAAAATCATTAGTTGTTTGAGACACTTCTCAAAAATTGGACATTATTATCAGCAACTTTGTCTTTCTAGCTAATGCGGCCATAGAAGTTGTTTGTGCCATTGGGGTCAGTTATTGCATCCTGTGTTTGTGCCTATGTTTGTGCCTGTACCTATGTTTGTATCTCTTCCTGTGCTTGTACCTGTGTTTGTAGCTCTACCTGTGCCTGTACCTGTGTTTGTAGCTCTACCTGTGCCTGTATCAGCTCACGAGGCTGCACGTTGAGGTAGACACAGGAACGATGTTTCTTTACATTTTCCTCTGGTTCATTAAAGGTACTGCATGTACCACTTCAGCGTTAGCAAAACAAACACAGCCTTTCTAGCCTAACGGGAAAACATAACTCAAGGCATAGTCCACACACCCAACACCAAATGAGACACAAGGCTGTGTATTTATCCTCTGGTCTCCACCCACTCTACATATATTCACTCATCTTAGCCCTAAACAAGGCCAATTAACCCCTCTCAGCCCTCAGTGTGCTGGAGCGTTTTCCTAGGTTTATATCACTGAAGCTAACAACCACAGTGATACATATCTCCCCTACAGTACTTTTTCCAGTGACTTTGTCACACTGTGTTTGTAGGTCTATCCGTACCAATGTTTGTAGCTCTACTTTTATCTGTACCTGGGTTTGAAGCTCTACCTGAGCCTGCACCTGAGCATGTACCTGTGTTTGTAGCTCTACCTGTGCCTGTACCTGTGTTTGTAGCTCTACCTGTGCCTGTACCTGTGTTTGTAGCTCTACCTGTGCCTGTACCTGTGTATGTAGCTTTACCTGTCACTCTGCCTGTGGTGTGGACATTTCCTTACCCTGCATATCCTACCTGGCTTTTCTGGTAGAGTGTCTATTAAAATTACTCTTCTATATGAGAAAAATCATCATCCACCCTAAAAGAGTCAAAAAGGAAGAGCTCAATCAACCAATAAAACTTCAGATCCCCAGCAACTGAATATTTATCAGACTTCTAGAGTCCTAAATACTAAATTGAGCAGTGTCTTGTCAGCTTGTCTATCTCCTAATGCTGCAAGTAATGCACCAAGACAGAATGACAATCACAGCACAGCCACCCATCAGCTGCAATTAATCTTTTATTTAGCGTAGACAAGGAGGGAAAAAAAGCTACCATCATCCCCTTTTGAAGACTAAGGGACCCTGTTTTTGATGTTTGCATTTTGAGCAAAATTGTCCCTACCAGTTCTGACAAATTGAAACACCAGGCTAATTATGGCAGCTAATGAAGTGTGGGGACTGGTCACAGCTTGTCGCGAAACTGTTCCTTCAGCTCGGATTACACTTTCATCAATCACTTTTTTAAACTGATCCAGAATTGCTTCTGCCGAGTGCTTGGCATTTTTAATGCTGTTTCTGTAATTGCTTTTCTCCCCAAAGCTTAGACTGTTTTTTTTTTTCTTTTAAATATTACATTTATAGGACGGGATCCACAAAGTAGCGTTCATGAAAAAAAAATTTAAAAAATTCAAAAAGTGTTATTTCTTCGATCACTGGATCAACTCCTAAAAGGACGAGAAGCATAAAAGTGATACATACATTAGTTTAGTCCGTAAAAGGGAGCAGTAAAATATATTTTCGTGTATATGTTTATGAATCGTGGTCACTGGAGACTGGAGGTGTATTTAAGTCTTGCCAAACCTGGTTCATGTTCTAGACATAAATCTCATACCCACCGTGAATTTAATTGATGTAACAAAAGGCTCGGCCGACCAAAAGGCTCGGCCGACCATCATTCCTAAAAGATTCTGTCTAATTTTTTACTTCACCAATTGGACAAGCATATTCGATAAGACTCAAAATTTTCAAGCTGAGTTTGACAGGTTTTATTGTCCCATCTTTCAACACAATATGGACACCTTTGGTTCTGTCTTGCTTCGTTGACATGTATTATGATGTCATTCCACCTCATGGATCCAAGTAGAAACTTAGCAGATCATCCATCTTGGAGCCTTATGAAATATTTTGGTGGTTTTAGAAAGTTGCCTGAGTGGAGGTGTTGAAGCATTTTTAGTTTAGTGAAACTCTTGGAATGTACAGTTTCTCCTTTTTGGGACCCAGCTGATGTCCAAAGAGTGTTACTGCAAGTAAAGAAGCTGCGGAGACACCATCACGTGTTTCTCGACGCAAGCAGTGAATAGCCAGGCCTTTCCCCGGGAAGGAACAACCACGGGAAGGGCAGCATCCTATGAAGGAAAGCCACCTATGCCAAGCATGGTATCCATCCACAGACAGCTGTTTCGGGGTTTTTGCCCCTCATCAGTGTGGAGTAGGAATCTGGCTATTAGGAGCAGTGCCTAGTAAAAAGACTATAAAGGCACAGATGATTGGCCTCGGGGAGACCAAAACATCCAACACTGCGGAGACACCATCACGTGTTTCTCAACGCAGTGATTCCAGAACACTGCCCCCATCCCTTATGGGAAATATGCAAATGCAAGTAAAGAAGCTGCGGAGACACCATCACGTGTTTCTCGACGCAAGCAGTGAATAGCCAGGCCTTTCCCCGGGAAGGAACAACCACGGGAAGGGCAGCATCCTATGAAGGAAAGCCACCTATGCCAAGCATGGTATCCATCCACAGACAGCTGTTTCGGGGTTTTTGCCCCTCATCAGTGTGGAGTAGGAATCTGGCTATTAGGAGCAGTGCCTAGTAAAAAGACTATAAAGGCACAGATGATTGGCCTCGGAGAGACCAAAACATCCAACACTGCGGAGACACCATCACGTGTTTCTCAACGCAGTGATTCCAGAACACTGCCCCCATCCCTTATGGGAAATATGCAAATGCAAGTAAAGAAGCTGCGGAGACACCATCACGTGTTTCTCGACGCAAGCAGTGAATAGCCAGGCCTTTCCCCGGGAAGGAACAACCACGGGAAGGGCAGCATCCTATGAAGGAAAGCCACCTATGCCAAGCATGGTATCCATCCACAGACAGCTGTTTCGGGGTTTTTGCCCCTCATCAGTTTGGAGTAGGAATCTGGCTATTAGGAGCAGTGCCTAGTAAAAAGACTATAAAGGCACAGATGATTGGCCTCGGGGAGACCAAAACATCCAACACTGCGGAGACACCATCACGTGTTTCTCAACGCAGTGATTCCAGAACACTGCCCCCATCCCTTATGGGAAATATGCAAATGCAAGTAAAGAAGCTGCGGAGACACCATCACGTGTTTCTCGACGCAAGCAGTGAATAGCCAGGCCTTTCCCCGGGAAGGAACAACCACGGGAAGGGCAGCATCCTATGAAGGAAAGCCACCTATGCCAAGCATGGTATCCATCCACAGACAGCTGTTTCGGGGTTTTTGCCCCTCATCAGTGTGGAGTAGGAATCTGGCTATTAGGAGCAGTGCCTAGTAAAAAGACTATAAAGGCACAGATGATTGGCCTCGGGGAGACCAAAACATCCAACACTGCGGAGACACCATCACGTGTTTCTCAACGCAGTGATTCCAGAACACTGCCCCCATCCCTTATGGGAAATATGCAAATGCAAGTAAAGAAGCTGCGGAGACACCATCACGTGTTTCTCGACGCAAGCAGTGAATAGCCAGGCCTTTCCCCGGGAAGGAACAACCACGGGAAGGGCAGCATCCTATGAAGGAAAGCCACCTATGCCAAGCATGGTATCCATCCACAGACAGCTGTTTCGGGGTTTTTGCCCCTCATCAGTGTGGAGTAGGAATCTGGCTATTAGGAGCAGTGCCTAGTAAAAAGACTATAAAGGCACAGATGATTGGCCTCGGGGAGACCAAAACATCCAACACTGCGGAGACACCATCACGTGTTTCTCAACGCAGTGATTCCAGAACACTGCCCCCATCCCTTATGGGAAATATGCAAATGCAAGTAAAGAAGCTGCGGAGACACCATCACGTGTTTCTCGACGCAAGCAGTGAATAGCCAGGCCTTTCCCCGGGAAGGAACAACCACGGGAAGGGCAGCATCCTATGAAGGAAAGCCACCTATGCCAAGCATGGTATCCATCCACAGACAGCTGTTTCGGGGTTTTTGCCCCTCATCAGTGTGGAGTAGGAATCTGGCTATTAGGAGCAGTGCCTAGTAAAAAAGACTATAAAGGCACAGATGATTGGCCTCGGGGAGACCAAAACATCCAACACTGCGGAGACACCATCACGTGTTTCTCAACGCAGTGATTCCAGAACACTGCCCCCATCCCTTATGGGAAATATGCAAATGCAAGTAAAGAAGCTGCGGAGACACCATCACGTGTTTCTCGACGCAAGCAGTGAATAGCCAGGCCTTTCCCCGGGAAGGAACAACCACGGGAAGGGCAGCATCCTATGAAGGAAAGCCACCTATGCCAAGCATGGTATCCATCCACAGACAGCTGTTTCGGGGTTTTTGCCCCTCATCAGTGTGGAGTAGGAATCTGGCTATTAGGAGCAGTGCCTAGTAAAAAGACTATAAAGGCACAGATGATTGGCCTCGGGGAGACCAAAACATCCAACACTGCGGAGACACCATCACGTGTTTCTCAACGCAGTGATTCCAGAACACTGCCCCCATCCCTTATGGGAAATATGCAAATGCAAGTAAAGAAGCTGCGGAGACACCATCACGTGTTTCTCGACGCAAGCAGTGAATAGCCAGGCCTTTCCCCGGGAAGGAACAACCACGGGAAGGGCAGCATCCTATGAAGGAAAGCCACCTATGCCAAGCATGGTATCCATCCACAGACAGCTGTTTCGGGGTTTTTGCCCCTCATCAGTGTGGAGTAGGAATCTGGCTATTAGGAGCAGTGCCTAGTAAAAAGACTATAAAGGCACAGATGATTGGCCTCGGGGAGACCAAAACATCCAACACTGCGGAGACACCATCACGTGTTTCTCAACGCAGTGATTCCAGAACACTGCCCCCATCCCTTATGGGAAATATGCAAATGCAAGTAAAGAAGCTGCGGAGACACCATCACGTGTTTCTCGACGCAAGCAGTGAATAGCCAGGCCTTTCCCCGGGAAGGAACAACCACGGGAAGGGCAGCATCCTATGAAGGAAAGCCACCTATGCCAAGCATGGTATCCATCCACAGACAGCTGTTTCGGGGTTTTTGCCCCTCATCAGTGTGGAGTAGGAATCTGGCTATTAGGAGCAGTGCCTAGTAAAAAGACTATAAAGGCACAGATGATTGGCCTCGGGGAGACCAAAACATCCAACACTGCGGAGACACCATCACGTGTTTCTCAACGCAGTGATTCCAGAACACTGCCCCCATCCCTTATGGGAAATATGCAAATGCAAGTAAAGAAGCTGCGGAGACACCATCACGTGTTTCTCGACGCAAGCAGTGAATAGCCAGGCCTTTCCCCGGGAAGGAACAACCACGGGAAGGGCAGCATCCTATGAAGGAAAGCCACCTATGCCAAGCATGGTATCCATCCACAGACAGCTGTTTCGGGGTTTTTGCCCCTCATCAGTGTGGAGTAGGAATCTGGCTATTAGGAGCAGTGCCTAGTAAAAAGACTATAAAGGCACAGATGATTGGCCTCGGGGAGACCAAAACATCCAACACTGCGGAGACACCATCACGTGTTTCTCAACGCAGTGATTCCAGAACACTGCCCCCATCCCTTATGGGAAATATGCAAATGCAAGTAAAGAAGCTGCGGAGACACCATCACGTGTTTCTCGACGCAAGCAGTGAATAGCCAGGCCTTTCCCCGGGAAGGAACAACCACGGGAAGGGCAGCATCCTATGAAGGAAAGCCACCTATGCCAAGCATGGTATCCATCCACAGACAGCTGTTTCGGGGTTTTTGCCCCTCATCAGTGTGGAGTAGGAATCTGGCTATTAGGAGCAGTGCCTAGTAAAAAGACTATAAAGGCACAGATGATTGGCCTCGGGGAGACCAAAACATCCAACACTGCGGAGACACCATCACGTGTTTCTCAACGCAGTGATTCCAGAACACTGCCCCCATCCCTTATGGGAAATATGCAAATGCAAGTAAAGAAGCTGCGGAGACACCATCACGTGTTTCTCGACGCAAGCAGTGAATAGCCAGGCCTTTCCCCGGGAAGGAACAACCACGGGAAGGGCAGCATCCTATGAAGGAAAGCCACCTATGCCAAGCATGGTATCCATCCACAGACAGCTGTTTCGGGGTTTTTGCCCCTCATCAGTGTGGAGTAGGAATCTGGCTATTAGGAGCAGTGCCTAGTAAAAAGACTATAAAGGCACAGATGATTGGCCTCGGGGAGACCAAAACATCCAACACTGCGGAGACACCATCACGTGTTTCTCAACGCAGTGATTCCAGAACACTGCCCCCATCCCTTATGGGAAATATGCAAATGCAAGTAAAGAAGCTGCGGAGACACCATCACGTGTTTCTCGACGCAAGCAGTGAATAGCCAGGCCTTTCCCCGGGAAGGAACAACCACGGGAAGGGCAGCATCCTATGAAGGAAAGCCACCTATGCCAAGCATGGTATCCATCCACAGACAGCTGTTTCGGGGTTTTTGCCCCTCATCAGTGTGGAGTAGGAATCTGGCTATTAGGAGCAGTGCCTAGTAAAAAGACTATAAAGGCACAGATGATTGGCCTCGGGGAGACCAAAACATCCAACACTGCGGAGACACCATCACGTGTTTCTCAACGCAGTGATTCCAGAACACTGCCCCCATCCCTTATGGGAAATATGCAAATGCAAGTAAAGAAGCTGCGGAGACACCATCACGTGTTTCTCGACGCAAGCAGTGAATAGCCAGGCCTTTCCCCGGGAAGGAACAACCACGGGAAGGGCAGCATCCTATGAAGGAAAGCCACCTATGCCAAGCATGGTATCCATCCACAGACAGCTGTTTCGGGGTTTTTGCCCCTCATCAGTGTGGAGTAGGAATCTGGCTATTAGGAGCAGTGCCTAGTAAAAAGACTATAAAGGCACAGATGATTGGCCTCGGGGAGACCAAAACATCCAACACTGCGGAGACACCATCACGTGTTTCTCAACGCAGTGATTCCAGAACACTGCCCCCATCCCTTATGGGAAATATGCAAATGCAAGTAAAGAAGCTGCGGAGACACCATCACGCACATCTGTGCCTTTATAGTCTTTTTACTAGGCACTGCTCCTAATAGCCAGATTCCTACTCCACACTGATGAGGGGCAAAAACCCCGAAACAGCTGTCTGTGGATGGATACCATGCTTGGCATAGGTGGCTTTCCTTCATAGGATGCTGCCCTTCCCGTGGTTGTTCCTTCCCGGGGAAAGGCCTGGCTATTCACTGCTTGCGTCGAGAAACACGTGATGGTGTCTCCGCAGCTTCTTTACTTGCATTTGCATATTTCCCATAAGGGATGGGGGCAGTGTTCTGGAATCACTGCGTTGAGAAACACGTGATGGTGTCTCCGCAGTGTTGGATGTTTTGGTCTCCCCGAGGCCAATCATCTGTGCCTTTATAGTCTTTTTACTAGGCACTGCTCCTAATAGCCAGATTCCTACTCCACACTGATGAGGGGCAAAAACCCCGAAACAGCTGTCTGTGGATGGATACCATGCTTGGCATAGGTGGCTTTCCTTCATAGGATGCTGCCCTTCCCGTGGTTGTTCCTTCCCGGGGAAAGGCCTGGCTATTCACTGCTTGCGTCGAGAAACACGTGATGGTGTCTCCGCAGCTTCTTTACTTGCATTTGCATATTTCCCATAACACAAGGAGTGTTACTGACATTATTCCCTGGGAAAGCAATTAAGACAGTAAAGTCAAAACGCGTTGGTTTTAACACTGGAGATTACTTTTTATTCAGGCTCCCAAGATAAATGCACATTTTTAGAGTCCGGAATCGGAGGTGATATCTCGTCCATCCAATCAAAACCATAAACTCTACTGATGAGAAGTAAAATCTCAGAAATAGCTGGCTTGGCTATTATTTTGGGGCATATTCTAAGGCTTTATTTTTTGCAAACATCAGCTAATGAGGTAGCTACTTATAGGTGACGCTAAAGACACAGTTATCCCACAAATTACATATATCACCTGTCTGCAGACTAGATGATGAATGTATGATTGGTGGGGATCTGGGATTTACCATTGATCATGAGATCAGAGGTCCTACATCCCCTTTGTGAATGGCTTAATAGTATGCATGGGGGAAACTGCTTTGTCCATTGTTGATGGGAACAGTGGTCGCACTGCTCTTCCCATAGACTCATCAAAATAATTGGAGCAGTGGTCATATTTGCACACTACCGCTCCATTTACATTTTGAGACCTGGATCTGGTAGGGTCCCAGTAGTTGGACCTCAATTGAGTTTACCAAGTATCTTGGTGATCAACAAGTTTTTTGTTTGTTTGTTTTTTTGTGTTTTGCAAATATTCAAATTGACCCATGTCCACATTTTTTGTGATTAGTGTAAATCCTAGTAGGCCTCGCGCAAAGTCATGATGTGCTTTGTGGGACCTAGTAGGTGCAGAAGATGCTAGGAGCTGGAGGAAGACACCGCACAGAACACTGGCCCAAAAAAAGACCCTCGGAGTGGGGCAGATGGGATTAATTATTCTGTTGACCTGTCTTTATTATTGTTATGCTCGGGGCTTAATACATATTTAGTTTGCATTGAATAAATTCCATGTGAATTGTATTTTCCAACCAAATTTGAGTTAATCTGAATTTTAATTTTGGAAAATTCGCAAAAGGTCCGACTCCCGACAACTATGACAAATGAGAAAGCCGCAGCAAAGGAAATGTGATATTACAGGGCAGCCCATCAGGCGAATGTGATACCTGGATGTCACGAGTCCACTCTTGCCGAGATCCTCACCGCTATTACTACCTGTAAATACAGAATCTGTTTGCAAAATATTATTTGGATGATTCCACTTCCATGTTCTACTCTTTTAAGTGACCTTAAATGCATCTTTCCAAAACAAAAACAAAAAAGAAAACACTTCTTAAAATACATAAACACAGTCATAAAATTAAGACCGAAAATTCCAAGTCAAGTCATGAAGCATAATGTGGCGGAATAGATGAGCCGGCTCTGCTTGTTTAGTAAAACGCTTTGCATCTGACATATTTCACAGAACGCACTTTCAGTAGTTTGCAGCACTCGTGATATGGCGTTCGTTACCGCCAGCTAATTAGCAGGATATATACTCAGGATAAATTCCTAGGTCATTAATGTAAATGTAAATTGTAAGGTCATGCAGAATTACATGCTTTGTGTTCAGAAAATTCAGGTTAGCCACTCAATGATAGTAAATTACGCCATGCTTAATAAATCCACAAAGTTTGCCGCTGTAGAATCCTTTCCTCCACTTCTAATTTCATTGTTATTTTTATTGTATCGCTGCAATTCACATTCATGACGAAGTTTAAGAGCAATTTCACCCAAATGTCATGGTCATGAGCAGTCATAAAGTAATGAGGATACTGCTCCACAGCAACGAGTAGCGGAAAGATCTGAAGATTGGGCCTCATGCCCACAGACGTGTTTTACTCTTTGCAACCCCCAAGTTTTACTGACCCATCATATAAGGTTTCTATAAGTTTATGGACCTTTACGATACAACCCTATGCCACCAATTTCATAAGGATTCATATGGAGAACTCTTCTGTCATATTCTTGATGAAGCAAATGGAAAAAAAATGGCAGGTGCGCTCCATCAACTGCCATGTGTAGGGAGACATAGCTCTGAAGATGCAGCTCAGGTTCAATGGAGCAAAGCTGCAGTATCACACACAACCTGTTGACAGGTGGGGAGCTGTTTCTGGAAAAAAAATGCATATATGTTTCTCTAATCTTTGGCAACCCCTTTGTCACGATTCCTCTGCTCAGAGTGTCTGGGACTCTGTGATGGACAGCTCTGTCATCCTATCCTGTGCTGGGGCGTGCTGAGCTGTCGGTCCTTTGATTGACGGCTTGGTTGACTTATCTGATTGGGAGGTGCTGAAATTTCCACAGGTGCTCCCTGTTCTTGGTAATTACCCAGCTATTTAGATGAGCTGTCTGGTCCAGATCACTGCGAGTCAAAAGCTTGTTCTAAGCCTGTGCTCTCTGGTGTGTGTTCACCTGTACCCTGTGTTGTAAGTTCTGATCTTCTACTGACCTTTGGATCGTGTTCAGAGTACCCATTTGTCATCACCCTTTTGCATTTTATATTCTGGTGCTGACGTTTGGATCGTGTTCTGACTATCCGTTTGTCATCGCCCCTTTGCATTTTATATTCTGCTGCTGACCTTTGGACAGTGTTCTGACTACCCGTTTGTTATTGCCTCTTTGCTTATCCGCTATTTCTTTGGTTTTCTGACCCTGGCATATGACCTGACTTCTGACTTTGTATTTTTCCCTTGGTTTACTACATGCTCTTTTGGTATTGACCCCAGAACTTTTGACTGCGCTGATTCACGGCCTGGTCGTCACACCCTTTAACAAAATTCCAAGTTCAACATCTATACGTGCAATGTATCAAGAAATGTTTGGTATAACCTCCGTATTTTGCCTCCTTTACTTTCTCTCTGCTGATTATTGCTTTCATTTGAGTGTGATTTAAGAGCAGTAGTTTGAGCCTTCTGCTACTCCCTCTCCTCTCTCATCATAGCATGTAGTGGTATGCAAACACTGAGTTATTTCGGCTGCATCTCCCTCCTTCCCCTTTTTTTACCACTTTTTTTGTTGTAGCATTCAAGATGCGTATTTGTTGGGAGGAAAGCAAGTACAAGTTATGTAAAAGTAAAATAATGAGATAAAAATACAGATAATTTAATTTTTTTAATACAGAAGAAACAGCGTAAGCAAAAAAAATGCTAGAAAATGTTAAAAAAAAATGTAACAACACATAACATATTACTTTCTCACTGAGTAGTTTGCATCATCCAAGCACATATAATATGTACATTTTTTTTATAACAGCCTTAGGTTCGATCTCGAGCCACGGCGACTTGATGGATGAACAATCTGTAGGTAGATTGATCTTGTGCAAGCGTAGATAGGTCTACCAGGGTCTTGTCCACTGTTATCTCGATAGTATCAAGGCATCGGTTGCTGGTCCTCCTCTTCACCTTGTTCCTTCGATTCTTCCGATCTTCTCTAGTGATTGCTCTCTTCTTATGATGTGTCCAAAGTAGTTGGTGATCCTTGCTTCTAGTGACATGTCTGGCTTGTTTTGTTTGTTCTTCTTGCCATCCATGGTATTGATAATATCCTTCTCCAGCTCCTGATATCAAAGGTGTCAGTTCTTCTTCTGCTTTGTTTCATCATCTTTTGTCTTGTTTCTTTATTATAACATTACGTAACTCTTTATTTCATTAGTATTTTACATGTATCATCATTTCTTTTGGTTTCCTATCTATAACACACAGAGCTCCGTCATATTTTGCATCTTCTGCCACTTTGTACATGAGAAATTGAAATGATAATCGTCTGGACTACAATTATTCTAAAGCCTTATGGGCAATACATAAGGATGTCTGGGAATTAAGAATTATAGGCGCCGAGTGCTTTCAATGGCTGAAATATTGTAAACTTGTTTCACCGGGGCCAGCAATGGTGTCAATGTACTTTGTGTGAAAAGTGCAAAAGAAGCATTAGTGTCTGACACAGCTACTTGAAATAAGTGAAATTAATGGAGCTCTATTCATGTAAGACAAGGCCACAAAACCTCTTTCATGCTGCTTACAGTCAGAAAAAAAGTCAATACGTTTTTATTACTCGCAGATGACCTACATTTTGCTCTACAAGTGCCAAGCCCACTAATTGGTTTCTGTTGTAAGAAAAGTTTGCCCCCGACCAAAACCTAGGGGTGGATCAATCAATCTCTTTTAGGGTAGCTTAGTGGTCTCTTGGCGATTGGAATAAAATCTGTGTTAGGTCAGAAAATGATTGTAGTAGGCATAACTGTCACCCTGCGACATTAATATATCTAATGTGTTTTGTAACAAAGAGTTAAAGCCGAGGATGCTTCTCGCTCCGGCTGCACAGCTCAGCAGTTTTTGCCAGGCTTGTCAAGTGAGTCAACGAGATTTCCATTTACAGCGTTACAGCCCCAGAGTAAGAGAGTCGATAAGGTACAAGCTCGAGGTCAGTGGTCACACTTTGTAAGAACGGTTGGACAAATCCAAGTAAAATGCCATCAAAGTAACTCTGAGCACCACTTTGTGACAAGCCGGTCCGGTAGAGGTAAATTTATTGTTGACATGACATTAGGATACACCTTGGGCCTCCGCAATCCTCATCACCAGTGATGTTAAAGCATATGACAGTTTAGCTAATTTAGGTTATTGTTGTGAATTCTGTTGTCGGGCTCCCTCCTGTGGTCATGAATGGTACTTCGGCTGGTTCTGTCCATGGACTTCCTCTGGTGAGTGTTTCTGAGTTTCACAGGTGACGAGGTTAATTCGTTAGCTGCTGCTCTATTTAACTCCACTTAGATCTTTGCTCCATGCCACCTGTCAATGTTCCAGTATTGGTCTGTTCACTCCTGGATCGTTCTTGTGACCTGTCTTCCCATCAGAAGCTAAGTTCCAGCTTGTATTTCTTTGGTTTGCTATTTTTCTGTCCAGCTTGCTATTTAATTTGTTGTCTTGCTTGCTGGAAGCTCTGGGACGCAGAGGGAGCGCCTCCGCACCGTGAGTCGGTGCGGAGGGTCTTTTTGCGCCCTCTGCGTGGTCTTTTTGTAGGTTTTTGTGCTGACCGCAAAGTAACCTTTCCTATCCTCGGTCTGTTCAGTAAGTCGGGCCTCACTTTGCTAAATCTATTTCATCTTTGTGTTTGTATTTTCATCTTTACTCACAGTCATTATATGTGGGGGGCTGCCTTTTCCTTTGGGGAATTTCTCTGAGGCAAGGTAGGCTTTATTTTTCTATCTTCAGGGCTAGCTAGTTTCTTAGGCTGTGCCGAGTTGCATAGGGAGCGTTAGGCGCAATCCACGGCTATTTCTAGTGTGTTTGATAGGTTTAGGGATTGCGGTCAGCAGAGTTCCCACGTCCCAGAGCTTGTCCTTATTATCAGTAACTATCAGGTCATTCCGTGTTCTCTTAACCACCAGGTCCATGATTGTCCTGACCACCAGGTCATAACAGGTTATTCATCATAGAATGAAAAATGATATGCAACTTTTCAATATCTTTGCTTGTCGCCATTTAGCAAAATCCTTAATTATCTACAGTACTTCTTGAGGATGCAAATCTGTTTTGGTCATGAGGTGGGACACATACAGTAGATGCATGTTTCCTAGAGTAAAGTATATGAGCAATCAACTTGTTTTTATCCAGTGTTTATAATGAAGGTTCCTAATGGGTACGTTTAAAACTGGAAGAAATTGATAAAATATGAGGGATAATCTCAAAGTAATGCCTCCCGTTCATTTAAATGGAAACTGCAACAGATACAAAGCGCATAATAACACAGTTGAATAGAGCAAGGTTTCAGGTCCATAACATTATTTTTCCACATAGACACCGCTAGAGATGAGCTTCAGAAAATCCCACTCCATGGTCCAGGGCAGTTCTCTTTGGCCGTGGACAAGAGCTGCATGAATTTCCTGACATTCCAAGATCTCAAGCTCATTTTATGTTTTTGCTGTTTTTGCTGTGCTGACGCATTATAACCTGTGTACTGTACAATGCACAGATGGGTCATACCATGCCGGCAAATCAAACCTCTTTCTGGCGAGCTTGGAATGTCAGGAAATTCGCAAAGCTCCTGTCCATGGCCAAAGAGCACTGACTTGCACCATGGTTTAGAGTTGCGCAAAACGATCTGCTCATCGCTGGTTACCACCATTTTTTATGAATTTTTGCTAGCGTTGAACCAAGACCCTTGTAAAAATCTGAATCAACAGTCAAGCCTCTTTTTTTACACCTACGATGACAGCGTCATTGTCTGGAAAAGGTTGCCCACATAGGCCATCTTTCATCAGCTAAAAGAGATGGAAGTCTGATGTTGCCAAATCTGGACAATATGGTAGATGTGGTAGGACAGGCAGGCAAAAGTTTAAAATGTGCTCATTGGTCCATCAGGTCCTAACGGATTTGAATTCGGTGCTCTTCCTGTTCCTGTGTAAGCATTCGCAGGACCTACCTGACACAAACTTTGTGATAACCTAATGTTGCCAACATCTTTTCATGTTCATCATTCTATAATGCTGTATATCTGCCCCCAGCCCAACCTGTAAGAGATGAAAAATAACTTTTATTATTTACCGGGGCTGTCCGGTCTGAGGGGTGTCGTTCTTCTTGGCTCGGTGCCTACCATCTTCTTATGATCGCCGCCCTCCTGCTTGCTTCATGTGGAAGAGGCGTCGCTGCATCATCCACACAGTCCCACCGGTACCTCGCTCCTGCGCAAGCGTACTTATCTGTCCTTTTGAGGGCAGAGCAAAGTACTGCAGTGCACATAATAAACATAGGATGTAGAGCAAAAAAAAAAAACTATGAATTCTCTCCTCACTGTTCACCTCCATTGCTCATTATCCCCCGTATGGTCCTCTTCTTAACTCCGCCACATGCTGAAAACCCGCGTGTCTTCTCACTAGGCCTGGACTTCCAGACATGATGAGGCATTGGATGTCTATGATCATGCCTCCTGGCGATGATGACAATTTATGCCTAAACAGTGATATTCTGAGAAATGTCCAGAAAATCTTCATAACATATACCTTCAGTTGAAGGCGCAAATAAGATGTAAGAAGAACTTTGAAAGTCGCTAAATGAAACAATAGAAAGAGAAGGTATCTCTTCGGAATCAGTAGCGCATGACCAACTTAGAATCCCATCTTTCAAAATGCGTAACTTTCATATCAAAGTAAATTTCTGCTTAAGTTAACTTTTTTTCTACTTTTTGTTGAAAATTACTTTTTTTTTTATTACCAAGACCATACTTTCCTCAGCACATAAGCTTTCAGGAAATGCCACCAACTTTGATGCTAAATCTTTAAATGTGTATTTGGCCTTCTCATCAACATATGCTCTGACACATAATTACCAGCTGTTTTGTGCTATAAATTGTAGACAAAATCATCCTCCAGGGTGGCCGTAATGTGAGGACTCCAGTTAGAGTGTACCGTAAGGCCCTCAGTTGCCATGGAAACGGGGGCAAGTCGTACAATGAAATCCTAGCATAAGTAAAAATATTAAGATTCTCTCCAACGCTGAGAGGATGAGGTCAACACTGCTGTTCCACCACTTGCATTTATCATTACTGATCCAAGGGCATCGGGGAAAGAGAGAGTTCACATATAGTTTTCTAACTTTATATATCCCTTAAGACATTAGCTGGAAGAAAAAAAATGAAAAGTTCCTCGTTAGACTTGTAGCCTTTGTATATCTTGTGCGTAGCACTACTGATATTCCATTTTTTTTATTCCTTTTTGGTTTTTTAGATATTAGGTTAACAGAATCGGTTTTGTTGCTTTACTATGGTATTAAATAAGAAACGTTTATTTGAGGGGTATAAATTAACATTTTTGTTAGCGTTCACAATTCTCCAATTTCCCTTTTAGGTGATTGCTTCTTTCTGTACATGTGAGACTTGGGAATCTTCACAAATTTTGAAAAGTTTAAATGCTCCTTAGAAGTCATCAGTTCTTATTCTTCAGGGGGTCCTGAAATTACGTTTTATATACAGGAAATGTCAGTTTCCTCTTTTCTAGTTTCTTCCTTTTTTTTCTGATCAAAAAGTCACTGAGGAAATTTGTCTAATTTAGTTTCACAAGAAAAAGTTAAATTCTAATTGCAATTTCAAATAAAAGTAAAATTGAAAATATTGAAATAATTATTTTTTTTTTTTGAACATCCAATATTCCATGAGAATTCTAGACCTTTATATATGTAAAATTAGCATTAATTCAGTTTTATGATTTTATAACATTTGTAAAAAATATTATGGTACAGTGCAAGTTTTATTTTTGTTCTTGTTTTTGTTTATTTTTGTCATATAGTTTCTTTATACCCAGGAAGATCTCGTATTTAAAATACTAATAAATATATTTTTCATTCTGTGCAGTGACGATTCCATAAATTCACATTTGCGTGTAATTCGATTGTATGAGTACACTGCTATTGCAACATTTTTACAGCAATTTTTTGTCTAATTTTTGTGAAAATTAAATAAATATATTTTCTTTTGAATTTTACATAAATTAAAAGACCAATTTCCACCAGACACCAATTTTGAACATATTGTAAGGCGCGATTCATACATGCGGTGTCGTTTTTTTTCCAACCGAACGCAGGAGTGTTAGGGGCTGGTTTCATACAAAGTATTTAGTAAAGTTTTTGTTAAACCATTTTTGGGCTGAAAAGCTGGAGGTTTATGTAGTAGGGGTAGATTTTAGATTTTTATTTTCTGACTGCTAGTTCTAAATACATCAAACCGTGCTCAATACTGAGACTGGTGTAAGATACGCCAGTATTCGAAAATTTAGTAAAACGCCACTAAGCGAAACAAATAAAAACAGTATACAAACTTTTCAAACACAGTATAAAAAAACTCTAAATCGAGCCTAATACATAAAATAAAAGTGCAAATAAGGATTTACGTTCACCTTTAGGCCATGTTCAGGAGTGGAACCTATGAGAAAAAAAAAAACTATAGTTCAAAGAAATGGACCTGTTCTGTGTTTTGGAGCCACTCCTGGTTTTGACTTTAAAATACTGATGAAACGCTGACCACAAAAATGAGTCAAAGTTTTTTTGAAGACTTTCATAGTTATAATGGAAAAGTTTTTAGTGTCAAAGAGTTCTTTACACTAGTCTTCACTTTCTATCTGAACTTGTTTTGACTTTTTTGTCTAAAAAGAAAAACAATCCATCCACTGTAAAAATGCTATAAAAACTCATTAAAAACGCATCGTGGTAAAAAAAAGCAGCATGTTCATTAATTTTGCATTTTCTTTTCGCGTTTTTCCCACTATTCTATGCATTGGGAAAAAACGCAAAAAAAGCATCAAAAACGTATAAAAAAAAAAGCGCAAAAAACGCATCAAAAACGCGAAAAAAACGCATGCGGATTTCTGGCAGAAATGTCCGGTTTTTGTCAGGAAAATTTTTTGACAGAAATCCTGACGTGTGCACATACCCTGAATGTAACAAAAATATAAAATAAAAACAGCAGAGTTACCATTCATTTTTGACACTTTGCGTCCCCAAAATATTGCCAAATATAGAAAATATATATAAAAAAGTTATGAGTTGCAGAATATGTCCACTAAAAATGTTTAAGTTTAATTTTTTTTATTTCTTTAAAAACTGTAGAACAACAAAAACAACTTTGTAAATTTGTAAATTCGCCATGATCTGCAGAATAAAGTTGGCCCTACCTTGCAATGAACACCATGAAAATAAAAACTAGGCTACAATGGTGTAATTTTTTTATCTTTTTTTATTATTTTTTTACCATTAAACTCATAATTTTTTTTCACCTAGCTTTCGGTACATTACATAGTAAATTAACTTGTGGCATTAAAGACTAACACTTGTCTTGTCTTTTTGGAAGTGCATTTGAATAGCAAGGTTGATTGCTGTTGAGGGGAACTAGAAAAAAAAATCTCTATAAATCTTCAGCAGAGCGAGTGTGAGCGAGCTGAGTGTGGCCTGAGCGTAAGTGTGGACGGCGGTAAGTGTGACTTGTGATTCAGTGACTTTGGAGTCAGGGAGTTTCCAAGGGAGGAATTACTGAATTGCTGTCTGATTTTTATTAATACTTTGTATTTATTTTTATTTTTTTATTGAACTGTTCTGTCTGGTGCAATCCCCATTAGGAAATGTGCTCCACTATTGTTAATGCCATCCAGTGCACATCTTGCCACATGTATGCAGTCCTTGAGCAGCCGATCGAGGGTGCATACTGCTGTGCGAGATGTGAGCACGTTGTGCATTTGGAAGCCCAGATTCTGACTCTAAATGTGCAGCTGGCAACACTGAGATCCATTGACAATATGGAGAGGAGTCTTCTGCTCACGGAGCAGACGCTCAATGGGACAGATGAGGGGGGGATGGTGGGATGGAGCTGCAGGACAATGAAGTAGCAAGCTGGGTGACAGTTAGGAAGCGGGGTAGAGGGAAGAGTGCCAGGGAGGCTAGTCCTGATCTGGAACACCCCAATAAGTTTGCTAAGTTGGCAGATGAGGGGGGTGCCAGTACAGGGGTAGCACTGCTGCAGCCAGGCATGTCCTCTGAAAGCCGGAGGAGTGACTGCTCCAGTAAGGAGGGAAATAGGAGAGCAGGGCAGGCCAGACAGGTGCTGGTAGTGGGCGACTCAATTATTAGGGGAACAGATAGGGCAATCTGTCACAAAGACAGGGATCGTTGAATAATGTGCTGCCTACCTGGCGCTCGAGTCCGACACATCGCTGATTGGGTGGACAGATTATTGGGAGGGGCTGGTGAGGACCCAGTGGTCATGGTGCACATTGGCACTAATGACAAAGTTAGAGGTAGGTGGAAGGTCCTTAAAGATGATTTCAGGGAATTAGGCTGCAAGCTGAAAGCAAGGACCTCCAACGTGGTATTTTCCGAAATACTGCCGGTACCACGTGCCACGCCAGAGAGGCAACGGGAGATTAGGGAGGTTAATAAGTGGCTCAAGAATTGGTGTAGGAAAGAGGGGTTTGGGTTCCTGCAGAACTGGGCCGACTTCTCAGTTGGCTACAGGCTCTACGCTAGGGACGGGCTGCACCTCAATGGGGAAGGTGCAGCTGTGTTGGGGGGAGAAAATGGCTAGAAGGTTGGAGGATTGTTTAAACTAGGAATTGGGGGGGAGGGTATTCATTTTATAGGAGGGGAAGATAGTGCAGACAGAGACCTGGGCACAAATAAGGAAGTTGGGGGTGGCGGTGGCATGGGGGGTGGGGTCAGAACAGTTAATAATTTAAGAAATAGAAGTACAGAGAGGAACATAAAGTGCATGTATACTAATGCCAGAAGCCTCGCCAACAAAATGGATGAATTAGAACTAATGTTGTTGGAGCATAATTATGACATGGTGGGGATATCTGAAACATGGCTGGATGAGAGCCATGACTGGGCTGTTAACTTGCAGGGCTATAGCCTGTTCAGAAATGACCGTACAGATAAGCGAGGGGGTGGGGTGTGTCTATATGTAAAATCATCCTTAAAACCCATCCTGTGCGATAATATAGGTGAATTTAATGAAAATGTAGAATCCCTGTGGGTGGAGATAAGGGGAGGGGGAAAAAATAATAAATTACTGATAGGGGTTTGTTATAAATCTCCAAAAATAATGGAAGCAATGGAGAATATCCTCGTAAAGCAAATAGATGAAGCTGCGACTCAAGGAGAAGTCATTATTATGGGGGACTTCAACTACCCTGAAATAGATTGGGGAACAGAAACCTGCAGTTCCAGCAAAGGTAATCGGTTTTTGACAATTATGAGAGACAATTACCTTTCACAACTGGTTCAGGACCCAACAAGAAGGGGGGCACTGCTAGACCTAATATTAACCAACAGGCCAGACCGCATATCAAATATAAGGGTTGGGGGTCACTTGGGAAATAGCGATCACAAAATATTAAGTTTTCATGTATCCTTTAAAAAGATGTGTAGTAGAGGGGTTACAAGGACACTAAACTTCAGGAGGGCAAATTTCCAACGGATGAGAGAGGATCTTGGTGCAATTAACTGGGTCGATATCCTGAGACACAAAAATACACAAAGAAAATGGGAGACGTTTATTAGCATCCTGGATAGGACCTGTGCACAGTATATACCGTATGGGAATAAACATACTAGAAATAGGAGGAAACCAATATGGCTAAATAGAGCTGTAAGGGGCGCAATAAGTGACAAAAAGAAAGCATTTAGAGAATTAAAGGAAGTAGGTAGTGAGGAGGCATTAAATAAATACAGAAAATTAAATAAATTCTGTAAAAAGCAAATCAAGGCAGCAAAGATTGAGACAGAGAGACTCTTTGCCAGAGAGAGTAAAAATAATCCTAAAATATTCTTTAACTACATAAATAGTAAGAAACTAAAAAATGATAGTGTTGGCCCCCTTAAAAATAGTCTGGGTGAGATGGTGGATGAGGATGAGGAAAAAGCCAATATGCTAAATGACTTTTTTTCATCAGTATTTACACAAGAAAATCCCATGGCAGACAAAATGTCTAGTGTGCGGCGGCGTCTGAAAATCACTAAAATTGACAAATCTCCGGGCCCGGATGGGATACACCCTCGAGTACTGCAGGAATTAAGTACAGTCATTGATAGACCATTATTTTTAATCTTTAAAGACTCCATAATAACAGGGTCTGTGCCGCAGGACTGGCGTATAGCAAATGTGGTGCCAATATTCAAAAAGGGAATAAAAACTGAACTCGGAAATTATAGGCCAGTAAGCTTAACCTCTACTGTGGGTAAAATCCTGGAGGGCATTCTAAGGGACGCTATACTGGAGTATCTGAAGAGGCATAACCTCATGACCCAGTATCAGCACGGGTTTACTAGGGACCGTTCATGTCAGACTAATTTGATCAGTTTCTATGAAGAGGTAAGTTCCGGATTGGACCAAGGGAACCCAGTGGACGTAGTGTATATGGACTTTTCAAAAGCTTTTGATACGGTGCCACACAAAAGGTTGATACATAAAATGAGAATAATGGGGATAGGGGAAAATATGTGCAAGTGGGTTGAGAGCTGGCTCAGGGATAGGAAACAAAGGGTGGTTATTAATGGAGCACACTCGGACTGGGTAGCGGTTAGCAGTGGGGTACCACAGGGGTCAGTATTGGGCCCTCTACTTTTTAACATATTTATTAATGACCTTGTAGGGGGCATTCAGAGTAGAATTTCAATATTTGCAGATGACACTAAACTCTGCAGGGTAATCAATACAGAGGAGGACAATTTTATATTACAGGATGATTTATGTAAACTAGAAGCTTGGGCTGATAAATGGCAAATGAGCTTTAATGGGGATAAATGTAAGGTCATGCACTTGGGTAGAAGTAATAAGATGTATAATTATGTGCTTAATTCTAAAACTCTGGGCAAAACCGTCAATGAAAAAGACCTGGGTGTATGGGTGGATGACAAACTTAAATTCAGTGGCCAGTGTCAGGCAGCGGCTACAAAGGCAAATAAAATAATGGGATGCATTAAAAGAGGCATAGATGCTCATGAGGAGAATATAATTTTACCTCTATACAAGTCACTAGTTCGACCACACTTAGAATACTGTGCACAGTTCTGGTCTCCGGTGTTTAAGAAAGACATAGCTGAACTGGAGCGGGTGCAGAGAAGAGCGACCAAGGTTATTAGAGGACTGGGGGGTCTGCAATACCAAGATAGGTTATTACACTTGGGGCTATTTAGTTTGGAAAAACGAAGACTAAGGGGTGATCTTATGTTAATGTATAAATATATGAGGGGACAGTACAAAGACCTTTCTGATGATCTTTTTAATCATAGACCTGAAACAGGGACAAGGGGACATCCTCTGCGGTTGGAGGAAAAAAGGTTTAAGCATAATAACAGACGCGGATTCTTTACTGTAAGAGCAGTGAGACTATGGAACTCTCTGCCGTATGATGTTGTAATGAGTGATTCATTACTTAAATTTAAGAGGGGACTGGATACCTTTCTGGAAAAATATAATGTTACAGGGTATATACACTAGATTCCTTGATAGGGCGTTGATCCAGGGAACTAGTCTGATTGCCGTATGTGGAGTCGGGAAGGAATTTTTTTCCCCAATGTGGAGCTTACTCTTTGCCACATGGGTTTTTTTTGCCTTCCTCTGGATCAACATGTTAGGGCATGTTAGGTTAGGCTATGGGTTGAACTAGATGGACATATAGTCTTCCTTCAACCTTAATAACTATGTTTGTCTTGCAAAAATCAACTGAAAAAAAAAAAGTTATGACTCTTGGAAAAATTAAAGTGAAAAAAATGAAAAACGGCTTTTAGTAGTAGGAGGTTAAAAAGGAATGTTAATCGACAAAGTACAGGCTGCTGTATGTATATAAATCTACATATTATATATATTTTTTGTGTAATGGTTTACAAAACTGCATCAAAAACAGCATAAAAACCTGCATGTGTGAACCTAACGTAACGTAGGTGGGGGATCACCTGAACCATTGCACTCGCCGCGCCGTACCATCCGGATTGACTACTTGGCAATACAAAGTAAGCTAAGATTACGTCTTATTATTTTGATTCTTTTTTTTTTTTTTCCCTGCTCGTTAATTCTACAGTTGGCCTATAAAAACATAATACTGCACCAACATGTCATTTTCATGGATCGCATTGAGTATTAAAGCCGTTTCATTTTACAAGGTGAGATAGGAGTCATATTACATAATCTGCTGCAATTTATGAGAATAAGAAATATCACTTTATGTTTCTGGGCATTAATTAGTTGAAATTACTGGAAACAATCAGGAAATTGATGTCAATTGCTCCTGTTGCCAGAGAAACTGGACAGTTTAAGACCTTCCTTATGGTAATCATAATAATTATCATTCATGACCAGTAGGTTTGGTTAGGTTTTAACTCCAACGTGGCCTTAATATAATATTAAAATTAGGGTATTGATTCATTAACTTAGGAGAATAGGAGATGTCCAATGTATTGTTTTTTTTTTTTTAAGTTGGAGGCATTTTCCATGAAAGTTTATTGTTCTCCAGTTTAGCCATATAAAAGGGTGATCTTCTAAGAACACTGGGCTTTAAAATGGATGTCCAGAATTGAAATTATTTCTAAACAAAAAAACCCAAAAGCTGTAAAATAATATAATAAATGATACTAAGCTTACCACTCTTTCACCGTTCCGGCTCCATGTCTGCTCGGCTACGGCCAAGTCTCCGCACTTCCTGTTCCATGTGACCACTGCAGCCTTTCACTGGCCAACATGTTGGCTAGCATTGAGGTCAGAGTTGTTGGGGGATCAGTATGGTATTACTTATTTATTTTTTCATTATTCTGGGTAAGTTTTTTTTTGTAAATCAGGGATAGAAAACCTATTTAAAGAGATAAAGAGAACCTGTCACTTGTCATAAAGACATAATTTTTAAAATCTGATCTAAACGCAGCTGTTCTCCTGATTCCGGCGATGTTTTTGTTTTGTTCCTGCGCCTCTCCGTTCCTGAGATATGGCCTTCTTTTCCTTGCATATAATCCTAGTTTTGTTAATCAAGTGGGTGTGGTGATTAAGAAGATGCTCACAGAAGAGTTGAGGACTACACCCCCTTGGTAACAAGACTAGATTTATACACAGGAAAGAAAGTACAATATCTCAGGAATGGAGCGTCATAGGAAATTAAGAAAAACAATGCCGGATTCAGGAGAACAGCGACATTTACACTGGATAATAAAAATAACATATTGTTGGCAAGTGACAGGTTCTCTTTAAAGGGAACCTGTCACCTGAATTTGGCGGGACCGGTTTTCGGTCATATGGGCGGAGTTTTCGGGTGTTTGATTCATCCTTTCCTTACCCGCTGGCTGCACACTGGCCACACTATTGTCTTGAAGTTGATTCGCCTTCCTCCGTAGAACATGCGTGCGCAAGGCAATCTCGCCTTGCGCACATGCAGTATGCTTTGCCCAACTGCGGGCAAAGTTGATAAGCATTAGTGCGCATGTGCCGGCGCACTATGTCCCAGAACACAGTAAAATACTTCCGGGACATAGTGCGCCGGCACATGCGCACTAATGCTTTTCGGCTTTGCCCGCACTTGGGCAAAGCATACTGCACGTGCGCAAGGCAAGATTGCCTTGCGCACGCGTGTTCTACGGAGGAAGGCGAATCAACTTCAAGACAATATTGCGGCCAGCGGGAAAGGAAGGGGTGAATAAAAGATCCGAAAACACCACCCATCGGACCGAAAAAAGGGCCCACCAAATTCAGGTGACAGGTTCCCTTTAAAGTAAAAACAGTGAAAAAATAATTAAAAACAACATGCAGGAAATTAGAAAAATAATTCTAAATGTATTTTTTTTTCTTTTCCCACAGGACTTTCATACTATCTTTACACCGATTCCGCTTTTTGACAAATATGGGCGCACTTACACCAAAACTGGACAAGCGGTATAACTTACAATGAAATCATACTGGAAGAATAAAAAAAATCTAAAAAAAATCGTCAATATTTTTTTTCCACAACTGTAATACACAAAATACAATAAAAACCATACAAAAACTAATTTACATGCATTTTTGTACGGACTGCTCTTTTTTCTTACTTTCATTGTCTAATGTAACAGTAGGCCAGAGCCAACCTTAGGGGCTACCACTGGCCTCTATGCCCATCGTAGCCAGAATTAGCACCTCAAATCTAACACTTGGTGCCCAAACCGGTTTAAAGGCACAGAATGTGGCTGTATTACTTACTATCTTGATTGGGAAGTGTTATATGGGAAACTCTATGGAAACTATAAAGTACTGACCAACCAAGCTGACTGACTCTGCACCACAAATGTATATCTTTCTCTAGTGTAATTTATTAGAATCCACTAACTTAATTTTTCTTTTTGTTTATTGTGACCAATTTTAGAATTATGATTTTTTTTTTAATGCAAATAGTCTCTTCAGGGAGGAAGAGGACTAGAACTCTAGTGTCACCTATCGGAAGTAGCAATCCTAACAGTCAATGTCGACCCTTTAACGAGCCTTGTCACATGACTTAGGATAAAAGCCAAACCAGAATCTCATTTTTGTTTAACATTTCCAAATGACCTACCGATTAACAATTTGTAAACTACAGTAAGAAATTCTGTATAATGTTTGAGGTCTTGTCAAATATGTCATACCTGGAACATACCCCATTTAGAAAACAAAAAAGCTGGCCACAAAAACATTAAAGGCCAAAAGCAAACAGAAAAAAAAAGTTGTGAAAAATGTTAATCATACCTCAAGAAAAGTAAGTTTGGGATTGGGAATCTCGTCTGCAAGAAAAGTTGCCAGGACAATGTCTTCTAACAAGCAGTGCACCTGAGGGTTCGACGCGTGAACAGGACAGACTTGTGTCACCCGGGACTGAACAATCAAAGTTCCTATTAAATGACATCAAGCAGTGATCTTGAAAACTTGTTAAGGAATTCATAAAGATGTATTGGAAATGTTATATGTTTCCATTATACAAAGGATAACGTTCTGATCCAGAAATATGCCTTTAAAGGGACTCTGTCACCTGAATTTGGAGGGAACAATTTTCAGCCATAGGGGCGGGGTTTTCGGGTGTTTGATTCACCCTTTCTTTACCCGCTGGCTGCATGCTGGCTGCAATATTGGATTGAAGTTCTTTCTCTGTCCTCCATAGTACACGCCTGCGCTGTGCAAGATTGCCTTGTGCAGGCATGTACTACGGAGGACAGAGAATGAACTTCAATCCAATATTGCAGCCAGCATGCAGCCGGCGGGTAAGGAAAGGGTGAATCAAACACCCGAAAACCCCGCCCCTATGGCTGAAGATTGTTCCCTCCAAATTCAGGTGACAGAGTCCCTTTAAAGGGAACCTGTCAGCGGGTTTGACAGATATGAGATACGGCCACCACCGTTCAGGCCTCATGTACTTATAAGGCTGTATATCTGCCCACAACCCGACCTGCAAGACGAGAAAAATACCTTTTATTATATTCCTCTGCGGGGCGGTCCAATCCAAGGGGTGTCACTGGTCTTGATCCGACTCCTCCCTTCTTCTTGCAGTGCTGTTCTCCTGTGAATGACACGTCCCTTCGTCATCCACCTAGTCTTCCCAGCATCACACTCCTGTACTGGGGTACTTCTCTGCCTTGACTAGGACAGAGTAAAGTACTGCAGTGCGCATGCCACGGGGCAGTGCCAGGGAGATTGTGTGGATGATGTAGGGACTCGTCATCCACACGAAATTAGAAGGAGGGCGGAATCGCAAGAAGAAGGGAGGTGCCGGACAAAGACCAGTGACACCCTTGGGACCGGACCACCCCACAGGTGAGTATAGTAAAAACTCTTTTTGTTGTCTTGCAGGTTGGGTTGGGGCTTACATACAGCATTATAGAATGCTGTATATCAGCCATGAAAGGTGATGGTCATATCTCATATCGGTCAAACCTGGTGACATGTTCGCTTTAAAAGCTCCTACTCCTTAGAGTATTATGGCTCATATGGCACCAGTAGACGTCGATGAGGACCTACTGTACCTATCGGTATTTTCTGTTATATTCCTCTCGAATCTGAGTGAAAAATTCTTCTACTGCATTTTAAGGATTTCTTCTTTCGAGTGTATATTAACCTTGTATTATGGCTCCATAAGAAGCTACCCAATATGCTTCATAGCCTCCCACACAACGGCTGTGCTGTGTGTGCATCAGGACTAGTGCTGAAAGTTCTCTATCATTTAAGAATAATCTGAAGAATTACTCTATAAGTGTATTACAATGTTTAGAGAAGACTTGTATCTGGCCATAAAGCAACTGATTGCAGCAGCAGCTCTTCCTCACTAGTAGACCGCCATGCACTCTTTCAGCATGCAGTTTTAAGTTTAGTATCTTTAATTTTGATTCTTGTGATCTGACAAGTGTTTTACATGTCACGTATGATGTGTGAGCAGTATTTCCTACAGGATTAAACTATTTAGTCAACATAGTTATTTCGCACTCCTCATTTTATTAATGTTGTCCACATGGTATTTTCGACTTTGTGGGATTTTCTCATGGATCTTGTGTTCACATAACTTGTCACTTCTTACCAATAAAACTGTTGTGATCGTCCATTGTGTTTGTATAAATCTATATATAAAAAATATTGGTCAGTAATTATTTCATAACTTTTTTAATAATGTGAAAACTCAAACTTTAGACTTTTTAGAGAATGTACCTTGTAAAACTACAGGAAAGATATACAGTATATCTTTGTACCGTGTTAGCCAGTAGATAGAATAATTTCAGTCAGCCATTAAAAGGTATCGACCACGGAGGACTCTCAATTCCAAATATTATTCATTGTAAAACTAGTGTCCAAAGGAAATGAACGAAGTTATGTAGGATTACAGAAACCTAGCTAAGTTGCAAAAGTAGTGCCACACATGTCCCTAGGTTGTGTCTGGTATTGTAGATCAGCTCCATTGAAGTGGGTCCAAACTGCAATGACACACACAACCTGTGGACAGACGTGGCGCTGTCTCTAGAAGAAACTAAATCCTGTACTACTCCTTTAAAACCAAATTCTGCCCCCCCCCCAAAACTTCCTAGCCTCTTATTTGGTTCTTGTAAGGTGAATTACATTTGTGTAAGAGCGGTGAAGGGAGTGAATTACAAATGTGGTCGGTCATGTTTATTTAATAAAGGACCTTGAGAACTTTTTTTGCTCTTCCCTCATAGAGGGAGCAGTAAGTAGATCCTTAGTCACAGTGTTTGAAAGGGTTGTCCACTACTATGACAAACCCTTCTTGAGCTAAATGTTTGGTCCTGATAAAATAAAAAACCTATACTCACCTCCCGTATCGGCGCCGTTCCAGCGGTGTCGGCACTCACGGTCCCGGACTCTTGTGCGTTTGCATGACACGTGGTGCCCAATCAGTGCTCTCATCACTGTCTCCTCCTCCATACAAATTGAACATGAAGAGAAAGTCAGAGATCAGCTGCAGCCCGGACTTCATGTTCAATTTGTACGAAGGTGAGGACAGTGACACCATCGTTGATTGGACACCTGACACTACGTGTCATGCAACCGCATGAGAGCCCCGGGACCTCGAGTGCTGACACCACAGTAGCAGCGCTGGCATGGGACGTGAGTGTAAGTTTTTTTATTTTATTGGGGCCAAATATTTGAATATTTGTTATTACATACTTGCCAACTATCCAAGAGGAACAATTAAGACACTTAGGCTTTGTCCAGTACCACCCTCAAATGTCCAGATGGTATGTAGTTACTTTTAGTTTTTGGTTCCCACGACTGTCCTGTCAAAATCGGAAAGGTTGGCAACTACTAATTTACATCACTTATCACAATCACTTGTTTTTTCAATACCTTCCCTTGACTTATATGTTATCGCAGTGACGCCGCTATATAGAGCGCCTTCCAACAATGGACATACTTATGGGTCAAGATGTACCGGGGTCTCCAGTTTTGGTAATTGATGTTGCTGCAGGAGAAATGTAGCATTAAATGTCGGCCAACATGATGAATAACTGCCCACATAATAAATTACAGCAGTGCAAACACTGACCCAAACCCCCATGGTTCAAGAGCAGGTTTTGCTGGTAGTCTCTGGCAGGACAGGAAGTAATGATGTCTCCTTCTTCAGTCACTGCTGAGGTCCATGATTGGCTGGAGTGGTGACTAACGAAGGAAATTGGCTTCAAAAGTCAGGCGACTGAAAGAGTGTGCTGTTAGAGATGCATCCTTTGATATTTGAGTTGAGCAAAATGATTTTCAGGAGCCCGGTCCAGGGACATGTCAGTAGTTTGGGACCACCAAACCAGTGACCTCCTACTCAGGTAGTAGAAGGTTAGCAGATCTTTGGTCTGGCAGACACAGATTACCGATTTTCCCTTTGGATCAATGTCCTGCAAATCTTTTTGCTTAACTCTAGATGACAAAGGTATGGAAAGGTGCGTGTCATCTAGAGTTAATCAAAATGACTTACAGGACCCTGTTCGGGGGGCACATGGGTAATCTGGCTGCTGGATCGAAGTTATTCTAACCTTCTACTACCTCAGTAGGTCAAAGGTTTGAAGGATATTATTCTGGCAGCCACGTTTTATTGATGTACCCCTGGACCAAGGTCCTGCAAATCTTTTTGCTCAACTCTATTGTCATTGGATGAGTCTTCGTTGGCACACTCTTCCAGTTGCTTGACTTCGGAAGCCAACCATTGGCCTCAGCAAATAGGTGACCAAAGAACTAGATGTCGTCAAATCCTGTCCCTATGTAGACCACCAGAGTGGCTGGTGGTGTTGGCAGTCAGAACAGTGAGTTTACATCATTTCATTATTTTTTGGTCATCCTTTGCTGCTGTAGGGACAACCCTTTTCATAACATATTTCATGCATATAATTCCCTTTTGAAATGATGACTTCTAATTCCGTGAGTCTTATCTCTATTACAGATAGGTCATTCTGCTCAATTTAATTTGCAGTATAAAAAAAAACCCTAACTTTATGGAAAATACGGCCCGTTCTCCCGCTATAAAAGATGAGGGATGTACGTGGCATTTTAAAAAATCCAGAGAAAAATAGTAACCCGAGAATGGCATTAAATCTTCAAAAGAAAGTCTGTTGTCCTTTTGCTCTTGTCACAGTTTTATGAATGTAACATTTTGAAAAGTTTGTCTTTCTGCGCCGCAACAGGAAATTAATTTAATCTAATACTGGTAAGTAAGGAATGGCTCCGTGTGGACTCAGATTTAATTTTGCCAAATAAATGTGAGTGCTTTTTTTTTTTTTCAGGTTGGTGAATGTAAAGGGGTTTCGTACACAAAACTGTTGATGAATAAAAAGGGAGCAGTAATTTTTAGCCCTGAGTGCTGTCTATTTGATTGCCAGAGCCTGAGAGTAAGTTCATTGCTTTACAATAATTCACTCGGTGTCACTTTTTACCTCTGAACTACAATATCCCATCAGTCCGATTAAAAAGAGCAAAAAGCCTTTATCAGATTAATCTGGTTTTATTTTTTTTTTTTAAATCAAATGAAATAAGAAAAGAACAAACCCAAGTCCACAGATGGCTAGAGACTTCAGCGCCAGGAAAATGATATTTTTCAGAGTCTTTGGTGCCCCCCTTTAAATGTACATAGGTGCAAAATGAGCAATTATTTATATAGTTAGGAGATCCAAGTTTTTTTCTTCCACGGAACTCCAACTTCTTTAACTTTATTTGCACTGAAAGGTATAACTACACTTTCAGAAAACTTGTCAAATGTCAGAGGTTTCAATCGGTTGGGGTCTTGGTGCAGAAATTCCATTGATTCCTGAAACAAAGGAATAAAAACGCTCAGTTAAGTGATGTTCTTCTCCGGCCTTGAAAAATGGGGCTCAACACCAGTTTTTGAACCAAGTCTTTAAAGGGGTTGTCCAGTACCATTTTTTTTACTATGGGCCTAAAAACTGACAAAGAGATAGTTACTAATAGAGGTAACTACCTGCCTGTTGTACCTGGCACAGACTTAGAGAAATCACCGACCGCTCCTGCCGACGATCAACGATTCAGCAACTCCACGTCAACAGAGCAGCTCTTTATCTTCGAGGCTGCTCTGTCAACAAGGTGTGATGGCTGACATCATGCTAATTGATAGCTGTGGGGAGCAGTCTGTCAATCAGCATAACATTGTCAGTCATGCCCCATCAACAGCAGAGCGGATGAAAAGCCGCTGCTCTGGCGACGTACGTTTGTAACCGCTCTGTAAGTGAAAAACTGATGGGAATCCTTAAGACCATGCCGCCAGAATAACTTAATAACCTTAATAACCTTGGAGGTTGCCGTTGAAGTTGAATTTATTTCCGATCCCGGCAGTTGCGGCAGGAGCTGTGCTTAGTAGTTGCACTCATATTGCTGATCTAGGTACAGTGGTCGTACCCACAAGATCATTGTGATGTATATATTCACCAGAAAATGTAAAGACACCTGTCCGCTTCTTCTCATTGCTCAACAGTCGAGCATGTGTCCTGCTCCTCCATTTACAATGGGAGACAACCGTGTACAGAGCTGGACTGTTTCTCTTTGCCTTATAAGCATTGATTTGAGCAGAGTTGAGCGTTCTTAGCCACCGCTCCTCCCAAGCATGTATTCACTGAATCGGATGATTGACTAAAGTCTAATTCAAATTTAGCAATATTCTTCATGCCACAAATGTTCATTTGATGCAGGTAAAGTTTGTATGAAATTTGGACAAAGCACTCACTTTAGTATAAAGTAAATGAGCCATGGTACTGCACGTAATGTGTTATGATACGGTGGTTTAGGAGCAACATGGAACGAGCTCTGAAGGAAGTGGTAACTGTACTGACCGCAGTCCCTAAGCTAAACACAACACTAGAAGTAGCCGTGGAATGCTCCTAACTCTCCCTAGGCATCTCGTCACAGCCTAAGAGCTAACTACCCCTAAAGATAGAAGCAGGAAAACTATCTTGCCTCAGAGAAAATCCCCAAAGGATAGATTAGCCCCCCACAAATAATGACTGTGAGTGGAGAGGGAAAATACATATACAGAATGAAACCAGGATGAGCACAGGAGGCCAGTCTAGCTTGATAGATAGGACAGGATGGAATACTGTGTGGTCAGTATAAAACACTACAAAAATCCACGCAGAGTTTACTAAAAATCTCCACACCTGACTAAAGGTGTGGAGTGTAAATCTGCTTCCCAGAGCTTCCAGCAAGACAGAATTAATTCATACTGATAACGCTGGACAAACATAGAAGCACTGAACGGATAAGTCCACAAACTGTGAACAGAAAAGAGCAAGCAAAAACTTAGCTTTGCAGAACTGGTCAGGATAACAGGGAACTCCAAAGAGATGTGAATCCAACCAGGAACATTTACAAGTGGCACTGGCTGAAGGACAGAACCAGGCATAAATAGCCGAGCAGAAAAGACGATCAGTGGAAGCAGCTGAAGACAGCTAACTCCAAGGAGCAGCCATACCACTTGAAACCACAAGAGGGAGCCCAAGAGCAGAACTCACAAAAGTGCCACTTACAACCACCGGAGGGAGCCCAAGAGCGGAATTCACAACAGTAACCCCCTTGAGGAGGGGTCACCAAACCCTCACCAGAGCCCCCAGGCCGATCAGGACGAGCCAAGTGAAAAGCACGAACCAAATTGGTGGCATGGACGTCGGAGGCAACAACCCAAGAATTATCCTCCTGACCATAACCCTTCCACTTGACAAGATACTGAAGCCTCCGCCTCGAAAAACGAGAATCCAAAATCTTCTCAACCTCATATTCCAACTCTCCCTCAACCAACACCGGGGCAGGAGGATCAACCGAGGGAACAACGGGCACCACATATCTCCGCAACAAAGATCTATGGAAAACATTATGAATGGCAAAAGAGGTTGGAAGAGCCAAACGAAAAGACACCGGATTAATAATTTCAGAAATTTTATAAGGACCAATAAACCGAGGCTTAAACTTAGGGGACGAAACCTTCATAGGAACATGACGAGAAGACAACCAAACCAAATCCCCCACACGAAGCCGGGGACTAACACACCGACGGCGGTTAGCAAAACGTTGAGCCCTTTCCTGAGACAACATCAAATTGTCCACCACATGAGTCCAAATCTGCTGCAGCCTGTCCACCACAGAATCAACACCAGGACAATCAGAAGGCTCAACCTGCCCAGAAGAAAAGCGAGGATGAAAACCAAAATTACAAAAGAAAGGTGAAACCAAAGTAGCCGAACTAGCCCGATTATTAAGGGCAAACTCAGCCAACGGCAAGAAAGACACCCAATCATCCTGATCAGCAGACACAAAGCATCTCAAATAGGTCTCCAAGGTCTGATTAGTTCGCTCAGTTTGGCCATTAGTCTGAGGATGAAACGCCAAAGAAAAAGACAAATAAATGCCCATCCTAGCACAAAAGGCCCGCCAAAATCTAGAGACAAACTGAGAACCTCTGTCAGACACAATATTCTCCGGAATGCCATGCAAACGAACCACATGCTGAAAAAACAATGGAACCAGATCTGAGGAGGAAGGCAATTTAGGCAAAGGTACCAGATGGACCATTTTAGAGAACCGGTCACAAACAACCCAGATAACAGACATCTTCTGGGAAACAGAAAGATCCGAAATAAAATCCATGGAAATATGCGTCCAGGGCCTCTCAGGGACCGGCAGAGGCAAAAGCAACCCACTAGCGCGGGAACAGCAAGGCTTGGCTCGGGCGCAAGTCCCACAGGACTGCACAAAAGCACAGACATCGCACGACAAGGAAGGCCACCAAAAGGACCTAGCAACCAAATCTCTGGTACCAAAAATCCCAGGATGACCAGCCAACACAGAACAATGAACCTCAGAAATCACCCTACTCGTCCATCTATCAGGAACAAACAGCTTCCCCACAGGACAGCGTCAGGCCTATCAGCCTGAAATTCCTGAAGCACCCGCCGCAAATCAGGGGAGATGGCAGAAAGAATCACCCCTTCCTTAAGAATGCCAACTGGCTCAAGGACTCCAGGAGAATCAGGCGAAAAACTCCTAGAGAGGGCATCAGCCTTAACATTCTTAGATCCCGGAAGATACGAGACCACAAAATCAAAACGGGAGAAAAACAGAGACCATCGAGCCTGTCTAGGATTCAGCCGCTTGGCCGACTCGAGGTAAACCAGATTCTTATGATCAGTCAAGACCACAACGCGGTGCTTAGCTCCCTCAAGCCAATGACGCCACTCCTCAAACGCCCACTTCATAGCCAACAACTCCCGATTGCCTACATCATAATTGCGTTCCGCAGACGAAAACTTTCTGGAAAAAAAGGCACACGGTTTCATCAAAGAACCATCAGACTCCCTCTGAGACAAAATGGCCCCTGCCCCAATCTCAGAAGCATCGACCTCAACCTGAAAAGGAAGAGAAACATCTGGCTGACTCAACACAGGGGCAGAAGTAAATCGGCGCTTAAGCTCCTGAAAGGCCTCAACAGCCGCAGAGGACCAATTCGTCACATCATAGTAACATAGTAACATAGTTAGTAAGGCCGAAAAAAGACATTTGTCCATCCAGTTCAGCCTATATTCCATCATAATAAATCCCCAGATTTACGTCCTTCTACAGAACCTAATAATTGTATGATACAATATTGTTCTGCTCCAGGAAGACATCCAGGCCTCTCTTGAACCCCTCGACTGAGTTCGCCATCACCACCTCCTCAGGCAAGCAATTCCAGTTTCTCACTGCCCTAACAGTAAAGAATCCTCTTCTATGTTGGTGGGAAAACCTTCTCTCCTCCAGACGCAAAGAATGCCCCCTTGTGCCCGTCACCTTCCTTGGTATAAACAAATCCTCAGCGAGATATTTGTATTGTCCCCTTATATACTTATACATGGTTATTAGATCGCCCCTCAGTCATCTTTTTTCTAGACATCAGCGCCTTTCTTCGTCAAATCAGTAAGGGGCTTAACCACACTGGAAAAGTTGGCAATGAAACGGCGATAGAAATTAGCAAAGCCCAAAAATTTTTGAAGGCCCTTCACAGATGTGGGTTGAATCCAGTCATGAATAGCTTGGACCTTAACAGGATCCATTTCTATAGACGAGGGAGAAAAAATAAAACCCAAAAAAGAGACCTTCTGAACTCCGAATAGGCACTTAGACCACTTCACAAACAAAGCATTATCACGAAGGATCTGAAATACCATCCTGACCTGCTTCACATGAGACTCCCAATCATCGGAAAAAATCAAAATATCATCTAAATATACGACCATGAATTTATCAAGATAATTGCGGAAAATATCATGCATGAAAGACTGGAACACAGATGGAGCATTAGAGAGCCCAAATGGCATCACAAGGTATTCAAAATGGCCTTCGGGCGTATTAAATGCAGTTTTCCATTCGTCACCCTGTTTAATATGAACAAGATTATATGCCCCACGGAGGTCATTCTTAGTAAACCAACTAGCCCCCTTAATCTGAGCAAACAAATCAGTAAGCAGAGGCAAGGGGTATTGGAATTTAACTGTGATCTTATTAAGAAGACGATAATCAATACAGGGTCTCAAGGAGCCATCCTTCTTAGCAACAAAAAAGAAACCCGCTCCCAATGGTGACGAAGATGGCCGAATATGCCCCTTCTCCAAAGACTCCTTAACATAACTCCGCATGGCGGCATGCTCTGGCACAGACAGATTGAAAAGTCGGCCCTTAGGGAACTTGCAACCAGGAATCAAGTTAATAGCACAATCACAGTCCCTGTGTGGTGGAAGGGAACTGGACTTGGGCTCATCAAATACATCCTGGAAATCCGACAAGAACTCAGGGACCTCAGAAGAGGAGGAAGAGGAAATTGACATCAAAGGAACGTCACTATGTACCCCTTGACAACCCCAACTAGTCACAGTCATAGTTTTCCAATCCAGCACCGGATTATGTTCCTGTAACCATGGAAAACCCAGTACAACAACATCATGCAGGTTATGCAACACCAGAAAACGGCAATCTTCCTGATGTGCCGGGGCCATGTACATAGTCATCTGCGTCCAGTACTGAGGTTTATCCTTGGCCAAGGGTGTAGCATCAATACCCCTCAAAGGAATAGGGCTCTGCAAAGGCTGCAAGGAAAAACCACAGGGCCTGGCGAATTCCAAGTCCATTAAGTTCAGGGCAGCGCCTGAATCCACAAATGCCATGACAGAAAAGGACGATAATGAGCAAATCAGGGTCACAGATAAGAGAAATTTAGGCTGTATAGTACTAATGGTAACAGACCTAGCGACTCTCTTAGTACGCTTAGGGCAATCAGAGATAACATGAGCCGAATCACCACAGTAAAAACACAGCCTATTCTGACGTCTGAATTCCTGCCGTTCTATTCTAGTCAAAATCCTATCACATTGCATAGGTTCAGGACTCTGCTCCGAGGACACTGCCATATGGTGCACAGCTTTGCGCTCGCGCAGACGCCGATCAATCTGAATGGCTAGAGACATAGATTCGCTCAAACCAGTAGGCGTAGGGAAGCCCACCATAACATCTTTAAGGGCTTCAGAAAGACCTTTTCTGAAAATAGCAGCCAGAGCCTCCTCATTCCATTTAGTGAGCACAGACCATTTTCTAAATTTCTGGCAGTATAACTCTGCCGCTTCCTGACCTTGACACAAGGCCAACAGGGTTTTCTCTGCACAATCCACAGAATTAGGTTCGTCATACAATAATCCAAGCGCTTGAAAAAATGCATCTACATTCAAAAATGCCGGATCCCCTGTTTCAAGAGAAAAGGCCCAGTCTTGAGGGTCACCGCGCAGCAAGGATATGATGATTTTTACTTGCTGAATGGGATCACCTGAAGAACGGGATTTCAAAGCAAAATACAATTTGCAGTTATTTTTAAAGTTCAAAAACTTGGATCTGTCCCCAAAACACAAATCAGGAATAGGAATTCTAGGCTCTAAAGCCGGAGTCTGGACAACATAATCCTGGATACTCTGTACTCTTGCAGCAAGTTGATCCACACGAGAAAACAAACCCTGAACATCCATGTCAGAGCATATATCCTGAACCACACAGATATCAAGAGGAAAAAAAAGACAAACCAGCGCACAGAAAAAAAAATGGTTCAGAACTTTCTTTTCCTTCCTTTGAGATGCATTTAATTCATTTTTGGCCACTTGTACTGTTATGATACGGTGGTTTAGGAGCAACATGGAACGAGCTCTGAAGGAAGTGGTAACTGTACTGACCGCAGTCCCTAAGCTAAACACAACACTAGAAGTAGCCGTGGAATGCTCCTAACTCTCCCTAGGCATCTCGTCACAGCCTAAGAGCTAACTACCCCTAAAGATAGAAGCAGGAAAACTATCTTGCCTCAGAGAAAATCTCCAAAGGATAGATTAGCCCCCCACAAATAATGACTGTGAGTGGAGAGGGAAAAGACATACACAGAATGAAACCAGGATGAGCACAGGAGGCCAGTCTAGCTTGATAGATACAGTTAGGGCCAGAAATATTTGGACAGTGGCACAAGTTTTGTTATTTTAGTTGTTTACAAAAACATGTTCAGAAATACAATTATATATATAATATGGGCTGAAAGTGCACACTCCCAGCTGCAATATGATAGTTTCCACATCCAAATCGGAGAAAGGGTTTAGGAATCATAGCTCTGTAATGCATAGCGTCCTCTTTTTCAAGGGACCAAAAGTAATTGGACAATGGACTCTAAGGGCTGCAATTAACTCTGAAGGCGTCTCCCTCGTTAACCTGTAATCAATGAAGTAGTTAAAAGGTCAGGGGTGGATTCCAGGTGTGTGGTTTTGCATTTGGAAGCTGTTGCTGTGAGCAGACAACATGCGGTCAAAGGAACTCTCAATTGAGGTGAAGCAGAACATCCTGAGGCTGAAAAAAAAGAAAAAATCCATCAGAGAGGTAGCAGACATGCTTGGAGTAGCAAAATCAACAGTTGGGTACATTCTGAGAAAAAAGGAATTGACTGGTGAGCTTGGGAACTCAAAAAGGCCTGGGCGTCCACGGATGACAACAGTGGTGGATGATCGCCGCATACTTAATTTGGTGAAGAAGAACCCGTTCACAACATCAACTGAAGTCCAGAACACTCTCAGTGAAGTAGGTGTATCTGTCTCTAAGTCAACAGTAAAGAGAAGACTCCATGACAGTAAATACAAAGGGTTCACATCTAGATGCAAACCATTCATCAATACCAAAAATAGACAGGCCAGAGTTAAATTTGCAGAAAAACACCTCAAGAAGCCAGCTCAGTTCTGGAAAAGTATTCTATGGACAGATGAGACAAAGATCAACCTGTACCAGAATGATGGGAAGAAAAAAGTTTGGAGAAGAAAGGGAACGGCACATGATCCAAGGCACACCACATCCTCTGTAAAACATGGTGGAGGCAACGTGATGGCATGGGCATGCATGGCTTTCAATGGTACTGGGTCACTTGTGTTTATTGATGACATAAGAGCAGACAAGAGTAGCCGGATGAATTATGAAGTGTACCGGGATATACTTTCAGCCCAGATTCAGCCAAATGCTGCAAAGTTGATTGGACGGCGCTTCATAGTACAGATGGACAATGACCCCAAGCATACAGCCAAAGCTACCCAGGAGTTCATGAGTGCCAAAAAGTGGAACATTCTGCAATGGCCAAGTCAATCTCCAGATCTAAACCCAATTGAGCATGCATTTCACTTGCTCAAATCCAGACTTAAGACGGAAAGACCCACAAACAAGCAAGACCTGAAGGCTGCGGCTGTAAAGGCCTGGCAAAGCATTAAGAAGGAGGAAACCCAGCGTTTGGTGATGTCCATGGGTTCCAGACTTAAGGCAGTGATTGCCTCCAAAGGATTTGCAACAAAATATTGAAAATAAAAATATTTTGTTTGGGTTATGTTTATTTGTCCAATTACTTTTGACCTCCTAAAATGTGGAGTGTTTGTAAAGAAATGTGTACAATTCCTACATTTTCTATCAGATATTTTTGTTCAACCCTTCAAATTAAACGTTACAATCTGCACTTGAATTCTGTTGTAGAGGTTTCATTTCAAATCCAATGTGGTGGCATGCAGAGCCCAACTCGCGAAAATTGTGTCACTGTCCAAATATTTCTGGCCCTAACTGTAGGACAGGATGGAATACTGTGCGGTCAGTATAAAACACTACAAAAATCCATGCAGAGTTTACTAAAAATCTCCACACCTGACTAAAGGTATGGAGGGTAAATCTGCTTCCCAGAGCTTCCAGCAAGACAGAATTAATTCATACTGATAACGCTGGACAAACATAGAAGCACTGAACGGATAAGTCCACAAACTGTGAACAGAAAAGAGCAAGCAAAAACTTAGCTTTGCAGAACTGGTCAGGATAACAGGGAACTCCAAAGAGATGTGAATCCAACCAGGAACATTTACAAGTGGCACTGGCTGAAGGACAGAACCAGGCATAAATAGCCGAGCAGAAGAGACGATAAGTGGAGGCAGCTGAAGACAGCTATCTTCAAGGAGCAGCCATACCACTTGAAACCACAAGAGGGAGCCCAAGAGCAGAACTCACAAAAGTGCCACTTACAACCACAGGAGGGTGCCCAAGAGCGGAATTCACAACAGTAATGATGGTTTATTCAAACTGTGTTAAATTTATAGTTTTTAATTTTAATAATCATTCCATAAGACATGAAGTCACTAGTTATTGACTCCTTAGCTATTTCCGAACCAGGGTTGTTTTCTGCCAGATCTGTAAACCCATTATTGTGCTAGAACCTCATAAACTCCCATGGAACTCAAAAAGTCCTATGGATTCCAGTAGAACCTTTATGCTGTTGACTCTCAGATCTCCCTCTCTGGCCCAGACGTCACCTCTCTGCTGTCCAGAATCCTGGAGTGCCTATCAGCCATATCTTCCTTCTTCTCCTCTCGCTTCCTCAAACTCAATGTGGACAAAGCTGAATTCATCATCTTTCCTCCCTACCTGACCTATCTATCACAATTAATGACGTCAAGCTTTCCCCTGTACCGAAAGTCCGCTGCCTTGGAGTAGCTCTTGACTCTGCCCTGTCCTTCAAACCGCACATCCAATCTCTTTCCATCTCCTGACCTCCAGCTCAAAATATTTCCAGAATCCGTCCTTTCCTCAACCCTCAATCAACTAAAATGCTTGTGCATGCCCTCATCATCTCCCGCTTCGACTACTGCAACATCCGTTTATGTGGCCTCCCTGATAACACCCTCGCACCTCTCCAGTCCATCCTTAACTCTGCCGCCCGACTAATTCATCTCTCTCCTCTCTACTCGTCTGCAAATCTCTTCACTGGCTCCCATTCCCTCAGCATATCCAGTTAAAATTACTAATACTGACCTACAAGGACATCTATAACCTGTCTCCTCCATATATCTCTGAACTAATCTCCCGATATCTTCCCTCACGTAATCTCCGATCCTCCCAAGACCTCCTTTTCTCCTCTACACTTATTCGCTCCTCACCCAACTGCTTGCAAGACTTCTCCCGAATATCCCCCATCCTCTGGAATTCTTTGCCCCAACACGTCCGACTATCAACCACATTCGGATCCTTCAGACGGAACCTGAAAACCCATCTCTTCAGGAAAGCATACAGCCTGCACTGACCCCGCTGCCACCTCATCACTACCGAAGCTACTGCCTCACCAACACCGAAGCTCCTGCAACCCTCAACTTACTGTCTCCTTCCCCATAATCCTGTAGAATGTAAGCCCGCAAGGGCAGGGTCCTCGCCCCTCTGTATCAGTCTGTGATTGTAAGTTTGTTTACTGTAAGGCTATGTGCACACGTTGCGGATTTACTGTGGATCGGCAGCGTTTTTTTCCACGCAGAAACGCTGCAGATCCGCAAAGTGATTTACAGTACAATGTAAATCAATAGGAAAAATGCTGTGCTAATGGTGCGGAAAAATCTGCATGGAAAACACAGCGGATTGAAAGAAGGAGCATGTCACTTCTTTTGAGCGGATCTGCAGCGGTTCTGCACCCTTCCATTATAGAAATCTGCAGGGGTAAAAAACGCATGAAATCCGCAACAAAAACGCACAAAATCCGAATAAAAAACGCATCAAATCTGCACCTGCGTTTTCTGCCAGGAGATACAGATTTTGTGCAGAAAATTCTGCACCCAAATCTGCAACGTGTGCACATAGCCTAAGTGATATCTGTAATTTGTATGTAACCCCTTCTCATGTGCAGCACCATGGAATCAATGGTGCTATATAAATAAATAAATAATAATAATAATAACCTGGGTGTGATGCACCTGTTTTTTCTCTGTAGAATACATCTGTATGGTGCTTTAGACCTGCCATTTTCCTCTTCATCTGCCCTTCTGATTCTGTGGCTTCTGGTGTTCCTTGTCTCACTTGTTTGCCTGCATTCCAGCATAGCCTGTTGTCCAAGTCCCCACTGTTTCACATGCCTTTCAACCTGTTGGGCCAACACCCTGGGTCCATATGTCCAACATGACCTGTGGGTTCATGAATCAACCTCAGGAGATGAGCACTAACATTTGGCCCACAAAATGATTAGCTAGTGTGATATAGTGGCTTTCTTCCCCTTGAGAAGTTGGCTAATGTAGTTTCCTAATCTCTTTAATAATATTATAGGGCTTATTAAAGGGTTAGATACTTACTTGGTAGCTAGTTCCGATGCGTGAGTCCGTTTTCTTCCTTTTTTTCATGGAGCATTGCCTGTAACACTTCATAGTTCAGCAGCAACTCCTCATTGCCCCTAGAGTTCCCTTTAGGAAAATATTCAGTTTTTCACCTTAGCCTTGTATCTAGATTCCCTACCTAACGTAGAGCGGTTTGTTGATGTCCTTCTATGACACACAGGACACATTCCTTGCCAACCGTCAACTAGCTACTACTCCCTTGTACTCTGGTGGTTTAGTCCGACTGTGCAAAGTAGTCTAGGGGTTGTATCATCATGAACCACACCCTTTAGCTGACCACTGTGGATCCTACTTCCGACACCCAAAACGAAAGTCGATTTAGACATTGAAGAAGTAATCAGACGGACATTTCTTGTTGTATTACTACATGTGAGCTATGCCAGAAGCCAATTGACTCTTCCTCCTTGCTCATACAAGACAGGAGTCTCCCAAGACTTGAAAGAGGTAGTCCACAACCTAGACAACCCCTTTTTTAAATCAAGTAGTCCTCCATGTAATATCAAAATAACCATTTCTCACCTTGTGCACTGGTAGCGTTATTCCAGCGATGTTGATGCCGGGTCTCCCCTGACATTGCTATGCCACGACAGCCCTGAAACCAATCAGTGGCTGCTAGTCGGCTTCTGAGTAGAGTTGAGCCAATTTTTCAAAATTCGGTTCCGATTACAATTGGTGTCAAATATTGTTTTTGCAATATTCACTGAACACAGCCAAACGTCATTGCAGTTAGTGGGAGTATAAATGAACGAATATGTTTGGAACCGATCATCAAACATAAATTCGTCACGAATAGGGTACCAATATGGCACGAATATGGCAAATTCAGATTCGGTGACCGATTCCGCACATATTCTCTCAACTCTACTTCTGGTCTTTCACTTCTTTTCGATGAACAAGTGGAAGAAGTGAGAGTGTAGCTGCCTATTTACCCTCCGATTGGCTGAAGGACTCTAATGGCATAACAATGTGACACATATGAGCCCTGGCAGACGTGACACCAACATTACCAGAATGGCGCCGATGCGGTAGTAGAGTACAGCATATGTTTGTTTTATTTTACAAGGAGGACTGCTACATTTAAAAAGCGGTTGTCCAGGTAGTAGACAACCCCTTTAAACAAAAGTCCAAAATATGGATAGGTTCCCTTTCAAAAATGTTCATTATTGTCCAAATTGGAACCAAATGCATAAAATGATCTATAAAACAAGAAACGTTGTTATAAAAGTAAAAGCTGTGCCAGATATTGTCTTTCGAATGCCACAGATGTGCCAGGTTATATAACAAGGCATAGTTCTCCAACTGGAACTGCTTTATTATTGGGATTTTCTAGGGGGAATTCTGACTAATTCTCCTCCGGAGATCCATACAATAGTGGAACATGATAATCTGACACTCCGCACTCTCATTTCCTTTCCTAAACGCCGAGCTTCCAGGTTGAATTCATTACAATGAAGCTCTTCTCTCTGATATATTACACTCCGGTCGAGCCTCATCCATGGACAGTATTTTCCGTCTAAACTTATTTGCTGGCAGAATGTTAATTCATTAAGTATTAGTTAATATCCTTTGCTTTATGCCGATATAAAAATGACATTAAACACGATTAGGCATTAACAGATGTTAAACCCGGCCGCCTTGGGGAAACTTCTTTGCATGTAACCTTTTAATAGAACGGCTTCATTGTAATAGAAAAATCCCAGGCGTGATATGTATATATACCAAGGAAATCTACACAGAAAACTACCCAAAAAAAAGTGGTCGATTTTGTTCAAACCAAAAATTGAAAATTTTGCAATTTTTGTAAAAAAAATAGAATTTTGGAAGGATTCTTTTTTTATGGGTTAAGTGACTTTGGTGGAGGCAGCGTGCTGTAAATGTGCTCAATTAGCAGTTAAGTACTCATGTAAAACTTAGGAAGTGTCTGAAATGGCAGTAAATGCATAATAATGACGGTGCGCCTTCCCCGGCTATACCTCATCTGGAGCGAGGTGTAAGGGAATTAAAAGGGCCTCCATGAAAAGGGCTGCAAGCAATATTTTCTGTTTATGATTAAATCAAAGTGCGGTGCAGTAATTGCACTCGATGACTTTGTACAACTTTGCCGAGGATTCCTTGATGGTGTTACATGGATGTCATGGAATTTTTAGATTGGATTCCTTGCGAACTGATTAGAAATGAGCAGAACGGGCAAAATACGAATTAGCCTGTTGATGGTTTTTTTTACCGGGAAATGTAATTAGTGGAGAAGTTATTCTTTGAAAATTGAATATCCCTTATTATGTTTTGAGGTCCCTACATAATGTGTAAAAACTAAAAAAAAAAAACTTGTACTCATCTTACGGCTCACTTCTCCGACCCCTCGGCTCCTTATCGTTACCCCTCCTGTCCTCATCGCATCTTCTGAAATCCCCAGGTCGCTCACACTGAACTGGAACTTCCGGCTCTGATGAAGTCCGGGAGGGTTTTGCGCAAGAGCATGAAAGGTCATGATGTACACCGCGACCTTGCATGTGCAGAACCGCCCCAGGAGTACAAGTGGTGGAGGATCAGAAGATATGACGAGGTCTGCATGGGTGATGGTGAGTAGCGGAGAGGCAAGAGAGGTGAGTATAAGGATTTTTACATTTTCTTTTGACCTATTGATGGCCCTTTACGGTTGGCTGCCATTTTGCTGCAGAAGCGTAAACTAATAAAAATCTCAATTTTGGTTAATGCAGATTTTTTTTAAAATTCTAATAGAATCCAATTTCACTTGACTTATTTCTTCCAAAGACCATACTAAGGACCCGGCGGAAGAAAGGCGATTCCGACAGCTAAATAGGAAAGGGTTGAAGAGAATGCCAAGAGGGTGCAAAGCAGTCATCAAAGCAAAAGGTGGCTACTTTGAAGAACCTGGAATATAAGACATATTTTCAGTTGTTTCACACTTTTTTGTTAAGTATATAATTCCACATGTGTCAATTCATAGTTTTGATGCCTTCAGTGTGAATGTACAATTTTCATAGTCATGAAAATACAGAAAAATCTATAAATGAGAAGGTGTGTCCAAACTTTTGCTCTGTGCTGTATGTAACTATGTAATTTGCCCATCTCTAACACTGATATATGGATAACTTGTGAGACTCAGCACCCGATCTGTGACCTTTGTCTGTTTCCTAGAATGTAGACAAGAGACAGCAGTAGGGCAGAGGGCGACCTACAGCTCGATGGAAAGTAGTGTAAGGTACTGCTGATCTGGCATCGATTTCTGGTCGTGGCACATGGGCTGCCCAAAGTGAGCAAAATTTAGAAACAGGCATACCCTCCTAATAACTTTTGGGAGTTTTACTTTAGCCATTTTTTGATTAAGACCGATGTTTGAATGCCAGCCTTAAAAGGGTTGTGCCATCTCGGACATTTGTCGCATGTGTACGGTGGGACCTGCATCTATTTTCTGAACAATCCAGCTGTGATATCATCTATTGTGAATGGTGGATCCTGTGTTATCTACTGTATAGAGAGGTGTTATCAGTCATTGTACAGGAGGAGGTGAGCTGTGATATCATCTATTGTGAATGGTGGATCCTGTGTTATCTACTGTTTATAGAGGTGTTATCAGTCATTGTACAGGAGGAGGTGAGCTGTGATATCATCTATTGTGTATGGTGGATCCTGTGTTATCTACTGTATATAGAGGTGTTATCAGTCATTGTACAGGAGGAGGAGGTGAGCTGTGATATCGCCTATTGTGAATGGTGGATCCTGTGTTATCTACTGTATATAGAGGTGTTATCAGTCATTGTACAGGAGGAGGTGAGCTGTGATATCATCTATTGTGTATGGTGGATCCTGTGTTATCTACTGTATATAGAGGTGTTATCAGTCATTGTACAGGAGGAGGAGGTGAGCTGTGACATCACCTATTGTGAATGGTGGATCCTGTGCTATCTACTGTATATAGAGGTGTTATCAGTCATTCTACAGGAGGAGGAGGTGAGCTGTGACATCACCTATTGTGATTGGTGGATCCTGTGTTATCTACTGTATATAGAGGTGTTATCAGTCATTGTACAGGAGGAGGAGGTGAGCTGTGACATCACCTATTGTGAATGGTGGATCCTGTGTTATCTACTGTATATAGAGGTGTTATCAGTCATTGTACAGGAGGAGGAGGTGAGCTGTGATATCACCTATTTTGAATGGTGGATCCTGTGTTATCTACTGTATATAGAGGCGTTATCAGTCATTGTACAGGAGGAGGAGGTGAGCTGTGACATCACCTATTGTGAATGGTGCATCCTGTGTTATCTACTGTATATAGAGGTTTTATCAGTCATTGTACAGGAGGAGGAGGTGAGCTGTGACATCACCTATTGTAACAACCCTGCTGGCATCACTGCATGGCCTCCCATCCCCCACCTGCATTACACTCAAACTCACTTCTCTGTGCCTTGTGGTGACTCCTCTCTGCTGCCAGCTCCATGCTGTGTGCCTCATGTCTGCTGTCTGCTCTGTGCATGCTCTGTCTGTGTGCATAGGGGGGCGGCGCCAGCAACTCCTGTTTCTTATAGAGACTGTGTGCACCTTGCTAAGGTGTCCCTGGCCAATCGCCATGAGGCTTCCTGTATTTAAGACATCTCCACCCATTGGTGGGGGCCTGTGCAACTTACTCCCTCAGTCAGTTTTTAGCTGCTGAGCTGCCAGGCCCTGTCTCGGTTACTCTCATGTCTGCCACTCAGGGGGGCGTCGTACCCTGGTCTGTGTCCTGTGTAGCCACCCAGTGGGGCTTAGTACCCTGGCCTATGTCTGCCACCCAGAGGGGCATCGTACCCTGGCTTGTGTCTGTGTCTTTGACTCTGTCTTAGTCTAGTCCTATTCCGGTGTCTGTTTATATCCCCGTCTTGGTTTGCCTTTTCTGCTGTGCATTCTCTGTGTCTTGCTTTGCTCCGCTTTCGGCTCTGCTCTCTGCGACCTTGCTTTGCTCCTTGCTCTGCATTCTGTTACCTTGCTCTGCACTCTGTGGCTTTGCTCTCAGCTCTGCATTCTGTGGCTTTGCTCTCAGCTCTGCACTCTGTGTCTTGCTCTGCACTCAGCTCTACACTCTGTGGCTTAGCTCTAGCTCTGCTCTCAGTGACTTTGCTCTGCACTCTGTGGCTTTGCTCTGCACTCTGACCTTGCTCTGCACTCTGTGGCTTCGCTCTGCGGCTCCGCTCCTTGCAGTTCTACTTCTTCTGCTCTTGGCTCCGCCTCCTGTGTTTCTGCACTCTCCTGCGTTTCTGCACTTGGCTCTGCCTCCTTCTTTTGGCTCTGCCTCCGGCATCTCTGTTATTGGCTCTAGCTCCTGTGCTTTCGCTCTGCATCCGCTCTTGCGGTCTTCCTCTACCTTTTCTTAAGTCCTCCTGTCTGAACAGGTTCATACCTGTTTTACATACCTGTCTGCAGACCGGTCCCTACCGGTTCTTCCAGTGTACCAGCCTTGTCCGCCTGTCCTGCCAGAGAACCAGCCATACCTGCCTGCCTACCAGAGAGCCAGCCGTACCCGCCTGCCTGCCAGTGTCTGTCGTGTCTGCCAGAGGGCCAGCCATGCCCGCTTGCCTGTCTATGTTCCGTTCCCCGGTGGGATCAGCAGCCACAGCCAGACACCACCCTGGAGTGGTACCTGGTAGCTTCCTAATGCACAAGTCTGACCTCACCATCAGAGGCTCCAGCGAACACCTAGGAAGCTACTTAGTTACGCCCCTTCCAGGGAAGTTTGGTCTGTAGTCCAGTGGGGCCACTGTTATGGACTTGGTGGTTAGGAGCACCCGGAACGACCTGATGGTTAAACTCACACAGGACAAGCTCTGGGAAGTGGGAACTCTGCTGACCGCAACCCCTAATCCTATCACACAACTAGAAATAGCCGTGGAGCGTACCTAACACGACCTAGACGCCTCTTCACAGCCTAAGAGCTAACTAGCCCTAAAGATAGAAAATAAAGCCTACCTTGCCTCAGAGAAATTCCCCAAAGGAAAAGGCAGCCCCCCACATATATTGACTGTGAGTTAAGATGAAAGTCACAAACACAGAAATGAAACAGGTTTCAGCAAAGGGAGGCCAGACTTACTAAACAGACTGAGGATAGGAAAGGTAACTTTGCGGTCAGCACAAAAAACTACAAAAGACAACGCGGAGTGTGCAAAAAGACCTCCGCACCGACTCACGGTGCGGAGGTGCCACTCTGCATCCCAGAGCTTCCAGCTAGCAAGACAAAATCATGATAGCCAACTGGACAAGAAAACAATGAACAAATAATAACTAGCAGGGACTTAGCTTCTGCTGGAGTAGACAGGTCACCAGAAAGATCCAAGAGCGAACTGAACCAGTACAAGAACATTGACAGCTGGCATGGAGTAACGATCTGAGTGGAGTTAAATAGAACAGCCAGCCAAAGAATAAACTACGTCACCTGTGGAAGGAACCTCAGAAGCAGCAGCTCCACTCACAGCCACCAGAGGGAGTCCATGGACAGAACTCGCCGAAGTACCATTCATGACCACAGGAGGGAGTTCGAAAACAGAATTCACAACAGTACCCCCCCTTGAGGAGGGGTCACCGAACCCTCACCAGAGCCCCCAGGCCGATCAGGATGAGCCAAATGAAAGGCACGAACTAGATCGGCAGCATGAACATCAGAGGCAAAAACCCAGGAATTATCTTCCTGACCATAACCCTTCCACTTGACCAGGTACTGGAGTTTCCGTCTCGAAACACGAGAATCCAAAATCTTCTCCACCACATACTCCAACTCCCCCTCGACCAACACCGGGGCAGGAGGATCAACGGAGGGAACCATAGGCGCCACGTATCTCCGCAATAACGACCTATGGAACACATTATGGATGGCAAAAGAAGCCGGAAGGGCCAAACGAAATGACACAGGATTGATAACCTCAGAAATCTTATACGGACCAATGAAACGAGGCTTAAACTTAGGAGAGGAAACCTTCATAGGAACATGACGAGATGACAACCAAACCAAATCCCCAACACGAAGTCGGGGACCAACACAGCGCCGGCGGTTAGCGAAACGTTGAGCCTTCTCCTGGGACAATGTCAAATTGTCCACCACATGAGTCCAAATCTGCTGCAACCTGTCCACCACCGTATCCACACCAGGACAGTCCGAAGGCTCAACCTGCCCTGAAGAGAAACGAGGATGGAAACCAGAATTACAGAAAAAAGGCGAAACCAAAGTAGCCGAGCTGGCCCGATTATTAAGGGCGAACTCAGCCAAAGGCAAGAAGGACACCCAATCATCCTGATCAGCAGAAACAAAGCATCTCAGATATGTCTCCAAAGTCTGATTAGTTAGTTCGGTTTGGCCATTTGTCTGAGGATGGAAAGCCGGTAGTAGACGGGCATGGCACCAGGAGATGGAACAGGATCCTTGATGCAAACAACTGGCTAAGACGATGGTGCAGACAACAAGGATTCGGATTCCTGGACCACGGTGTGAATTACTGGTACGATGGACTCCTCGCCAGAGATGGACTACACCTCAACAAACCTGGGAAACACACATTCGCCAGAAGACTCGCTACACTCATCAGGAGGGCGTTAAACTAGAAGAAGAGGGGACGGGAAGAAAAACATTAGACTTGAACAAAGAAGACCCAGGAAAACATACACAGATGGGAGGTAAGAACATTTCTAAAGCAATCCACAGCGAGGAGATTGGAACAAAACAAAATCCTCTAAACTGCATGCTCGCAAACGCCAGAAGCCTGACAAACAAGATGGAAGAACTAGAAGCAGAAATATCTACAGGTAACTTTGACATAGTGGGAATAACCGAGACATGGTTAGATGAAAGCTATGACTGGGCAGTTAACTTACAGGGTTACAGTCTGTTTAGAAAGGATCGTAAAAATCGGAGAGGAGGAGGGGTTTGTCTCTATGTAAAGTCTTGTCTAAAGTCCACTTTAAGGGAGGATATTAGCGAAGGAAATGAGGATGTCGAGTCCATATGGGTCGAAATTCATGGAGGGAAAAATGGTAACAAAATTCTCATTGGGGTCTGTTACAAACCCCCAAATATAACAGAAACCATGGAAAGTCTACTTCTAAAGCAGATAGATGAAGCTGCAACCCATAATGAGGTCCTGGTTATGGGGGACTTTAACTACCCGGATATTAACTGGGAAAGTGAAACCTGTGAAACCCATAAAGGCAACAGGTTTCTGCTAATAACCAAGAAAAATTATCTTTCACAATTGGTGCAGAATCCAACCAGAGGAGCAGCACTTTTAGACCTAATACTATCTAATAGACCTGACAGAATAACAAATCTGCAGGTGGTTGGGCATCTAGGAAATAGCGACCACAATATTGTACAGTTTCACCTGTCTTTCACTAGGGGCACTTGTCAGGGAGTCACAAAAACACTGAACTTTAGGAAGGCAAAGTTTGACCAGCTTAGAGATGCCCTTAATCTGGTAGACTGGGACAATATCCTCAGAAATAAGAATACAGATAATAAATGGGAAATGTTTAAGAACATCCTAAATAGGCAGTGTAAGCGGTTTATACCTTGTGGGAATAAAAGGACTAGAAATAGGAAAAACCCAATGTGGCTAAACAAAGAAGTAAGACAGGCAATTAACAGTAAAAAGAAAGCATTTGCACTACTAAAGCAGGATGGCACCATTGAAGCTCTAAAAAACTATAGGGAGAAAAATACTTTATCTAAAAAACTAATTAAAGCTGCCAAAAAGGAAACAGAGAAGCACATTGCTAAGGAGAGTAAAACTAATCCCAAACTGTTCTTCAACTATATCAATAGTAAAAGAATAAAAACTGAAAATGTAGGCCCCTTAAAAAATAGTGAGGAAAGAATGGTTGTAGATGACGAGGAAAAAGCTAACATATTAAACACCTTCTTCTCCACGGTATTCACGGTGGAAAATGAAATGCTAGGTGAAATCCCAAGAAACAATGAAAACCCTATATTAAGGGTCACCAATCTAACCCAAGAAGAGGTGCGAAATCGGCTAAATAAGATTAAAATAGATAAATCTCCGGGTCCGGATGGCATACACCCACGAGTACTAAGGGAACTAAGTAATGTAATAGATAAACCATTATTTCTTATTTTTAGGGACTCTATAGCGACAGGATCTGTTCCGCAGGACTGGCGCATAGCAAATGTGGTGCCAATATTCAAAAAGGGCTCTAAAAGTGAACCTGGAAATTATAGGCCAGTAAGTCTAACCTCTATTGTTGGTAAAATATTTGAAGGGTTTCTGAGGGATGTTATTCTGGATTATCTCAATGAGAATAACTGTTTAACTCCATATCAGCATGGGTTTATGAGAAATCGCTCCTGTCAAACCAATCTAATCAGTTTTTATGAAGAGGTAAGCTATAGGCTGGACCACGGTGAGTCATTGGACGTGGTATATCTCGATTTTTCCAAAGCGTTTGATACCGTGCCGCACAAGAGGTTGGTACACAAAATGAGAATGCTTGGTCTGGGGGAAAATGTGTGTAAATGGGTTAGTAACTGGCTTAGTGATAGAAAGCAGAGGGTGGTTATAAATGGTATAGTCTCTAACTGGGTCGCTGTGACCAGTGGGGTACCGCAGGGGTCAGTATTGGGACCTGTTCTCTTCAACATATTCATTAATGATCTGGTAGAAGGTTTACACAGTAAAATATCGATATTTGCAGATGATACAAAACTATGTAAAGCAGTTAACACAAGAGAAGATAGTATTCTGCTACAGATGGATCTGGATAAGTTGGAAACTTGGGCTGAAAGGTGGCAGATGAGGTTTAACAATGATAAATGTAAGGTTATACACATGGGAAGAAGGAATCAATATCACCATTACACACTGAATGGGAAACCACTGGGTAAATCTGACAGGGAGAAGGACTTGGGGATCCTAGTTAATGATAAACTTACCTGGAGCAGCCAGTGCCAGGCAGCAGCTGCCAAGGCAAACAGGATCATGGGGTGCATTAAAAGAGGTCTGGATACACATGATGAGAGCATTATACTGCCTCTGTACAAATCCCTAGTTAGACCGCACATGGAGTACTGTGTCCAGTTTTGGGCACCGGTGCTCATGAAGGATATAATGGAACTAGAGAGAGTACAAAGGAGGGCAACAAAATTAATAAAGGGGATGGGAGAACTACAATACCCAGATAGATTAGCGAAATTAGGATTATTTAGTCTAGAAAAAAGACGACTGAGGGGCGATCTAATAACCATGTATAAGTATATAAGGGGACAATACAAATATCTCGCTGAGGATCTGATTATACCAAGGAAGGTGACGGGCACAAGGGGGCATTCTTTGCATCTGGAGGAGAGAAGGTTTTTCCACCAACATAGAAGAGGATTCTTTACTGTTAGGGCAGTGAGAATCTGGAATTGCTTGCCTGAGGAGGTGGTGATGGCGAACTCAGTCGAGGGGTTCAAGAGAGGCCTGGATGTCTTCCTGGAGCAGAACAATATTGTATCATACAATTATTAGGTTCTGTAGAAGGACGTAGATCTGGGGATTTATTATGATGGAATATAGGCTGAACTGGATGGACAAATGTCTTTTTTCGGCCTTACTAACTATGTTACTATGTTACTAATGCCCATCTTAGCACAAAAGGACCGCCAAAACCTCGAAACAAACTGGGAACCTCTGTCCGAGACGATGTTCTCCGGAATGCCATGCAAATGAACCACATGCTGGAAAAACAATGGCACCAAATCAGAGGAGGAAGGCAATTTAGACAAGGGTACCAAATGAACCATCTTAGAGAAGCGATCACAAACCACCCAAATGACCGACATCCTTTGAGAGACAGGGAGATCTGAAATAAAATCCATGGAAATATGCGTCCAGGGCCTCTTCGGGACCGGCAAGGGCAAAAGCAACCCACTGGCACGAGAACAGCAGGGCTTAGCCCGAGCACAAGTCCCACAGGACTGCACAAAAGAACACACATCCCGTGACAAAGAAGGCCACCAAAAGGATCTAGCCACCAAATCTCTGGTACCAAAGATTCCAGGATGACCCGCCAACACCAAACAATGAACCTCAGAGATAACTCTACTAGTCCATCTATCAGGGACAAACCTTTTCTCCGCTGGACAACGGTCAGGTCTATCAGCCTGAAACTTCTGCAGCACACGTCGCAAACCAGGGGAGATGGCAGACAAAATTACCCCCTCTTTGAGAATACCCGCCGGCTCAGGAACACCCGGAGAGTCAGGCACAAAACTCCTTGACAGGGCATCAGCCTTCACATTCTTAGAGCCCGGAAGGTACGAAACCACAAAATCGAAACAGGAGAAAAACAGAGACCATCGAGCCTGTCTAGGATTCAACCGTTTGGCAGACTCGAGATAAGTCAAATTCTTGTGATCCGTCAAGACCACCACGCGATGCTTGGCTCCTTCAAGCCAATGTCGCCACTCCTCAAATGCCCACTTCATGGCCAACAACTCTCGATTGCCAACATCATAATTGCGCTCAGCAGGCGAGAATTTTCTAGAAAAGAAGGCACATGGTTTCATCACCGGGCCATCAGAACTTCTTTGCGATAAAACAGCCCCTGCTCCAATCTCAGAAGCATCAACCTCAACCTGAAACGGGAGCGAAACATCTGGCTGGCACAACACAGGGGCAGAAGAAAAACGATGCTTCAACTCCTGAAAAGCCTCTACAGCCGCCGAGGACCAATTGACCACATCAGCACCTTTCTTGGTCAAATCAGTCAACGGTTTAGCAATACTAGAAAAATTAGCGATGAAGCGACGGTAAAAATTAGCAAAGCCCAGGAACTTCTGCAGGCTCTTCACAGATGTCGGCTGAGTCCAATCATAAATGGCCTGAACTTTAACAGGGTCCATCTCGATAGTAGAAGGGGAAAAAATGAAACCCAAAAATGAAACCTACTGAACCCCAAAGAGACATTTCGACCCCTTCACAAACAAGGAATTCGCACGAAGGACCTGGAACACCATTCTGACCTGCTTCACATGAGACTCACAATCATCCGAAAAGACCAAAATATCATCCAAATATACAATCATGAATCAATCCAGGTACTCTCGGAAGATGTCATGCATAAAGGACTGAAACACAGATGGAGCATTAGAAAGCCCGAATGGCATAACCAGGTACTCAAAAAGGCCCTCGGGCATATTAAATGCTGTTTTCCATTCATCGCCCTGTTTAATTCGCACAAGATTATACGCCCCTCGAAGATCTATCTTGGTGAACCAACTAGCCCCCTTAATCCGAGCAAACAAATCAGACAGCAGCGGCAAAGGGTACTGAAATTTGACTGTGATCTTATTAAGAAGGCGGTAATCAATACAAGGTCTCAAAGAACCATCCTTCTTGGCCACAAAAAAGAACCCTGCTCCCAACAGTGATGACGACGGGTGAATATGACCTTTCTCCAAGGATTCATTTATATAACTCCGCATAGCGGCGTGCTCTGGCACAGATAAATTAAACAGTCGGCCCTTAGGAAACTTACTACCAGGAATCAAATTAATAGCACAATCGCAATCCCTATGAGGAGGTAAGGCACCTGATTTGGGCTCTTCAAATACATCCCGGTAATCTGACAAAAACTCAGGGTCTTCAGAAGGAGTAGAAGGCGAAATTGACAGCAATGGAACATCACCATGTACCCCCTGACAACCCCAGGCGGACACAGACATAGATTTCCAATCCAATACTGGATTATGGACCTGTAGCCATGGCAACCCCAAAACGACCACATCATGCAGATTATGCAACACCAAAAAGCGAATATCCTCCTGATGTGCAGGAGCCATGCACATGGTCAATTGAGTCCAGTACTGAGGCTTATTCTTGGCCAAAGGCGTAGCAGCAATTCCTCTCAAGGGCTCCAAGAAAAAACCACAGCGCCTGGCAAACTCCAAGTCCATCAAATTCAGGGCAGCGCCTGAATCCACAAATGCCATAGCCATAACAGAATAGGACGACAGAGAGCAAATCAAAGTAACGGACAAAAGAAATTTAGACTGTACCGTACCAATGGTGGCAGACCTAGCGAACCGCTTAGTGCGCTTAGGACAATCGGAGATAGCATGAGTGGAATCACCACAGTAAAAACACAGCCCATTCCGACGTCTGTGTTCTTGCCGTTCAGCTCTGGTCAAAGTCCTATCACATTGCATAGGCTCAGGCCTATGCTCAGAGAATACCGCCAAATGGTGCACAGCTTTGCGCTCACGCAAGCGCCGATCGATCTGAATGGCCAAGGACATAGACTCATTCAGACCAGCAGGCGTGGGATATCCCACCATGACATCCTTAAGGGCTTCAGAAAGACCCTTTCTGAAAATTGCCGCCAGGGCACACTCATTCCACTGAGTAAGCACAGACCACTTTCTAAACTTCTGACAGTACACCTCCGCTTCATCCTGACCCTGACACAAAGCCAGCAAGATTTTCTCTGCCTGATCCACTGAATTTGGTTCATCGTAAAGCAATCCAAGCCCCAGAAAAAACGCATCTACATCACGCAATGCAGGATCTCCTGGCGCAAGGGAAAATGCCCAGTCTTGAGGGTCACCACGCAACAAAGAAATAATGATTTTTACTTGTTGAACAGGGTCACCAGAGGAGCGGGGTTTCAAAGCTAGAAACAGTTTACAATTATTTTTGAAATTCAGGAATTTAGATCTATCCCCAGTAAACAAATCAGGAATTGGAATTCTAGGCTCTAACATCGGATTCTGAACCACAAAATCTTGAATGTTTTGTACCCTTGCAGTGAGATGATCCACACAAGAGGACAGACCTTGAATGTCCATATCTACACCTGTGTCCAAAACCACCCAGAGGTTAAGGGGAAAAGAAAGAAAAAAAAACACTGCAGAGAAAAAAAAATGGTCTCAGAACTTCTCGTATCCCTCTATTGAGATGCATTAATACTTTTGGCCAGCTGTACTGTTATGGACCTGGTGGTTAGGAGCACCCGGAACGACCTGATGGTTAAACTCACACAGGACAAGCTCTGGGAAGTGGGAACTCTGCTGACCGCAACCCCTAATCCTATCACACAACTAGAAATAGCCGTGGAGCGTACCTAACACGACCTAGACGCCTCTTCACAGCCTAAGAGCTAACTAGCCCTAAAGATAGAAAATAAAGCCTACCTTGCCTCAGAGAAATTCCCCAAAGGAAAAGGCAGCCCCCCACATATATTGACTGTGAGTTAAGATGAAAGTCACAAACAAAGAAATGAAACAGGTTTCAGCAAAGGGAGGCCAGACTTACTAAACAGACTGAGGATAGGAAAGGTAACTTTGCGGTCAGCACAAAAAACTACAAAAGACCACGCAGAGTGTGCAAAAAGACCTCCGCACCGACTCACGGTGCGGAGGTGCCACTCTGCATCCCAGAGCTTCTAGCTAGCAAGACAAAATCATGATAGCCAACTGGACAAGGAAACAATGAACAAATAAAACTAGCAGGGACTTAGCTTCTGCTGGAGTAGACAGGTCACCAGAAAGATCCAAGAGCGAACTGAACCAGTACAAGAACATTGACAGCTGGCATGGAGTAACGATCTGAGTGGAGTTAAATAGAACAGCCAGCCAAAGAATAAACTACGTCACCTGTGGAAGGAACCTCAGAAGCAGCAGCTCCACTCACAGCCACCAGAGGGAGTCCATGGACAGAACTCGCCGAAGTACCATTCATGACCACAGAAGGGAGTTCGAAAACAGAATTCACAACAGGCCACACCCCCGTATGCCCGCGCCAACCAGTCTGGGTGCAAGCGTGACACCTATTGTGAATGGTGGATTCTGTTATCTACTGTATATAGTGGAGTTATCAGTCATTGTACAGGAGGAGGAGGTGAGCTGTGACATCACCTATTGTGAATGGTGGATCCTGTGTTATCTACTGTATATAGAGGTGTTATCAGTCATTGTACAGGAGGGGGAGGAGGTGAGCTGTGACATCACCTATTGTGAATGGTGGATCCTGTGTTATCTACTGTATATAGAGGTGTTATCAGTCATTGTACAGGAGGAGGAGGTGAGCTGTGCCATCACCTATTGTGAATGGTGGATCCTGTGTTATCTACTGTATATAGAGGTGTTATCAGTCATTGTACAGGAGGAGGAGGTGAGCTGTGACATCACCTATTGTGTATTGTGGATCCCGTGTTATCTACTGTATATAGAGGCATTATCAGTCATTGTACAGAAGGAGGAGGTGAGCTGTGACATCACCTATTGTGAATGGTGGATCCTATGTTATCTACTGTATATAGAGGTGTTATCAGTCATTGTACAGGAGGAGGAGGTGAGCTGTGACATCACCTATTGTGTATGGTGGATCTTGTGCTATCTACTGTATACAGTGGTGTTATCAGTCATTATACAGGAGGAGGAGGTGAGCTGTGACATCACCTATTGTGAATGGTGGATCCTGTGTTATCTACTGTATATAGAGGTGTTATCAGTCATTGTACAGGAGGAGGAGGAGGTGAGCTGTGACATCACCTAATGAGACTGCTGAAAACACTTCCTGAAAGGACAGGATGTATAAATCTTAAAATGACCTAGTGGTCAGTGTGATAATTGCAAGATTAATAATTTAGTAGTGTTCTTTTTTAATAAAGATCAGGATTTGAAAAGAAAAAAGAGCATTGCTAATTGTATTTTAAAAATATGTAGCATAAAAACCTGAACAATAGTTCCTCGTGATAGCTTCCCTTTAAATTTCCCTAAAGTGCCCATATGGGAGAAATAAAGTATTACACTATTCTTCTTAAAGTCAATAAACTGTCAACGAAAAGAACAATTGGTGATGATGATGATGATGATCACGAGACCACTGATGACACCTAATAATTGATAAGCTGTTAGAAAAAAAAATCCAAAACCTTGAGAATCACTTCAAAGCACCAAATATAGATTTTTTTTTTTGGACCCAGGAAATCCACAATTTTTGAGTCAAATAAAGAAAAAAACAAATATTAATAAACTAATGAGAACTCGTTCTCCACATTGGGATCCCCACCATGTAACTGCATTTACAGCTCGAATTTTGGACTTTGAGTTGAGTTCACTTTAGGCAATTGTATTTATAATAATAAATTATATAAGAAAGATAAATAATTAAAAAAAAGTGTGATTTTTTTTTTCTCCTAATGGATTGAATGAACATGAACCCTCGTGATTACCGCGATCACTCGATACGTACCTTAGTTTAGAAACAGCTGACTGATGGCATGTACAGATCGGTGATATTAATTTACAGTGATAGCAATTCTTCAATCTGGAAGGGGAAAAAAAATAAAAAGAGTTTTATATTTCCACATGAATATTTCAGCAGTTTAAATATTTAATATTTCTGTACTTCACAGGAGATATTATCCTATTACATTGAGCTGCAATAAAAGGTTTCTTTATATTACACATATAGAGGGAGACGCGGATGGCTAAATATTAAAGTCACTCCTGATTCTATAGAAAATTGGGCCCAGGGTTATAAGGAAAATCAGTGATACATATATACATACAGTGGATATAAAAAGTCTACACACCCCTGTTAGAATGTCATGTTAAAGATTCATACCAAGGAGAATTATTTCAGAACTTTTCCCATCTTTAATGTCACCCATAATCTGCACAATTTCATTGAAAAATAGACTGAAATCTTTTCAGGTTGACAAAGAAAAATAAAGAGCTAAAATAATGTTGTTGCATAAATCTTAACACCCTTACACTAAGGCCATGTGCACACGTCAGGATTTCTTGCGTTTTTTTTTAGCGTTTTTTCGCTATAAAAACGCTATAAAATACACATACATATGCCTCCCATCATTTAGAATGCATTCCGCAATTTTTGTGCGGAAAAAATCGCAGCATGTTCATTATTTTGTGCATTTTTTTGCGGATTTCCCACTATATTATTGCATCCTAGAACCTCTGAAAAAATCCGCAAAAAAAAAGCGCAAAACAACGCGAGAAATACACGAAAAAAAACCCACAAAAAATCTGCAGGCGGATTTCTTGCAGAAAATGTCCAGTTTTGTTCAAGAAATTTCTGCAAGAAATCCTGACGTGTGCACATAGCCTTAGGCTGTGTGCACACGTTGCAGATTTTTCGCGTTTTTTCGATATAAAAACGATATAAAAACGCATACATTATGCATCCCATCATTCACAATGCATTCCGCAATTTTTGTGCACATGATGCGTTTTTTTCCGCGAAAAAAACGCATCGCGGTAAAAAACGCAGCATGTTCATTAATTTTGCGGATTTTTTGCGGATTTCCCACTATATTATTGCATTGGGAACCTCCGGAAAAATCCGCAATAAAAACCACACCAAAAACGCGGTAAAAACGCAAGAAAAACGCATGCGGATTTCTTGCAGAAATTTGTTCAGGAAATTTCTGCAAGAAATCCTGACGTGTGCACATACCCTAATACTTTGTTGAAGTCCTCTTTGAATTTTTGATAGCCTTCAGTCTGTCAGCGTGGCACATCTAGAAGCGGCAATCTTTGCCTACTCTCCCTTCTAGTGGCTCCATATCTGTCCCATTGCGGTGGATGGGGGGGGGTCCCTTCTGATGTATAGCGCCTTCTTCAGGTCACCTGTGGATTTTTTGTTGGAATGAGGTCTGGGCCATTCTAAAACATGGATCGTTTGGTAACTCCATTGTTTTGTTGATTTGAAGGTATGCTTAGGGTCGCTGTTGTGCTGAAAGGTCAATAAAATGATTCCTTGATGTCTACGATCTAATATCTTATTCCAGGGAAATCCACATGCTGTTAAGATCTATGTCTGTATATAGATCTCCCAGAAAATCTGCCCCCACAGCTTATTTTAACTGAAAGTGGGCATTACCAGTGTGAGACATGTAATGAGCGACATACTGTTATTCTGATCTCACTGCAGAGCTGTGTGTGATTACAACTAGCACAGTGCAGCACAGGTGAACTTTGCTTCATTACAAACACATTTGCAGCTGTAGATCTAATCTCGTGTGTGGGCAGCTCAGCTGTATTGCCCCTTTTTCCCGCACCGGCTGCTTGTGAGTTAGAAGCTCCAGAAATGAGTGCTGTAATCAGTCACAGCTCTGCACGAGAGCTGACAACACTACGAGAGAAGAGCTGGAGTTTGTTTGTAATGAGACAAAGCTCAGCTCTGCTGTACTGTGTTAGTTACAGTGAGATCAGGAGAGCAGATTGTCAGTCATTAAGGGTATGTGCACACGTCAGGATTTTTTCCTGGCAAAATCCTGAGAATTCTGCCAGAAATCCGCGTGCTTTTTTCACGCGGATTTCTCGCAGAATTTGCGCGTTTTTTGCGCGGATTTTTTGCGGGTCTTTTGCGTTTTTTTTTTTTGTTTTTTTTTCCGGAATATCCTTTTTGATAGGAAATCCGCAGAAAATCCGGAAAAAGATAGAGCATGTCCAGATTTTTTGCGGGATGCGTTTTTGTTGCGGAAAAAAACGCTAACATCTGCACAAAAAATGCGGAATGCATTCTAAATGATAGAATGCATAATGTTAGCTTTTTTTACCGGATTTATAGCGTTTTTATGGCGAAATTCCGCAAAAAAAACGCTAAAAATCCTGACGTGTGCACATACCCTAAATGTCTCACACCCCTTTTATTTATAATAAGCTCTGGAGGCAGATTCTCAGAGAGATCTATGTCCGGCCCATAGATCTTAACTGCTCATTTGCATATTTTTTTAAAAAAATGTGCATTTCTTTGATGGCAACTTTCTATGACCTTCATGCTCATATAGATGTCTTAGGAGGGGTTATCCTTCTGATAGATTCAGTTCAACGGTGGAAACATTTCTGAAATTCCTCTTCTTGTTATAATTCTTTTACATAAAAAAAATGATAGTAGACTTTGTATATCCACTGTACATATATATTTCTTTATACTTGATTCTATGTCCATATATTTGTCCATGTAATGACAAATAGTTTTTCCGCACACTGATCACACAATACATCTACAGCATGCCCAAATAATTCCTCCATACAGTATGAAAATAATACTACCACTTGGTGCCACATAACACTGCCATACACTGTGATTTATTGTGATTTGCTTCTTGCAAATTGAGCAAAATGGCAGCCAATTAGCCTTTATTTTTCTCATATGTAAGGCGCCAGATAAAGGGCTCAACTGTACGGCCTCCGCAGCTCCCCATCAGCTTTCTGTGCAGCCCCCTCTGGCACTATGTACACGATCAGACTTAACTTTAGTTATCACTTGTGGATGGGGCATAGCTTGTTTCATCCGACAATCCTTTTTTAGGGGCTAACCGCAGACACCACTAGGGGGAGCTCATGAGTCTACTGCATACTGATGTACTGTAGACAGTAATGGAGGCTTCGTACCTTGTCCGCCTGCAGTCACTCTGTGTCAGCAGCAGATGTTGTCTAAGTGAAGAGTTTCATTCACCTTCTTAAGGCAAAAGGGTTTCATGTTTTTAACATCTGTTTGCCTACGAGTCGAACATTTGGTGAGCGACGTAACAAGATGTTGGGATTCAGATCCCTTCAGTGACTTCAGATTACTTACCCTGTTTGTCGGCATTTTCCAGATACTGATGCGAATGACTCTGAATATCTGATTCTTTACTTTTCAATCACCATTCGCTGTTAACTCTCCGAGTGCCTCTTCTTTCACATATTAAAATACTTATAGGCACAGATATTTCAGCTGTCGGGGAGGACACTGTACATTATATTTTGGTACACTCTTAGCTTTTTAAGTGGTTTGTCCAGGATTTGGGGGATCATCAGATTTTTTTTTTTTCGCAAAACAGCGCCCCTCCTGCACATGGTTGTGTATTACGAAACACACAGATACCAGACCGCACAGATAATGGATGTGGAGAAAAGTTTCTCAAGAGCTTTAGCTAGGTTTACCTTCAATCAGGGCAAATATTCAATTTCTGCAGTTGCAAACAAGATTATTCTCCCCCACTGGAAATTACTGTAGGTTTATTAGCGACATTTACAAACTTCCTGCTGTTTGCAATAAACCAAACATAAAATTGTAACCCCTTAACCAACAGAGATTTTTGCGTTTGCGTTTTCGTTTTTCGTTCCCCTCCTTCCCAGAGCCATAACTTTTTTATTTTTCCTTCAATATGGCCATGTGAGGGCTTAGTTTTTGCGAGACGAGTTTTACTTTTTAACCACATCATTGGTTTTACCATGTCGTGTACTAAAAAACGGAAAAAAAATTCCAAGTGCGGTGAAATTGCAAAAAAAAGTGCAATCCCACACTTGTTTTTTGTTTGGGTTTTTTACTAGGTTCACTAAATGCTAAAACTGACCTGCTAAAATAATTCTCCAGGTCATTATAAGTTCATAGACACCAAACATGTCTAGGTTCCTTTTTATCTAAGTGGTGAAAAATTCCAAACGTTGTTAAAAAAAATTAAATATATTGTGCCATTTTCCGATACCCGTATCGTCTCCATTTTTCATGATCTCGGCTTGAGCGAGGGCTTATTTTTTGCATGCTGAGCTGACGTTTTTAATGATACCATTTTGGTGCAGATATGATCTTTTGATCGCCCGTTATTGCATTTTAATGCAATGTCGCGGCGACCAAAAAAATTGTAGTTCTGGCATTTTTACTTTTTTTCTCAGTACGCCGTTTAGCGATCAGGTTAATCCTTTTTTTATTGATAGATCGGGCGATTCTGAACCTGGCAATAGCAAATATGTGTAGGTTTGATTTTATTTTTATTGTTTTATTTTGGATGGGGCGTGATTTAAGCTTTTATATATTTTTGACATTTTTCAAAACATTTTTTTTTTTACTTTTGCCATGCTTCAATAGTCTCCATGGGAGACTAGAAGCTGCCACAACCCAATCGGCTCTGCTACATAGAGGTGATGGTCAGTTCGCCTCTATGTAGTAGAATTGCTCACTTGCTGCGAGCGCCGACCACTGGGTGTCGCTCACAGCAATCCAGCACTGACAACCATAGGGGTCTCCAGGAGACATGCCAACACATCGGTGACCCGCAATCACGTGACGCAGGTCACCGGTGGGCGTATTTTCGGCGTGATTGCCAGAAGCGCTTGTTAAATGCGGCATTTAACTAGCTAATAGCCACAGGTGGATCGAGATTCCACCCGCGGCTATTGCGGGCACCTGTCAGCTATTCAAAACAGCTGACATGTCCTGAGAAAGATGTGGGCTCACCGCCGGAACCCACATCAAAGGGAGGGAGTTCGACATCGGCGTACTATTACACCCGATGTCAGTAAGGGGTTAAATACATCCGCATGACTAATATATCAAGTGGTTTATCCAAAATCAGCTTTCTACTGCTAAGAGTGATACATCCCCCTGAATATAATTATTCTTCCCCTTCATGAACAACGTCTTTAGTACTTAATAGAGCTCCTCTGGCTGTTATAACCTGCTGCAAATATGATGCATAGGCATACATCAGCCTTTGACAGCTTCTCCCGAGCAATCTTAGTCCAGTTCTCATGGGCAATGGCCTCTAGTTCACTAATATTCTTGGGTTGGTGTGATGGAACCGCTTTCTTCAAATCCCACCAAAGATTTTCTATGGGGTTCGAGTCAGGTAACTATGACCAACACTTCAGGATTTTCCAGGACTGATACCATGTCTTGATAGACGTTGAGATATGTTTGGAATCATTGTCCTTTTGAAAGGTCCAATGATGCCCAAGCTTCAGATTCCTCACAGAAGATATAATGCTTTCATCTAGGATTTCCTGATACATGATTGAATCCATCTTGTCCTCCACACCCTGCAGGTTTCCAGTGCCAGAGATAGCAGCCCCAGATCATCACCGAGCCACCAGTATGTTTCAAGGTAGGCATTACCAAGGCTCCCACATGTTTTACTGTAGACATGATTGAGCCAACATCATGCTTCACTGCAGGCATCACCAAGCCAACTTCATGTTTCACTGCAGTCATGAATGAGCCACTACAATGCTTCACTCTAGACATCACTGAGCCACCACTATGCTTCCCTGTAGGTATGAATGAGCCACCACCATGCTTCACTGCAGGCATCCCTGAGTCTTCACCGTACTTCACTGCTGCCATCACTCAGCCCCTGCAATGCTTCACTGTAGACATCACCGAGCCACTGCCAAGCCTTACTGTAGGAGCCACCACCATTCTTAACTGCTTCAAAGTAGCCACCCCATGTTTTACTGTAGACATGACTGAGCCACCATCATGCTTCACTGCAGGCATCACTGAGCCACCTTCATGTTTCACTTCAGTCATCAATGAGCCAGTACAATGCTTCACTCTAGACATCACTGAGCCACCACAATGCTTCACTGAAGGTATGAATGAGACACCAACATGATTCACTGAAGTCATCCTTGAGTTTTCACCGTGCTTCACTGCAGCCATCACCCAGCCTCTACCATACTTCACAGTAGACATCACGAGGCCACCACTTTGCTTCACTTTACATCACGAAGCCATCTCCATGCTTCACTATAAGAGCCACCACCATGCTTAACTGCAGACATCACTGAGCCACTGCCATAATTCTCTGTAGGAATCACTGTACCATTACTATATTTCACTGTAAGTCTGTACAAAAGCAGAGGAACATGAAAAGCCTCCCCGTGTCTTATCGCTGCATAAGACCTCAATACTGCAATCCAAACTGCGGACTAGCAGTAAATATGGGCAAAAAAGGAGAGAGAAAGGGATCCGTACTAGTAAAATAAAACTTCCATTTATTTTAATCCTTTAAAAGCAAGGATATCCATGGTTAAAAAATACAAAGCGATTCTAACGCATTTCTGGCATAAGTGCCCTTAGTGAAAGAATCTACAAAAATGAAATGAAGTATAGGAAAACTACCGAACCACGTGATCACACATCATTACCTTAAACCCTCTAAAATCTGCATGAAAACCACATAGCAAGAGAAAATTATAAATGTAGAATAAACATAAGAATATATACATATGTAGAACAGATATACAGTATATACAGGTGAACAATAATAAATGGTTAAAAAACATACTTAAAAAACAAAATGTATAATGGTAAGAAATATAAAATTGGAATCTGCAGCCTCGATTGTATTTGTCCAAATAAATGGGCGATCATAACCCGGATTTCACTGAGAACATTGAAAAAATCCGGGGAAATAGTCACCGAAAAATAGAGGTGAGACCGATGAGCAACATTGTCCAGCACAGGTTCTGCTTCTGTGAGGACATCCCTGGGACATGGTAATACGGCAAGTAGAAAATGGTATGTGTCACAAAAGTCCTGCATGTACATATGCTCCTACGGGATACAATGACCAGTGTAGCATGGCTAAAGGTTGGATAGTCGACGGGAGGTATGTATCACAGAGAAGGCTTATCGCTGTGATGTGACCCGGAGTGTTTTCTGTAATGCACATAAAGCAATAAGGAATTGTGTAGTATATTTGGGTCCGGGTTACGGGTAGCTATGAGAGATGGGAGGGTCTGGCTACCCATATACCTCACCCCTGGGTAAGGGGCATAACCGTGCCTATCTATGTTTGTTTCAGGACCTGTGGTGATGTCAGAACCACATGTCTAATCATGTGATGGGTTCCTGGGTGTGGTTACACCTATGTAAAGAGGTGTGTGTGTGTAGCACATGGAGAGTGTGTTTGGAAGTCTGTCAGGGTGGACACACTTCCATGTGTCCTGGCTGGACACTGCATAGTGGCCTGTGTGTTGGAAGGTTCCACGTGGGGACAGACGTCCTAAACAGCACACAGAGACCATATTTAGGCTGGAGAGCCTACGTGCTGGACATAGCACAGTCTGTGCGCCCACAGACCTGAGAGAGCGGAGCTCTACTATGGACATTGAGGATTCAACTGTCTGATGTAAAACTGTTTACCTGTTGTTCCTGTTGCTATGTGGTTTATGGAGTGAATAAACCTACATGAACGCTGAAGAGAATGTGCCTCCTGTTTGCTCCTTTGCACCTGAGCGAGTACAACCCCTACAATTGGTGGAGAATGCGGGCAGCGATCCAAGGAGCACATGTTGCAGCGATGGCTGGTCTGAGCCAGAAGAGTGGACGGTCTTGACAACCGTGAGTAATACTGACCGGGATCAGTGAGAACTGCAGTTTATGGATACCTCTGAGGAGAAGAGGGATCCGGGAACCTGTGTGGCCGGCAGGTAACAGACAGGTGTCTGTGGTATTCTGACCGGGGTCAGTAAGAATTGTTGTTTATGGGATACCTCTGAGGAGAAGAGGGATCCGGGAACCTGTGTGGCCGGCACCAACAGGTAACGGACAGGTGTCTGTGTGTACTGACCGGGGTCAGAGTGGAAGAAAACAGAGACAGTGCGTCTGGGCATCTCTGAGGCTGAGGGGTGACGGTCTGAAAACCATGTATTGTACTGACCGGGGACAGTGGAAAAACTGTTTTTGGGCTATGTTAAAGCCGGGTGTGTAACAGACCGTAGTCTGTGTTAATCTGACCAGGGTCAGTGAGAGACTGTGTTTTTATTTCTATAAGCACGTGTGCAAGTGCTTGCTGTGGACCGGCGAGTCCATATATTTCTTTTTTTTTTTCTTCTGTGATCGACTTACTGTGGCTCGGCGGGGCCACGAAGACTGAAGGCATCTGGCGGTAACTCGGTGGGGTTACGAAGTTTTGCTGTGGATCGGCGGGTCCACGAAGTCCACGGTGCAGAGCCTTGTGAAGTGTAGCTGCAGTTGCAGCAAAGAGAAAAAAGAGAAAGGAAAAAAAAAAAGGAAAAGACATTGCTGGTTTAGAGTGTGCAGACTCTTAAAGGGCCAGAGTCACATTGGTGTGCTGTGCGAACTGGGGCCTGAGAGTACGGTGGGAAGTCCACGGGGTGTACCCCAGAGTGGGGTGGTGTCCCTAAAGGGGGTGGAGTCCCAAAACGGAGTGGTGACCCCAAATAATTATGGTTGGCCAAAAAGGGGCTGCGTCTCAAAAGGGGGTAGTTGCCCAAAAGGGGGTTGAGTCCCTAAAAGGGGTGGTGGCCCTAAAGGAGAAAATGGTCCACAAGGGGGCGGTAACCCAAAAGGGGGTGTAGTCCCTAAAAGGGGTGGTGGCCCTAAAGGAGAAAATGGTCCTCAAGGGGGCGGTAACCCAAAAGGGGGTGGAGTCCAAAAAGGGGGTGGCGACCCAAATAGGGGTGGTGGCCCAAAATGGGGTGGCGGTGAATGCACTGATGGACTGTTGCCGGGTTCAGTGTTCAAACAGCACATGTTCAGAATATTGTACTGACTTTTCATCTGGCAAGATGACACAGAGCTGTTCTGTAGAAGTCAATGGAGTGTGCATGACTGGATCTCTGGACTCGGGGAGCCTGGTGACGCTGGTGAGCACCACACTCCCTGTCTATCTGATTCCCGGAAGGAAGATGGAAGTCCACTGCGTTCATGGGGTCGCTAGGGATTATCCGGTGTCCAGGGTAATCATTGAGACGCCCACTATTATTGCCAGCCATGATGTACCTGTAGTCCCAGACTTACCATTCCCTGTTGTAATAGGCCAGGACTTTAAAAGGTTTTGGGACTTGTGGGAGGAAAGGGGTGTGTCTGATTGCTCAGAACGGAGTCGGAATGACTCTAAGGGAGCTCCACCACAACAGGCAGCTGTAGTGATTCCGGATTGTGTGATCTGTGAAAAGGAGATAGCGACACCTAAGGTCGATAGTCCAGAGTTCCGGGTGACTGGAAGAAAGTGTGGGTCTGACACTTGTTTAAATGGGGAATTGCTGTTCCAGGATGACAGAGTGAGAGGGGGTGACTCCTATTCAGACTGTGACTCAAGCGCAAAGGCAAAGGAGTGCAGTAAGGAGGAGCCGAGTAAAAATCACAGATCTTCATCTCGTCGCGGGGGACGCAAAAAGGTGGGACAAGTTACGCCCTCTGAGAAGAAAGATGATGAGGAAGAGACAGGGTCAGGTGCAGACAACATTATTGTCCTTGATGAGGAGGTCACTTTATCTCTGAAAAACCCTAGCACTGAGGTAGTTAGTGTCGGGCTGGGGTTAGAACAGATCTGTAGTAGACCCACGTCTGCAATGCCCGGAATGACTGAACTGGTTCAGTATGATGAAGTACCTGATGATGAAGAGATGGAGAACTCTGAAGTTACCAAGAGTCCAGAGGTACCGAACAGTAAACAGACAGAGAGCCCAGGAGAGACCATAGAGGTGGTTGCGGAAACAGGTGGAACTCTGAAGAGGCAGAGTGTGGGTGGACAAGAGCCCCCGTTTGAAAGTTTAATTAAAGAACTGGTGGTGCGACGTGCTGGCAAAAGAAAGCAGGACCATAACATGCTTAAAGAAACTATTGAACAAGAAAGGGTCCTGAGGCAAGCAATTGAGCACAAAGTGGGTGACCTAGAGAAGGAGGTCGTTGAACTCAGAGGTCACCTATCAGTGTGTCGGGCCATGAATAGGGCCATATTGAAAGATATGGATGTGCTCAGAATGGCTCAAGAAAAGCATCAGCAGGAGCTTCTCCAGAGAGAGGAGGAACGTCGCTGCCTGGCAGAGGAGTTTCCAATACCCATCTTGGCGAAGGCTCAAGCAGAAGAAAAGACTGGGGAAGGGTTAGTGCTTAAGGCGGAACAAGATAGTCACCCGGTTGTGGCAGATGTCCGTGAAGATGAGACCCCGCTTTTCAAGAGCATAATAGAAATACCCGAAGACATGCGAGAAGCGTGCGCCAGGAAGGGTGTGCATGAAGCATTTAGAAAGGCAGTAGAGGCTTGTAGTGTGCACTGGGCGCCTGAGACTCAGCAATTGGTCATACTGTCGACTAGGGAAGTCACAGTGAAGCGGGTGGCTGTCTTGAGGGATATGCACCTACACTGCCTCCGTACAAAGCAGAAGATCATTTTGAAGAATGATGAAGCCGTTCGACGTGTGGAGCGCGAAAGGAAAGCTCTTAGTCGGCTGGGCTTAGTGGAAGACACAGTCCAAGTACCTAAAGGTCTGGTGGGGAAAGTCATCGGAAGATTTGGCAAGGTGATGCAAGAGATGGTGAATAGGTCCGGTGTTATGAGAGCGAGCATTCCGGCTGATGATGAAGCCCAGGTTGTGGGTGAAGATGGGATGGTTCCATTCCTTGTCGTTGGATCCATGGAGAGCCTTGGGAATATCCAAATGCTCCTGGGGTATCGTGTGGCATACCTGAAACAGATAGAGCAGCTAAGACTTGAGAGGGAGCAGATCAATATAGAGCTGCAAGGATTGGCAAACAGGTTGCCACCACCTTCAACTCGTGGTCTAGAGAGGTGAAGAGGTTCTCTAAAGACTGGAAGTCCTCAAGCTGAAGTTAACAGAGGATATAGAGGTAAAGGGAAGAGCTGCTCTCCGAAGAAAGACAATAGGAGAGATCAAGAACCGAGAGAGAACCGAAGGTGGTCAGATGGAAGAGTTAGAAGTAGTGACTCCTCAGTTAGTTCAAGGCTCAGTGACCTAAGCGGGAGATCCTATAGCAGACGAGATGACAAGGGGTCATCGTTATCAAAGGATGTGACAGAAAGGGATGACGAATGCCGACCAAAGGGTTCAATAACAGGCTCTGACTTAGAGAGATGGTTTGACTGTCAGGGACGACTGAGAGGGGTCTCTAGTCGGTTTAGGACAAGTGCCAAGCCCCACAGCTTTAGGCAGAGGGGGAGGTATGTAGCATGGCTAAAGGTTGGATAGTCGACGGGAAGTATGTATTACAGAGAAGGCTTGTCGCTGTGATGTGACCCGGAGTGTTTTCTGTAATGCACATAAAGCAATAAGGAATTGTGTAGTATATTTGGGTCCGGGTTACGGGGTAGCTATGAGAGATGGGAGGGTCTGGCTACCCATATACCTCACCCCTGGGTAAGGGGCATAACCGTGCCTATCTATGTTTGTTTCAGGACCTGTGGTGATGTCAGAACCACATGTCTAATCATGTGATGGGTTCCTGGGTGTGGTTACACCTATGTAAAGAGGTGTGTGTGTGTGTGTGTGTGTAGCACATGGAGAGTGTGTTTGGAAGTCTGTCAGGGTGGACACACATCCATGTGTCCTGGCTGGACACTGCATAGTGGCCTGTGTGTTGGACGGTTCCACGTGGGGACAGACGTCCTGAACAGCACACAGAGACCATATTTAGGCTAGAGAGCCTACGTGCTGGACATAGCACAGTCTGTGCGCCCACAGACCTGAGAGAGCGGAGCTCTACTATGGACATTGAGGATTCAACTGTCTGATGTAAGACTGTGTTTACCTGTTGTTGCTGTTGCTATGTGGTTTATGGAGTGAATAAACCTACATGAACGCTGAAGAGAATGTGCCTCCTGTTTCCTCCTATGCACCTGAGCGAGTACAACCCCTACACCAGATAGATGGACATCAGTGTACAGCAATAGTACCACATCTGCAAAAGTATCCACGGGACATGGCAGAAAAGCAAATAGATATCGATGTGCCATATAGATTCCACATCTTGAAAAACTCCCCCCGGAACAAGGGGTGCAACTTAATCTCTTCTTGTAGTTATATTTTTTTGGTTGGCACCTGTACACACTTGTTTGGGTGTGCTGGTCATCTTTTTTCTATTTGTAGTAAACTTTTTTGACATGTGCCTTGCTGTTCCCATCAGCCTCAGGTGCCCTTCTTGCCCCATAAATTGTAGGCTTCTTGCCCAGGATAGGTGTCTTATCAGGACAGGGACCCAACAAAGAAGGACGTCTTGACGTTGGTTGTTGGGCTCACATATTTTGGCTATACTCTAAGTACCTTCTTTTTTACTGTAATTTTTCATAGCAATATTGCAGTTTCAGTTTTCCAATATTCCATATGTACATAATGTAGCGTTTTCCTATTTGATATGCCAGTAATGCAGTTCCAATTTTCTAAAGCTATCATTCTTAGCAATTAAAGGTGCAACTTAATCTTTTCTTGTAGTTATATTTTTTTGGTTGGCACCTGTACACACTTGTTTGGGTGTGCTGGTCATCTTTTTTCTATTTGTAGTAAACTTTTTTGACATGTGCCTTGCTGCTCCCATCAGCCTCAGGTGGTTTTAAGTAGCTAGTTCCTTCTTGCCCCATAAATTGTAGGCTTCTTGCCCAGGAAAGGTGTCTTATCAGGACAGGGACCCAACAATGAAGGACGCCTTGACGTTGGTTGTTGGGCTCACATATGTTGGCTATACTCTAAGTACCTTAATGTAGCATTTTCCTATTTGATATGCCAGTAATGCAGTTCCAATTTTCTAAAGTTATCATTCTTAGCAATTAAGGGTGCAACTTAATCTTTTTCTCGCAGTTAAATCTTTTTTGTTGTCACCTGTACACACTAGTTTGGATGTGCTGGTCATTTTTTTCTATTTTCATTACTGCGATTTAGAATATATAAAGTGAAGACACTTAGCGCACAAGCTGGCTAATTCAAGACAGCCCATCAGCCATGACAAGGTGACCTTTCTCAGTAGGAGCCGAACCTAATATGGTTCAAACAGGCCTCTCTTGAGCTAAAACCTACAAATGTAAAGGTTGACCTGTCGTGGCCGGTGGGTTCACATGAATTGAACAATTTGTGTGCTAAATATCTTAATTTTATTAGAATATTAGAATAGTCTATATACAGTATATAGTTTGTATATAATGCAGTTACACCAGCTTGCACCTGTTGACATGTGTATCATTCTCTTTGGAGGTGTTGATCAGGTTTGTTTTTTTGTAGCATACAATGGAGGTAGTGACTACCTCCATATTTGGCTGAGATTCTCCCATCAGTCTGAGGATATGTAATGACGACATCTTATAGACGCTGACGTACACCTGAGGAAAATACCAGCGGTGTTTTTTCTGAAGATTCTTCTTTCGGCATCTCTTTGGTCATTTTACCGATGGTGTTTGCCTGCCGTTGTTGTTGTTTTTTTTACCTGTATTTTTAAAGAAGTGAGCGATTTCCTAACAGAAGGATGATACTTTTAGCCACTTCATGATTTTCGAAGCCAGCTAAGAGAAGATCAAAAAGTTGAAATATATGCTCTGCAAGTGGTTCATTCTTGCGTGTTTAATTTTTTTAACTTTTATTTTTTAAGTGCTTATTCCTGAGCGAACCCACCTGAAAAAGATGCCGTGTGGGCATACCATAAGGCTGTTTTTAATTAGCGCTGAATCTTTCCTGCCCTTTAAATTTGTAATCTTTTAGAGAGAGTGGTAGCCTTGATAAATATTAGATTTAAGGTCCCATAAGAAACAGGTACTACTTGTTGTGGCTGGTGGATTCACACGAGTTGGTCAATTTATATGCTAAGAACCTTCATTTTATAAGTATATTCTGTATAGCAGTAATGCCACCCAAATTTCATATATTCAATGTAAGGGCTTACAGAGGCGCATGTATGCTTATGTTATGTACTAGATGGTGGCCCGATTCTAACGCATCGGGTATTCTAGAATATGTATAGTAGTATATAGCACAGCCCACACAGAATATAACACAGCCCACGTAGTATATAACACAGCCCACGCAGTATATAACAGCCCATGTAGTATATAACACAGCCCACATAGTATATAACACAGCCTACATAGTATATAGCACAGCCCAAGTAGTATATAGCACAGCCCACGTAGCATATAACACAGCCCACGTAGTATATAACACAGCCCACGCAGTATATAACACAGCCCACGCAGTATATAACACAGCCCACATAGTATATAACACAGCACACGCAGTATATAGCACAGCCCATGTAGTATATAACACAGCCCACGTAGTTTATAACACAGCCCACGTAGTATATAACACAGGCCACATAGTATATAGCACAGCCACGTAGTATATAACAGCCACGTAGTATACTGCCCAGCCACATAGTATATTGCACAGCCTCATAGTATATAGCACAGAGACGTACTATATAACACAGCCCACGTAGTATATAGCACAGCCCAGGTAGTATATAGCACAGAGACGTACTATATAACACAGCCCACGTAGTATATAACACAGCCCATGTAGTATATAACACAGCCCACTGTGAATGTATTGCGGCAATAACACGTAATGATGTAGCGGTCTCGCGAGACCGCTATGTCATCTCTGGTCATTGCCGCAATGCATTCTTGGGACCGGAGCGTCGAGAGGAGCGAGAAAGGCGCCGGAAGGTGAGAATATAATGATTTTTTATTTTTTAAATTATTTTTAACATTAGATATTTTTACTATTGATGCTGCATAGGCAGCATCAATAGTAAAAAGTTGGTCACACAGGGTTATAGCACCGCGTTATGCTGCGGTGTAACGCAGTCCATTTAACGGACTGCTAAACCACTATGGGGCACTGACTGGAGGGGAGTAGGGAAGGGTGAATTCGCGGCCAGACTGTGCCCGTCGCTGATTGGTGTGGCCGGCCGCGACCAATCAGCGACGCTGGATTTCCATGACAGACAAACAGACGGAAGTGACCCTTAGACGATTATATAGATAGATATTATGCAGTCATAACATTTTGCACCTGTTCACTTTTGCTTCATTTTGTTAATCTCCCACCTAGCATCACTGAGTCCCTGCCATGTTTCACTGTAGGCATCATCAAGCCACCAACATGATTCACTGTAGGCACTATTGCGCTCCAGCCATGCCTCACTGTAGGCATCATTGAGTCACAGCCATGCTTTACTGTTGGCATCACCAAGCCAACACCATGCTTCATGTAGGCATCACTGATCTCCCACCTAGCATCACTGAGCCCCTGCCATGATTCATTGTAGACATAATTGAGCCACCAATATGCTTAACTGTAGGCATCATCTAGCTACTGCTGTTATGATCTGGTGGCCTAGGAGCAGCATGAGACGTGCTCTGGAGAAGGTGGTACCTGTACTGACCGCGGACCCTGAACTTAGCACCGCAACCAGAAGTAGCCGTGGGATGTACCTAACACTCCCTAGACACCTCGACACAGCCTAGGAACTAACTTCCCCTAAAGATAGAAACTGGAAAACTATCTTGCCTCAGAGAAAATCCCCAAAGGATAGACAGCCCCTCCACAAATATTGACTGTGAGAGGAGAGGGAAATAACATACGCAGACTGAAATCAGGATTTAGCAAAGAAGGCCACTCTAGCCAAATAGAAAGAATAGGACAGAGTACTATGCGGTCAGTATTAAAACACTAGAAAATCTCCACCACAGAAAATACAAATCTCCACATCTGACTAAAGACATGGAGGGTATATCTGCATCTCCAGAGACACAGCTTGGCTGCAAAAAATCCTTCACAGACAAAGCTGGACAAGACAAAACATGAAAATGCACTGAACTATAAGGTCCACAGCATGTGGACAGCAAAAACAAAGCCAGAACTTATCTTGTTGAAATGAACAGCAAAACAGGAGAAACCAGGTATGGATGTGAATCCTCCAAAAACAATGGACAACTGGCACTGACTAAAGGATCAAGCAGGACTAAATAGCCCAGTCCAAATTGCAAAAAGTGGACACACCTGATAAATGCTGCGATCCAAAGACAGCAGCACTACCACTCATAACCACCGGAGGGAGCCCAAGAGCAGAATTCACAACAGTACCCCCCCTTGAGGAGGGGTCACCGAACCCTCACCAGAGCCCCCAGGCCGATCAGGACGAGCCAAATGAAAGGCAGGAACCAAATCGTCAGCATGAACATCGGAGGCAACAACCCAAGAATTATCCTCCTGGCCATAACCCTTCCATTTGACCAGATACTGAAGCTTCCGCCTCGAAAAACGAGAATCCAAAATATTCTCAACCACATACTCTAACTCCCCATCAATCAACACCGGGGCCGGAGGATCAACAGAGGGAACAACGGGCACCACATACTTCCGCAACAAAGATCTATGGAAAACATTATGGATGGAAAAAGAGGCTGGAAGGGCCAAACGAAAAGACACTGGATTGATAATCTCAGAAATCCTATAAGGACCAATAAACCGAGGCTTGAACTTAGGGGAAGAAACCTTCATAGTAACATGACGGGAAGACAACCAGACCAAATCCCCAACCTGAAGCCGGGAACCAACACACCGACGCGATGACGGTTAGCAAAACGCTGAGCCTCCTCCTGAGACAACACCAAATTGTCCACGACATGAGCCCAAATTTGCTGCAGCCTGTCAACCACAGAATCCACACCAGGACAATCAGAAGGCTAAACCTGCCCTGAAGAAGAATGACGATGAAAACCAAAATTACAAAAAAAAAGGCGAAACCAAGGTAGCCGAAATAGCCCGATTATTAAGGGCAAGCTCGGCCAATGGCAAGAAAGCCACCCAATCATCCTGATCAGCAGACACAAAGCATCTCAAATAAGTTTCCAAAGTCTGATTAGTTCGCTCGGTTTGGCCATTTGTCTGAGGATGAAATGCGGAAGAAAAAGACAAATCAATGCCCAGCCTAGCACAAAAGACCCGCCAAAACCTAGAAACAAACTGAGAACCTCTATCGGACACAATATTCTCCGGAATGCCATGCAAACGAACTACATGCTGAAAAAACAACGGAACCAAATCAGAAGAGGAAGGCAATTTAGGCAAAGGTACCAAATGAACCATCTTTGAAAACCGGTCACAAATCACCCAGATAACCGACATCCTCTGGGAAACCGGAAGATCTGAAATAAAATCCATAGAAATATGCGTCCAAGGTCTCTCAGGGACCGACAAAGGCAGAAGCAACCCACTAGCGCGGGAACAGCAAGGCTTAGCCCGCGCACAAATCCCACAGGACTGCACAAAAGAACACACATCCCGCGACAAAGAAGGCCACCAAAAGGACCTATCAACCAAATCTCTGATACCAAAAATCCCAGGATGGCCAGCCAACACAGAACAATGAACCTCAGAAATCACTTTACTAGTCCATCTATCAGGAACAAACAGTTTCCCCACTGGACAGCGGTCAGGTTTATTAGCCTGAAATTCCTGAAGAACCCGTCGTAAATCAGGGGAGATGGCAGAAAGAATCACACCTTCCTTCAGAATGCCGACCGGCTCAAGAACCCCAGGGGAATCAGGAAAAAAACTCCTAGAGAGGGCATCAGACTTAACATTCTTAGAACCCGGAAGATACGAGACCACAAAATCAAAACGGGAGAAAAACAGGGACCTTGGAGCCTGTCTAGGATTCAGTCGTTTGGCAGACTCGAGGTAAATCAGATTCTTATGATCGGTCAGGACCACAATACGGTGCTTGGCCCCCTCAAGCCAATGTCGCCACTCCTCAAATGCCCACTTCATAGCCAACAACTCCCGATTGCCGACATCATAATTGCGTTCCGCAGGCGAAAACTTCCGAGAAAAGAAGGCACACGGTTTCATCAAGGAACCATCAGAATTCCTCTGAGACAAAACGGCCCCTGCCCCAATCTCAGACGCGTCAACCTCAACCTGAAATGGAAGAGAAACATCTGGCTGACACAACACAGGGGCAGAAGTAAATCGGCATTTAAGCTCCTGAAAGGCAGAAACAGCCGCGGAGGACCAATTCGTCACATCAGCGCCTTTCTTCGTCAAATCGGTCAGAGGTTTAACCACACTGGAGAAGTTGGCAATGAAACGACGATAAAAATTAGCAAAGCCCAAGAATTTCTGAAGGCTCTTCACAGATGTGGGCTGAATCCAATCATGAATGGCCTGAACCTTAACCGGATCCATTTCTATAGATGAGGGAGAAAAAATGAAGCCCAAAAAAGAAACCTTCTGCACTCCACAGAGGCACTTCGACCTCTTCACAAATAAAGCATTATTACGGAGGATCTGAAATACCATCCTGACCTGTTTCACATGAGACTCCCAATCATCAGAAAAAATCAAAATATCATCCAAATATACAACCATGAATTTATCAAGATAACTCCGAAAGATATCATGCATGAAGGACTGGAACACAGATGGGGCATTAGAGAGTCCGAATGGCATCACAAGGTATTCAAAATGGCCTTCGGGCGTATTAAATGCAGTTTTCCATTCGTCACCCTGCTTAATACGAATAAGATTATATGCCCCTCGAAGGTCAATCTTAGTAAACCAGCTAGCCCCCTTAATCCTAGCAAACAAATCAGTAAGCAAAGGCAAAGGGTATTGAAATTTGACCGTGATCTTATTCAAGAGGCGATAATCAATACAGGGTCTCAAGGAGCCATCCTTCTTGGCAACAAAAAAAAAACCTGCTCCCAATGGTGAAGAAGATGGCCGAATATGCCCCTTCTCCAAAGACTCCTTAATATAGCTCCGCATGGCGGCATGTTCTGGCACAGACAGGTTGAAAAGTCGGCCCTTAGGGAACTTACAACCTGGAATCAAGTCAATAGCACAATCACAGTCCCTATGCGGTGGAAGGGAACTGGATTTGGGCTCATCGAATACATCCTGGAAATCTGACAAAAACTCAGGAATTTCAGAAGAGGGGGAAGAGGAAATTGACATCAAAGGAATGTGACCATAAACCCCCTGACAACCCCAACTAGTCACAGACATAGATTTCCAATCTAACACCGGATTATGTACCTGTAACCATGGAAAACCCAGCACAATATCATCATGCAAATTATGCAACACCAGAAAACGACAATCTTCCTGATGGGCTGGCGCCATGCGCATGGTCAGCTGTGTCCAAAACTGAGGTTTATTTATAGCCAACGGTGTAGCATCAATCCCCCTTAAAGGAATAGGGTTCTGCAAAGGCTGCAAGGGGAAACCACAACGTCTGGCAAATTCTAAGTCCATTAAGTTCAAAGCGGCGCCTGAATCCACAAATGCCATGACAGAAAATGACGATAATGAGCAGATCAGGGTCACAGATAACAGATATTTAGGTTGTACAGTACTGATGGTAACGGAACTAGCGATTCTCTTGGTACGCTTAGGGCAATCAGAAATAACATGAGCAGAATCGCCGCAGTAAAAACACAACCTATTCTGACACCTGAATCTTTGTCGTTCAGCTCTAGACAAAATCCTATCACACTGCATAGGCTCAGGACTCCGCTCGGAGGACAACGACATAGTGTGCACAACTCTGCGCTCGCGCAAGCGCCGATCAATCTGAATGGCCAGAGACATAGAATCACTCAGACCAGCAGGCGTGGGGAACCCCACCATAACATCTTTAACGGATTCAGAAAGACCCTTTCTGAAAATTGCCACCAAGGCATCCTCATTCCATTTAGTCAGTACAGACCATTTTCTAAATTTCTGGCAATACGATTCTTCCGCTTCTTGACCCTGACACAGGCCAACAAGATCTTCTCAGCTTGATCCACAGAATAAGGCTCATCATACAATAACCCCAATGCTTGAAAGAAAGAATCAACATTAAGCAAAGTAGGATTGCCAGATTCCAGGGAAAATGCCCAATCCTGTGGGTCACCACGCAGCAGGGATATGATAATTTTAACCTGCTGAATGGGATCACCAGAGGACCGGGGTCTCAGTGCAAAAAACAGTTTACAGTTATTTTTGAAACTCAAAAATTTGGATCTGTCACCAAAAAATAAATCAGGAGTGGGAATCCTAGGTTCTAAAGCAGGAGTCTGAACAATATAATCTGAAATACCCTGTACCCTAGCAGCATGCTGATCCACACGAGAAACTAATTCCTGAACATTCATGTTATTAATAGGTTCCGCAGCCACCCAGAGATTAAGAGAGAGAAAAAGACAGAACAGGCTAAGGAAAAAAAAATGGCTCAAAACCTTTCCTCCCTTCTTCTGAGATGCAATTAACTCATTGTTGGCCAGTTGTACTGTTATGATCTGGTGGCCTAGGAGCAGCATGAGACGTACTCTGGAGAAGGTGGTACCTGTACTGACCGCAGACCCTGAACTTAGCACCGCAACTAGAAGTAGCCGTGGGATGTACCTAACACTCCCTAGACACCTCGACACAGCCTAAGAACTAACTTCCCCTAAAGATAGAAATGGGAAAACTATCTTGCCTCAGAGAAAATCCCCAAAGGATAGACAGCCCCCCACAAATATTGACTGTGAGAGGAGAGGGAAATAACATACGCAGACTGAAATCAGGATTTAGCAAAGAAGGCCACTCTAGCTAAATAGAAAGAATAGGACAGAGTACTATGCGGTCAGTATTAAAACACTAGAAAATCTCCACCACAGAAAATACAAATCTCCACATCTGACTAAAGACATGGAGGGTATATCTGCATCTCCAGAGACACAGCTTGGCTGCAAAAAAATCCTTCACAGACAAAGCTGGACAACACAAAACATGAAAATGCACTGAACTATAAGGTCCACAGCATGTGGACAGCAAAAACAAAGCCAGAACTTATCTTGTTGAAATGAACAGCAAAACAGGAGAGACCAGGTATGGATGTGAATCCTCCAAAAACAATGGACAACTGGCACTGACTAAAGGATCAAGCAGGACTAAATAGCCCAGTCCAAATTGCAAAAAGTGGACACACCTGATAAATGCTGCGATCCAAAGACAGCAGCACTACCACTCATAACCACCGGAGGGAGCCCAAGAGCAGAATTCACAACATACTGCCATGATTCACTGTAGGCATCCCCAGAACTACCATGCTTCATTGTAGGCATCACTGAAGAAAAAAATAGCAGCCATACTTGCAATACAATGTCCAGACACAAATGTACAACAGGATGCAGCATGTTTCCCATGATAAAGGTGGGAGCAGCACAAGTGCAAAACACTTAAAAAGACCACTTACTAACCCACCAAACATCCGTGGAGTGGCTAGTATTTTTTTTTGTTTTTCAGTAATGTCTTTTATTGATTTTTGTTCTTTTTTTCAGTGGATTGTTCATGCTCATTGTAGACATCACTGAACCCCCTCTGTCCTTCACTGTAGGCATTATTGAATCACAACCTTGCTTCACTGTAGGAATCACAGAGCCCCCACCATGCTTGACTGCAGGCATCACTGAGCCACCGCCATGCTTCACTGTAGTAATAATCCAGCCCCTGCCGTGCTTCCATTCAACAATGAAGAAACCACTAGAAGTGGATACAATTGTATCCAGTGTAAACAATGCTCTGTGAGCACAATTTTCTTTGGTAGTTTGCTACAATGTATCAGTCTGGAGTTTAGGCTGTTGAACTCACAGAGCATTGTCTAGACTGGATACAGTTGTACCTACATCTCAGCTGATAGCAGCACTGGTTATGTGCAGAATTAAAGGGGTTGTCTAGGACATTTACATTGATGGCCTATTTTTAGGATAGGTCACAAATCTGACCCCTATTGATACATATAGGATGCGAATGAGGGGGTGGATATTAAGTATCTGACTATGGCCACTCTGTGCTGTGCAGCTCCGCAACTGAGCACTTTAAGACGCCGCTGGCACTGCAAACATCTGATAGTTGGGGGTGCCGGGTTTTGCTCCCCTACTAATTAATTATGGATGACTTATCTCAAAGGTAGGCCACCAATGTAAACGTCACAGTTAACCCCTTTTAATGCCTCTGGATGGAAGCAAGCATGTTCTCACTCTTCACTGACAACAAACAGATATTGAAAGAAATTTTATTCGTAAGTTCTGGAACTTTCCATTATAAACATAGGGCCCATTTAGCTCTATGCTCGGCCGTAAGATGATGGTGTTTGTACCAATATATCTTGGTTCCTCACATTCCATTCTAAAGCAAATATCAGGACGCTCTTAATCAGACCAGGCACAAGGGGTTAATTGGCCACTTGGTATGGGATGCATTGAACACATGGCAGGATGGGCTCTTTTCTGGCAGCGTGGAGAAGGTTTCGATCTGTCATGTCCCTGGCACAAAGCCCAGACTCTGCAACCATCAACCTTTCCTTACCGATTGGGGATAGCACCAGATCACGGTGCCATGCATTATGTGCCAGAGGTCAGCGAGCTGCACATGGAAGCTGAGGAGCTCAGGACATGTGCCATAATGTCTGAGGAGCCCGCTACGACTGCAGAGCAGGGGGCCTTCTTATATTGGCTTGTCATCACGCCTGTGCATTAAGGGAAGATGTGTGGAAACTTCAAGAATTTCTGGCTGCTTTTCGCTTAGGTAACATACATAAAATCTCTCCAAGTAAAACAAGCTTGGCAATTACACTGGTGCTGCCTATCCGAGCTCCAGCGACAGGCTCTACTTCTTTCTTCCTGTTCCCTCTGCTTGGTAACCCGGTGTGCACCTCTGATGTCACATGCTTAAAGGGTCTCTTCAGGCTTAGGGTTTTAGTCTGATTTGTGAATCCTCACAGACCGTAGTGTGTGCGCAGTTTGGATTCTCCAGACACCTAACCGCAAGTATACGATTTGCATACATCTGGTCACATGCCAACTAGACGTGCGCGGCAGACACTTCTAGTTGGAATGTGGCCAGAAGTATGTAAATTGCATACTTGCAGTCACATGACCGCTGGCATCGGAGAATCACATTGTGCACGCTATGGGGATTCACAAGTCTGCAGTCACATAAAGTGATTGCAGACGTGAGCCACAAGTCAGGACAATCCCTTTAAGTCTTTATAATTCACCTAGGGCAGCCGTCCTGCACCTGAGTATTCAGGAAGTTTAGCGTCCTGTCCTCTACCATGACCAGGACACTGACGAGTGCATCTCGTGACATACTGATCTCAGGACAAACCCAAATTTATTCAACCACTGGGCTGTGCCAGATATCTTCCAAAGAAAGCCACCTGACAAACTCATCTCTTCTTTTCCACATACTCTACTCTGTTGGCCCAATGTGCCAAAAAAATGCCGAATTCTTGTCCAATTTTTCAAGAATTTCTTAACCTCAGTGAATTCGAACAATTTGTGATTTGCTTAATTGCTGTTATTTTACACAATTCAAAACATTGCATTAGTTAGAGAATGATAACATGACCTTAAATGCGAGAGGGTGGGCTTTCCCATAATGCCTTGGAGCTATTAGATAACACAGTCAATCCGAAGGCACTATGATAGTCTGTATGAAAGCCGAGGCAAGGAATGCAGCAGCCATTTCAGGATGAATCTGGATAGTGAGAGGATGACATAGGTCAGCAATAGAGATAAGGATAGAAAGCCATAAACACTGAAGAAACTTTACAGATAGTGTGTGACAGAACAAAGGGAAGAAAACTAGTGTGTGAGGAAAAGAGAACAGAGACATATATGTTTGTCAGGGATATTTGGAGGATTTAGAGAACTATCTAGTACTAAGATTGAGAGTTTCTATACATCAAGCAGAACATTTCTTGGTTCATTTTTATTACGCCTCCCCTCTCATGGGTTTACCACGACAGAGAGGAGCCAGAAGACTGCAGCATCTGATTTCTCCTACTTCTGCACTGATTAGTAGCATTTCACCTTCATATTAAAGCTGAAAGTTTCTTTTAGCAGTACAGGGGTGAATCTGCTCTGAGAGCTCCTGGAAGCTTTCCTGCATTAAGGCTCTCAGCTGTTCACTGTTAGCCACTCCCATCTCCTATATAATCTGGGCCCTGGCTATCACTCATTGTCAGAGTTGCTTATGCTGCATGGCTGGAGGTTGTTGTTGGTTATTATTGGAGAAGGCATTTGGTGGATGTATCTGTGACTGTTGCTAGATTTTGAGTGTGTGATAATCCCCCTCCCTCTCCTACTTTCGTTATACCCCATCCTCCACTCCCCGGTGTTTACCTCTGTTGTTTATGTGTGTATGTTTGGCATTTTTAGTTACCCCTGTTCATATTACCTTGTTAGTCTGATTGGTGTATTACGGTACACTACTACTCCCCTCTTCCCTGGGTGGGGAAAGGGTACAGACTGAGGGCATATTCAGGAGTTAAGGCAAGTTACGTGGCCCCAGCATCTTCACCATCAGAAGTAACCCGAGAAACAGGGCAAGCTAGGGCACCTCTAGCGTTAAGGACAGGGAAGGAGCCCCTGGTCCTGGGACACCCGACAACAGAGTCGTGACATTCCCATTCACAACAGTTGCACAACTTTTTGTCAAATCAAAGTTAAAATCACCAAGGGTGGGACAATTATGTTTCACTGGATGCCTCTGACATCGACCTCTGCATGGACCAACAATGGCATATTCCACCCACAGGCTCCAATGTTTTAAAAAAACTATTCCATGTAATATATGTACTGTATATAAGTTTCACAGGATGCCTCTGGAGTTACCTGCACAACACAGAAAAACACACAACACACGGAGGAGAAAAAACAGTCTATTAGCATCTCCCTGGTCAACGTAGGACTATGGATAAGTTTGACATTTGTGCCAAAAGTGACTGCAAACGCTGTATGATTGTGCCCTACTATAACCCATCCCGAGCCCCCGACCACAATAGGCCCAAAAATTAATTGTTTTTGATCGTTTTTCCGGCAGAGATCCATCACTGCTGATGATAGTAACGAGTGAATATAATGTCATTTTGTAGAAAGCCCGGATATAAATAATAGAAGAGGCTGCAGTAATCACCTGTTTTCTGCCCCCGCCGCTGTGTTCTCTGTGACTTTCCCAATACCTGAGTTACGTTCTGCGGCCCAGAGGATATTTTGTGACAGAGGAGATTTTCTTGATATAAGTGACTGGAAAATAAATAGAGCGGCGGAGAGGAGGGAAAGCACTGAGGGCGACGGCTGCCTGTGAACTCTGCTCCTCGTACGGTTAGTGCATTGCGGAGGGTTCACTATGTGACAGTGCGACTCATTGGGCCACTTTATCCACTTTTTATACGATGTCTGAGTCTAACCTTGTAGAGTCGGCGCTCATATAAGACCCTCGATATCAGAGCTGGGGGGATTACGATAAGCATTTTGCATGTTCTCTGATGTACTATTTCAGAGGCGTAGAGAGGGGTTCAGCACCTGATCAGAACCTTGATAAAGCTTGATAACATTGATGGGGGCATACCCTACAGTATGCAAACGACAACGGTATTACTGAATACAAAGGACCAAGCCCCATCTGACTCCCATACAGTGACCATTTCACGGTAGGCATCAGATTTACATATATAACGACTCACTGGTAATGTCCTTCCGATTTCCCATCTTTCCATCTGGTCCAGACCACTATGACTACTTCTCCCAGCCACAACTTTCCTACAGAATGTTAGTGTAAATACCCCCCTAGACAGAAGTAATGCCCCGAGTGGGACGCTTTGAAGGCTATAACTCCCAAAGTGCCCCTTTATAAAATAATAATGTCCCAAATGCCCTCTAATAAAGTAATAATGCCCAAAGTGTACCCTTATAAAGTAGTATTTCTGCACGTTCCCATTTTAAAGTAGTAATGCCTCTTAAAGGGGTATTCCCATCTCCAATATGTAGTATGTGTAATAATAATATTAGCAAATACCTCCAATTAGAATTATAGTATAGTTCTTCCGATTAGCTTTGTTGCTTCCTACAGTACATATGAAGGTCATTGCAGTAGCTTAGGTATTCATGGTTACTACCACTCATATAGTGACAGTTAGTTAATAGTGGTCATCACTATAGATACCTAAGCTACTGCAGTACCCTGCGCATGAGCTAAGTGACATAGCTAATCAGGAGAACTATACTACATTTCTAATTGGTGGTATTTACTAATATTATTATTATTACACCCGCTACATATTGGGATAGCATCTTCCTCTTTACGGATTCACGTGTGACCCACATTGTAATTGTGCCCAAATAGGCCACCCTCTTTGCCCTAAATGAATGTCTAGCATCTGCATGCTAAATGGACACAGTTCATGTTTCATTCCTACATCATTGTGTTGAGTTGTGTCACCCGAATCTCCTAGCAGCGGCGTAACTTAAAGCTTGTGGGCTCCGGTGCCAAATTTTGAACATGACACCAACAAGATGGAGGACAGAAGCTGACAATCCAACCTAATAAGCTTTTATGAAGAGGTGAGTAAAAGCCTGGACACTGGGGTCACCGCGGACATAGTGTTTATGGCAGTTGACAGTGTCACAAACATGATGATTGTTGTTTAAAATCAGGTTTCTTTTGTTACATATATTTAAAAAAAAGTTTGACCAATTTTTTTCGATTCATGAACTTTATTGAAAAAAATATACTGTAGTTAGTAATCTTGCATTGTCATAATGTTCACTGGCACTTTTTAGACCTTTCGGGAAGAGTTTTCAGCAGTCTCATTATCATCAGAGGTAGCATTACAATGACATATTGTATCTATTCACAGCTGATAACAACAATAGGCGATGTTACAGCTAACCTCCTCCCTCTCCCTTCACAATAACCATTGCACATTGTAATGGACTGCATGGTGGAACCACTGTACCATGATCCGAGGAGAGCCTGGAGGGGCATGACTAGGTGGCTCGCCAAGTCCGGCCTCGGGTTCATGGCGGTTGACAATACCACGATCCAAGGAGGGACGAAGAAGGTGGAATCAGGTGCTACTCCTAGACTGACCTCCGGTGGATGGCAACTAGCCCCCAAAGGACAAGAGACAGGAATGGCCAGTAATGGTAGACTTGGCGAGTCTTGGCTAGCACGGCTGGTATAGTGACTGGCACAAATACACACAGGTAGGCAGGTACTGGTGGGCAAGACTGGTATCTTGATAGAAAGGTGCAGGCAGGCACGGCTGATAGACAGGCAGGCGGACATGGCTGAAAGGCATGTGGTCTCGGCTGATAGACAAGTAGGCGGGCACGGCTGATAGACAGGCAGGTGGGCAAGGCTGATAGGCAGTCGGACATAGCTGATAGGCAGGCGGGCACGGCTGATAGACAGGTATACTGGGATGCAAGCACTGGGACCTGAGAACTAGCAAGAGTGTTTAGAAGCAAACAATGTTGAACAGGCACCTCCCATCATGTGGAGGTGTCTTAAATAGTAAGTGCCTTCCAGCCATTGGCTGGGGACACTTTAGGATGGTGCACAGGGCAGGACCGTGCGCGCACCCTAAGCACAGTGCCTGGGGATCTGCGAACCGTGCACAGCAACAGCAGGAGAAAGAGGGGGAAGTGCAGGATCGCAATGGTGAGTCGACGTCCCTGCAGGGGAAGGGGGGTGTCATGCAGGGACGCCGGTGCTACACTCATGCTCATTAGAGTCTTCAAAAAAGAGATTCAGAGTCTGTTCAATGTGGATAATGTACATGGGAATTCTCACATGGGAGTGTAAAAAAAAGCCCCAATGGCCAGTTAACCCCTTCACGACTTTGTTATTTTCCGTTTTTTGCATTTTCGTTTTCCCCCCCTTCTTCCCAGAGCCATAACTTTTTTATTTTTCGGTCAATATGGCCATTTGAGGGCTTGTTTTTTGCAGGACAAGATGTACTTTTGAAAAAACACCACTGATTTTAACATATCATGTACTGGAAAATGGAAAAAAAAAATTCCAACTGCGGTGAAATTACAAAAAAAATGCAATTTCACAAGTGTTTTTTCTTTTTACCATGTTCACTAAATGCCAAAACTAACCTGCCGTTATAATTCTCCATGTAATTACGAGTTTGCAGATACCAAACATGTATAGGTTCTTTTTTATTTAAGTAATGAAAAAAAATCCCAATTTGTTAAAAAAAAAAAGGCACCATTTTTTGGGACCTGGGGCTGGGTCAGAGATTAATTTTTTGCACCCTGAGCTCACGCTTCTATTGATACTATTTTAGGGTAGATATGATCTTTTGATCGCCTGTTATTGCACTTTATTGTTATGTTGCGGCGACTAAAAAAAGCACAATTATTGATTTTTTTTCTCCTTATGCCGTTTTCTGATCAGATTAATAATTTTTATTTTTTGATAGATCGGGCGTTTCCGAATCCAGCAATCTCAAATATGTTTATTTCTTATTTTTTTTCATTATTTTATTTTGAATGGGGCAAAAGGAGGGTGATTTGAAACTTTTATATTTTTTTACATTTTTTAAAATACTTTTTAAAACATTTTTTTCTACCATTTACCGGTACTTGCTTCAGTAGTTTTCTTAGGAGACTAGAAGCTGCAATCATCCGATCGCTTGTGTATAGTAAAAATCATCGGTCACGGGCCAGCGTTCATAGCAGATCAGAAATGACAAGCACAAGGGGTCTCCTGCAGACCCCAGGTTGTGATGCCATCCAATCGGCGCCCCGTGATCATGTGACATAGGCACCGATGAGCGGGGTTTGCAACGCATTTCCTGTAAGCGGAAGTTAAATGCCGCTGTCAGAGATTGACAGCGGCATTTTACATGTTAACAGCCACAGGTGGATCACGATTCCACCCGCGGCTGTTAGAGTGACAATCCAAGCCTGGAATGTCAGAGTGAGGAGACTTACAAGCCATGTATGGTCCTCTGGGAAATTAAATATGCAAATTGTCTCTTCAGAAAGGAAGACTGGTGCTAGAGTTCTAGTTCTCTTCCTCTCTGAAAAGACAATTTGCCAATATAAATGGGTAAAATTCTTGTTCTGAATGTTGATCCATTTGATCAAAACTTGGGATCAGAACGGAAACATCTGCTATTTAGGACAGACGGGATCATGCATTATGAATGTATCTAAATCCCTTCCCGTTATTCTTTCCCATCACTTGGTTGGAATTGGACGAGTGTCTTTTTTCCTAATTTTAACCATGAACGTTTTATGGAATACATGCCAGTCACCAACGTAATTATATTCCCAGTAAGGGATTAACTATCGAGGAGTAATGGGACTAACTAGGACCATAATGGACAAACCGCATATTCATTAAGAACAGACTATCCATACAAACGCAGTCATAAGTCCAAGTGTATGCAAATTACAAAACCTTTATTAATCACAGCAGGCTAAAAAACAGCAGATAAGAACAGTCCCCATGCCACCCTCAGCATGTACAAAAAAGGAACAGGGGTGGGTGCCAAAGGATTATAATGTCCAGGTACAGTCCTCATCAGTAGGTCAATACCATCATTAACATATTATACCCATAACAAGTGTCAGCAAATAGGACAAATGTACATAGTATACATACCGAACTGCGTATAAACACCAGTGTGCAGGCACCCCACACCCGTTCACCCCGACGCGCGTTTCCTCAAGGGAAGGATAGCTATCATTTGCCTTTGATTGCAGTGGTCTTCTCATGTGGGCCAAAGAGACGTTTTATACAGACCACAGCTTAACCTTTAATTAGTCACTTAGGGTCCATTTGACCCCAAGCAAGTATGTTTTCATCATATCTCTACAAGTATGGAAGGTAGGTAACCATCCTTTTCGGAAGCTTTCTACCTCGGGCGTCCCTCCCTCCTCAGTGCATCTCGAGATGTAAGACGTTGCGTCGTGAGATCTAGTGACCGAAAAATCAAAACTAAGTGTGATAATTGCAAGAAATGTATGTGCAATGAGCACCATAAGAAGGGATGTGATTCTTGTGCTGAATAATTACCGTAATTGTTTAAGCAGATGTTTACCGTACATTTCGTTTATTACTAAAAATTTGGTATTATCGGTTAGCTAAGATGTTGTGCCTTCAATTCCTAAATAAAGTAAAAATTCTTGTTTAATATATGTTGATTATTTTTCAATATAAAAACTGGGTTCCCGTGAACCCCACATGACTAATAGTGTAAGTATTTTGGAGCGACTAACTAAACGTTAATAAGAGAGATGTGGAGAGAAAGCCATAAAACACTGAATAAACATTACCGATAGTGTGCGACAGCACAGCAGCGAAGAACCGTCACCATCCGTCTACCCATAGTCAGATACGCTGAGATCTGTTTGACATTACCAAGGCTGTATATGCCTTATATGCATGAAACCCTTCAAGACCTTTGACGTACATTTACGTCAAAGGTCATGTCCCTGTTTTTGATGTGGATTTGCACTCTGAGCCCACATCTTGCCCTGCACATGATGACCGATTAAATCAACCATCATGTGTCTTTAGCAGCTGCGGATGGAGCGGTGCTCTGCTCGTGGCTGTTAACCAGTTAAATGCCACTGTCAATCACTGACAGTGCGCCCTAACATGCGCCGCCCAAAAGCGCGTAATTCATCAAACCCCTGTTACATGATGGCAGGGTACCGATGGGTTGTCATGATAGCCAGGGATCTGCGGAAGACTCCTGAATCTGTCACTGCCATATGTAGCACAGGCGATCGGACGATCGCAGCGTAAAAGTCTATTTAGAGGATTATACAATCCAGTAAAAAGTGGGGAAAAAAGTTTTTAAAACTATAAAATTAAAGTTTGAAAACCCCGACAAAAGTTCAAATCACCCTCCTCCTACAACAATTTTAAGAAAACAAACACATTTTTGGTAAATTAATCTGATCGATAGCAAAAAAAACAAAACTCCAGAATTACATTTTGGTCGGCGGCAACATTGCAATAGGTAGCAATCAAAACATCGTATCTACCCCAAAATGGTATCAATAAAAAACGTCAGCATAGAGAGCAAAAAATAAGCCCTCACCCGGCCCCAGATCCCGAAAAATGGATACGCTACGGGTCTCGGAAAATGGCGATGAAAATTTTTTTTTTTTTTACAAATTTCTGATTAAATTAAAAAAACAAATCGCCATTTGGTATCTACGTACTCGTACCGACCTGGAGAGTCAAAGTGACATATCGGTGTTACCATCTAGTGAACATGGTAAATAAAAATCCCAAAAAACAATTGTGGAATTGCACTTTTTTTTTTGTTATTTCAACGCACTTGGAATTTTTGTTCCCATTTTCCAGTACACGATATGGTAAAACCAATGGTGTCATTCCCAAGTACAACTCATACGGCTATGGGGACGGAAAAATGAAAAAAAAAAAGTTATGGCTCTTGGAAGAAGGGGAGGAAAAAAGCGAAAGCGCAAAAACAGAAAATCGTGATCAATCCAATCCTAGGAAACCTCAGCGTGTTATACACGTTTCAGAGAAATTGGAGGCTATACACTACCTGCAGTTCACGGGGAATCGATTTTTTTTTTTTTATAATATTCTACAAAGCTGGTGAATTTGAAGTTCAAGGGATTCTCTAATCTTGAGTAATGTCCCTTTAAGGATAGTCTCCTTCATCACTTTCCATGACTATTTCTGTGGAATAACCTTTTCTAAAAGACACCTTACATCGTGTTCCCATTCATTAGCATCATTCTAGATCCCCGGCCGGAGATATCTGTGTTTACAGCCAAATCCTTACAACAAACAGCGCTCCCCTGTGTGTTCTGTAGCCGGAGCCCGTGGCACAGTATTCATATGTTCATTATACACACATAGATAGACAGCTGTTGGTTACCCTGCCAGCAGGACGTGCCAGTATCACAGGTCCATGAACTTGTCAGTACGCTGCAATTTGATGCAATCATCGGGCATATTTGGCATTGGACAATTTCACCTCCTAATTTAATACATGTGTTTATGAGAAAGTAAAATGTGGCGGCACCCGAAGGCCTCCAACTGCATCAAAGTTAAAGCACTTTTTACGGTAACTTGCCTCCGCAATGACTTCCTCTTCTCCTACTGTTAACCGTACGCAAAGGCAAACAATCTCTATGAGCTCTGGCCTCTACAAGTTGACATTCCAGGTTTGGATAAGTTGGAAAAATGGATTATCAATCCTATAGGTATCTAAACTTTTCCATGGGCACAAGAGTCCAGTTGACCATCTCATGGACAATAAGTCAGGCCAATGTTACTAAATCCAACATTGTTTTCCAAGGTTTCCTTTGTATTTTATAAATTGTTATCTAAGGGATATCCTCAAACCTTATTTTTTGGAGGCATCCTGAACCAGAACTATGGAAACATTGCTCCACAAGACTGCCCATGACATGATGCAGGACTCACCAATGTTGTAGGTCAAGCAACGCTGACTTACAACATTAATTACATCTATATTGTGTCATATTGTTCCCTTATTGTGTGCCATCTAAGGGATATCCTCAAATCTTGTCTCGTTGAGGGTCCTGAGTTCTGAAGTGGGTAAATAATGCTTTACAAGATTGCCACACGGACTGCTACATGGATCCGAGACTGACTGATGATGTCATCAAGCGATACTGACCTATTATGTTAATTACATCCATATTGGGCCTTATTACTTGCCATCTATGGGATATCCTCAAATCTGGACCTGTTGGGAGTGCTGAACATGTAAGTGGGGAATCACTGCTCTACAAGACTGCCACATGGGTTGCTACATTAATGCGAGACTGGTGTCCTCTTCATGACGTCATCGGTCAATGATGACCTGTTACATTGATGGCATGTCTATACTGTGTCCCATAATTTGTCATCTCTGGGATATCCTCAAATCTGCACCTGTTGGGAGTGCTGAACATGTAAGTGGGGAATCACCGCTCTACAAGACTGCCACATGGGCTGCTACCTAGAGGCAAGACTCACCGGTGACATCATCAGGCTCTGCTGACCTCATTTCTTGACTATATGTCATTCTATTATCTTTCATGTAGAGAATATTGTAAAATCTTAACCTGTTGTTTTGTCTTGGAGAACTGTACTGGAGAAGCACTATTGTACAAGACCACCACATGGACTGCAACATCGATGTAAGGATGGTGTCCTTGCCGATGGCATCGCCAATCAATGATGACATTAATGTCATGTCTATATTGTATTCTATTATTTTCTATTTCGGGGATATCCTAAAATCATGACCTGTTGGAGGCTGTTGGGAACTGGAGTGGAGAAATCCACATCTACAAGGCATCGGAACTGCTACATATATCCGAGACTGGTGTCTTCATGGATGACTTCACCCACCAGAGCTGACCTACTACACTGATGGCATGCCTATATTGTGTCCCATTATTTGCCATCTCTTGGATATCCTCAAATCATGACTTGTTGTAGTAGAGAAACGTGGCTCTATATGACCCATGGGCTGCTACATTAATGCGAGTCTGGTTTCCTCTTCGTGACGTCATCGGTCAATGATGACCTGTTACATTGATGGCATGTCTATACTGTGTCCCATAATTCGTCATCTCTGGGTTATCCTCAAATCGAGACCTGTTGTAGTAGAGAAACGCGGCTCTACATGACCCATGGGCTGCTACATTAATGCGAGTCTGGTTTCCTCTTCGTGACGTCATCGGTCAATGATGACCTGTTACATTGATGGCATGTCTATACTGTGTCCCATAATTCATCATCTCTGGGTTATCCTCAAATCGAGACCTGTTGTAGTAAAGAAACGCGGCTCTACATGACCCATGGGCTGCTACATTAATGCGAGTCTGGTTTCCTCTTCGTGACGTCATCGGTCAATGCTGACCTGTTACATTGATGGCATGTCTATACTGTGTCCCATAATTCATCATCTCTGGGATATCCTCAAATCGTGACCTGTTGGAAGGTACTTGAGCACAGTAGTAGAGAAACATAGTTTTACACAATCCATGGACTGTTCTATAGATGCTAGACTGGCGTCTTCACTGACGATATCATCAGGCAGCTTCATACTATGATATCACCATACAATGGATGCTCCTCTTTGGTACCGATAGACAAGAACACACTAATGGTCGGCACTTTGCCTGCACGGTACCATGCCACAGAGATCACTAAATTAGGGCAACTCCACTCAGGCTTTGCTATGACGTAGATGTCAGTGAAATTTTTTTAAAAACTAAGTTTGATCCATATTCATTAAATAAATATTAAAACAACTTTTTTTTAGCTGAACTATTCCATTGGTGGCCAGGAAAAAGTGGGGTTATGACATTGTTCTTGGGCAATTGGAAGAGACACAATAGCTGTGATGCATTTTTTTTTCAACTCAAAAGCTTCTAAAAGCTGAAAGAATGCCAAAACAAAAGCTAAAAAATATTATTTGTGTCCTTAAAGGGAACTTGTCCCTTTAAAATGTTCCAAATTTAATATAGCATGTTATACAGCAGGAGGGGCTAAGGAGATTGATATAAAGGTTTGTTGGAAATGATTCAGTATAACTTGTATTTTATTTATTTTAATCCTTATTCTGAGCTTAAGAGTTCGGTGGGCGGTCCTAATTAGTGATTGAAAGCCATTGGTGAGCAGAGTGAAAAGGACCGCCCACTGGACTCCAAAACATAAAAAGAAATTTACAAATTGTATACACTGAATCGTAATAAAAACAAAATGATATATCAATCTGCTGAGCTCCTCTTCCTGCTCATAGAGGAGACTGAACATTTATTGCCACAGATTCCCTTTAAGTTCAAAGCTCCGCCCACTTTTCAAATTGTGGTGTAAAAAAGCCAAAAATTGCAAAAAATTTTGCCCAACTACTAACTGTGCAAAAAGTTTGCAACATTCCGCAGAGTTTTACACCAGACTTGTGGTGACAATTGGAAGAATAGGACCCCCTGTGTTTTGTCTGTAGTAGCCTCTTAAAGGGGTTGTTTTGGGGGTCAGAAAAACAAACAAACATGGCCGCCTTCTTTATGATATAGGAACCACTGACATTAGGCCATTGAGGCAGATCTGAAGTGATAGGCTAAACTTGGAGACTTTGGACCGTAGCAGCCAGAACGGCGATGATACGTTAAACTCTTAGGTGTGGTGCTTTATTATTATTTTTTATCTGGAGCCAAGCAGCCATGTTTTTTCTTTTTTTTAACCCTGTACTTGCCCTTTAAAGGGACACTGTCACCTGAATTTGGAGGGAACAATCTTCAGCCATGGAGGCGGGGTTTTTGATTCACCCTTTCCTTACCCGCTGGCTGCATGCTGGCTGCAATATTGGATTGAAGTTCATTCTCTGTCCTCCGTAGTACACGCCTGTACACGCAATCTTGCCTTGTGCAGGCGTGTACTATAGAGGACAGAGAATGAACTTCAATCCAATATTGCAGCCAGCATGCAGCCAGCGGGTAAGGAAAGGGTGAATCAAAAACCCCAAAACCCTGCCTCCATGGCTGAAGATTGTTCCCTCCAAATTCAGGTGACAGTGTCCCTTTAAATGCATACTTTTTTTTATTGTGCTTTTTAGTGTATCGGATTATATTCTTTTTTTCGGTTCTAAAAGAACTTTATATTTACAAAATAATTATAGAAAGGAAATAAAAGTTGCCTTGTGTCCTCATATCTTAATATCTGACGAAGGGGACGGCTTGTCCATTGGCTGTAATTAGTACATATGGTCCAGCTGTGATGGAAGAGCCGAACACTTCTAACTTGTTATTAATTAGCCTCATTAAAATGCAAGTACGGCCGCAATGCTCGGTAAACAATGCCGTCTGTCACAGACGTATCACTTGACGGGAAATAATAAAAAAAGCGGACGTGAAGACTTTTGGAGGAGAATTCGGTAACTACTGGTTAACATTTGACTGACATCAAGGACGGACGCGGAGAGCTGAGAGCGGCAAAGCAATTCCTCTCACATCATTTCGGAATATGCCGACATTAGGTCAAAGGTTGACAGGCAAATGACAGGCCTTCCTCCACCGCCGCAGTGCCACAGCGGGAGGACGTCAAGGAAAATTTCTCAGGCCCCCTTGCAATTTTTTGTAATTTTTTTTTTAACATGTCCACTCTGTTTTCCTTTCCCGTCTCATACATTGGGACGAATTGGCATTTTTATGATTAATGTCTGAGCCCATCACCCACATTGCTGCTGCTCTAGAAAGAAGTCTACAAAATCCCCCAGGGCCATAATGAAACAATGAAGCTCCGATTATACAAAGCTTAGGACGGACAACACCTTAGATATATATATATAGTAGTCAGGAGCACCGCCATCGCCGCCTGGATGGTCCTGGGACACATGCATAATGCAGCTCAGTAACAGGGAGCATTGTAGGACAAGTCCGTTACTTATTCTACGCTAATGATCATGCGGAGGGAGCGCGGTGCTGCCCCTACCCCAAAGTGATAGCAAAACGCTGAAAGGTCTCATTCGGAGACTTCTCGAGACATCAACAGCAGTGACGGGAATGTAATAATGTACTAAACTGTCATATCGTATACTAAATCTATACTATCTATTATCTACCATCTATCTATCTATCTATTATCTATTATCTATCCATCTATCATCTATCTATCTATCATCTATCTATCTATCTATCTATCTATCTATCTATCATCTATCTATCTATCATCTATCTATTATCTATCTATCTATCATCTATCTATCTATCCATCTATCATCTATCTATCTATCTATCATCTATCATTTATCTATTCTTCTATCCTTCTATCTATCTATTATCTATCGATCTATCTATCATCTATCTATCTACTTTTATCTATCTATTATCTATCTATCATCTATCTATCTGTCTATCTATCTACTTTTATCTATCTATTATCTATCTATCTATCTATCTATCTATCTATCTATCTATCTATCTCTTCCTGCAGTCGACACCAGCATGTGTACTAGCAGGACATGCGGCGCTGTCGCAGTCATGTGATCATCACATGGTCCTGGTTAAATACCTGGACATGTGAGACAGTCAGTGTGGTATGTTGGGAGAGGAGGTACTCCCACGGAGCTCCAAGCAGGAGCAGAGGACATTGCCAGAGAAAAGCACTCTGTTATACTTTATTTATTTTGTTTTCCGTTAAGCCAGAAAGGTTCTGTTTTTGTTTTCTGAACCCTGCCTTCGTATATGCTGACTTCAATAAACCAGCAGATGCTTCACCACCAAAGTGTTCCTGTGTCTACCTGGAGAAGCAGCGAAGTGTGGCAACCGCTCACACGTGGTGTTTTGAGTGCGGGCAGCATTCCAGGAACAAGCATGGAGGCGCTTGTGAAGCATTTCGTCCGAGTACAGCAGCAACATCAGCTCGCCAGTCAGCAACAGCAAGCGGTGCAGCAAGAGACGAATAAGCTGTTAACACAGCAGCTTCAGCACCAACTGCAGCAGCGACAGCAGCAGGAGGCGCTAACACTGCAAATGGAGCTCCTCGCAGAGGCGGTTCGTGTAAAGCTGGCAGTCTCCTCTCCGTCTTCAGGTCACAGCCAGAAAGCAGTAAGATGAGCCTTACAGAAAATGACCCCGGGGGATTATATGGAAGCCTTTTTGACTGTGTTTGAGCGGGTAGAGGAGCGTGAGAGGCTACCATCAGAGCAGTCGGTAGAAGTGCTGGCCCCCTATTTGACTGGTGAACCCCAAAAGGTGTATTACGACTTAGCCCTACAGGATGCCAAAGAGTATGACAAATTAAAAAATGAAATTCTGGCCTGGGAGTGTTTTTGGTTCTGGGAGTGACAATGTTGGTAAGGGCTCAGCAAGTCCACCACTGGGCATATGCTGGCGACAAACCCCCATGCTCCCAGATGTTTGATCTGTTGCACCTGGTTCAAAAGTGGCTGCAGCCAGAGACTTCCAATCTGGCCCAAATGGTTGAGCGTGTGGTGATGGACATGTTCGTCTACTCCCTCCTCAGGCAAATACAGACCTGGATTGCCCAGTGCAACCCCCAGAATGCAGATGACTTGGTCGGCCTGGGTGAGAGATAGCAGGTTGTGGTGAAATCCCTTGGGAAACCAGACCTCGCTACCTCCCCATACTGGGATACCCAAAAGAGGGTGGGCTCAACACGTAGGGTGGCTAGACCCACAACTGGGGGGCATCCCAATCCTGCTGAGGGGTCACCTAAGCCTGCTATGAAGGATGTGGACTGTTGGCGGTGTCACAATCCTGGACACATCACCGCCCGGTGTCATATGCCCTCTGAGCCTATGGACTGTAGTTTAGGCCGGAGCTGCTCCAAGTATGCCTATCCAGCCTGCAGTGTGGACTGTCAACCCGACGGGGGACCCCAGTCGTGTGCCGTGTCCGTCAATGAGGTAATGCTTCTAGGACTGTTTGGTGACCCTAATCAGTACTGCACTACCCCTCCAGTTAATCCCTAATAAGTTTGTGGGCGTCCGCTGCATACACGGAGATGCCAAGGACTATCCTGTAGCCCGCGTAACCATGGGAACAGACTGTGGTGACAGAACCCATGAGGTTGGGGTAGTAAAGGACTTAATTCATGCTGTCATCCTGGGGCAGGATTGTTCTCTATTTTGGAACTTGTGGGAAAAGGGGGCTTCGCAGAGTGTACCTGTCAAAAGCCAGGCCACTCTGGAGGAGGATCCAACAAAATTAAAGATGGGGGAGTATCCCTTAGGTGTCCTTGCAGGAGAGGAAGACAAGTTGGTGGCAGAGGAACCCAGCTTCCCTGACTTAGAGGTGCACGAAGAGAACTTTGGGACTGCTCAACTTCGAGACCTTACGTTAAAGGGAGCTTTTGATAATGTCACTGTATGTAATGGGATTGCTCAAGAGCCGGGGGCTGACACAAGGTTCCCTCATTTAGTGGTCAATGGCGAGTTGTTGTATCGGGTGACCAAATTGAGGGGGGAGAGATACAGTAGTCAAGCAGCTGTTAGTTCCAGGACCTTACCGGCAAAGAATGTTAGGCATGTTAGGCATGGCCCATTTGCATGTTTTGGGGGGACATCTAGGGGTAGAGAAAACTCAGGAGAGAGTGTTACAGAGGTTCTTTTGGCCAGGGTGTTTGTTACCGAGAGATCCTAAATTATTGTAGATCCTGCCCCACCTGTCAGATAACTGCTCCTGCTTCTCACTTCCGAAGCCCCTTAGTCCCATTGCCTGTAATAAAAATCCTTGAGAGGATTGCGGTGGACGGGGTAGGTCCCCTAGTTAAATCTGCACGCGGCTATCAATACACCCTAGTGATCATGGACTACGTGACATGGTACCCAGAAGCGGAGCCACTGAGGAACTCTTTGGCTAAGAGCATTGACCAGGATCTTGTCCATATCTTTACCTGGACCAGTTTACCTAAGGAGATTTTGACGAACCATGGTGCCCCTTTCATGAGCAAAGTGATGCGGGAGCTGTGTCGAGTCCTCCAGATTGCCCAGTTGCAGATCTCAGTCTACCATCCGCAGACCGATGGCCTGGTGGAGTGCTTCAATAAGACCTTGAAGGCCATGCTCAAGAGGGTCATTGAGAAGGACGGTCGAGACTGGGACTATCTGTCTTGTTCCTGCTCTTTTCCATCAGAGAAGTCCCTCAAGCCTCTACTGGTTTATTACCATTTGAGCTCCTGTACGGCCGACATCCATGAGGACTCCTGGACATCGCCAAAGAAACCTGGGAGGCCCAGGTCACGCCACACTGGAGTGTCGTTAACCCCTTAAGCCCCGAGGGTGGTTTGCACGTTAATGACCGGGCCAATTTTTACAATTCTGACCACTGTCCCTTTATGAGATTTATAACTCTGGAACGCTTCAACGGATCTTGGCGATTCTGACATTGTTTTCTCATGACGTATTGTACTTCATGTTAGTGGTAAAATTTATTTGATATAATTTGCGTTTATTTGAGAAAAAAATGGAAATTTGGCGAAAATTTCGCAATTTTCCAACTTTGAATTTTTATACCCTTAAATCACAGAGATATGTAATGCAAAATACTTAATAACTAACATTTCCCACATGTCTACTTTACATCAGCACAATTTTGGAACCAAAATTTTTTTTTGTTAGGGAGTTATAAGGGTTAAAAGTTGACCAGCAATTTTTCATTTTTACAACACCATTTTTTTTTAGGGACCACATCTCATTTGAAGTCATTTTGAGGGGTCTATATGATAGAAAATACCCAAGTGTGACACCATTCTAAAAACTGCACCCCTCAAGGTGCTCAAAACCACATTCAAGAAGTTTATTAACCCTTCAGGTGTTTTACAGGAATTTTTGGAATGTTTAAATAAAAATGAACATTTAACTTTTTTTCACACAAAATTTATTTCAGCTCCAATTTGTTTTTTTTTTTACCAAGGGTAACAGGAGAAAATGGACCCCAAAAGTTGTTGTACAATTTGTCCTGAGTACGTTGATACCCCATATGTGGGGATAAACCACTGTTTGGGCGCATGGCAGAGCTCGGAAGGAAAGGAGCGCCATTTGACTTTTCAATGCAAAATTGACTGGAATTGAGATGGGACACCATGTTGCGTTTGGAGAGCCCCTGATGTGCCTAAACATTGAAACCCCCCACAAGTGACACCATTTTGGAAAGTAGACCCCTTGAGGAACTTATCTAGATGTGTGGTGAGCACTTTGACCCAACAAGTGCTTCATAGAAGTTTATAATGCAGAGCCGTAAAAATAAAAAATCATATTTTTTCACAAAAATGATCTTTTTGCCCCCAATTTTTTATTTTCCCAAGGGTAAGAGAAGAAACTAGACCACAAAAGTTGTTGTGCAATTTGTCCTGAGTATGCTGATACCCCATATGTGGGTGTAAACCATTGTTTGGGCGCATGGCAGAGCTCGGAAGGGAAGGAGCGCCATTTGACTTTTCAATGCAAAATTGACTGGAATTGAGATGGGACGCCATGTTGCGTTTGGAGAGCCCCTGATGTGCCTAAACATTGAACCCCCCACAAGTGACACCATTTTGGAAAGTAGACCCCTTGAGGAACTTATCTAGAGGTGTGGTGAGCACTTTGACCCAACAAGTGCTTCATAGAAGATTATAATGCAGAGCCATAAAAATAAAAAATCATATTTTTTCACAAAAATGATCTTTTTGACCCCAATTTTTTATTTTCCCAAGGGTAAGAGAAGAAATTAGACACACAAAAGTTGTTGTGCAATTTGTCCTGAGTACGCTGATACCCCATATGTGGGTGTAAACCATTGTTTGGGCGCATGGCAGAGCTCGGAAGGGAAGGAGCGCCATTTGACTTTTCAATACAAAATTGACTGGAATTGAGATGAGACGCCATGTTGCGTTTGGAGAGCCCCTGATGTGCCTAAACATTGAAACCACCCACAAGTGACACTATTTTGGAAAGTAGACCCCCTAAAGAACTTATCTAGATGTGTTTTGAGAGCTTTGAGCCCCCAGTGTTTCACTACAGTTTAGAACGCAGAGCCGTGAAAATAAAAATTCTTTTTTTTTTTTCACAAAAATGATTTTTTAGTCCCTAGTTTTGTATTTTCACAAGGGTAACAGGATAAATTGGACCACAAAAGTTGTTGTCCAATTTGTCCTGAGTACGCTGATACCCCATATGTGGGGGGGAAGCACTGTTTGGGCGCATGGCAGAGCTCGGAAGGGAAGGAGCGCCATTTGGAATACAGACTTAGATGGATTGGTCTGCAGGCATCACGTTGCATTTGCAGAGCCCCTGATGTCCCCAAACAGTAGAAACCCCCCACAAGTGACCCCATATTGGAAACTAGACCCCCCAAGGAACTTATCTAGATGTGTTGTGAGAATTTTGAACCCCCAAGTGTTTCACTACAGTTTATAACGCAGAGCCGTGAAAATAATTTTTTTTTTCACAAAAATGATATTTCAGACCCCAGTTTTGTATTTTCACAAGGGTAACAGGATAAATTGGACCCCAAAAGTTGTTGTCCAATTTGTCCTGAGTACGCTGATACCCCATATGTGGGTGTAAACCATTGTTTGGGCGCATGGCAGAGCTCGGAAGGGAAGGAGCGCCATTTGACTTTTCAATACAAAATTGACTGGAATTGAGATGAGACGCCATGTTGCGTTTGGAGAGCCCCTGATGTGCCTAAACATTGAAACCACCCACAAGTGACACTATTTTGGAAAGTAGACCCCCTAAAGAACTTATCTAGATGTGTTTTGAGAGCTTTGAGCCCCCAGTGTTTCACTACAGTTTAGAACGCAGAGCCGTGAAAATAAAAATTCTTTTTTTTTTTTCACAAAAATGATTTTTTAGTCCCTAGTTTTGTATTTTCACAAGGGTAACAGGATAAATTGGACCACAAAAGTTGTTGTCCAATTTGTCCTGAGTACGCTGATACCCCATATGTGGGGGGGAAGCACTGTTTGGGCGCATGGCAGAGCTCGGAAGGGAAGGAGCGCCATTTGGAATACAGACTTAGATGGATTGGTCTACAGGCGTCACGTTGCATTTGCAGAACCCCTGATGTACCTAAACAGTAGAAACCCCCAAGTGACCCCATATTGGAAACTAGACCCCCCAAGGAACTTATCTAGATGTGTTGTGAGAACTTTGAACCCCCAAGTGTTTCACTGCAGTTTACAACGCAGAGCCGCGAAAATAAAAAAAATCTTATTTTTCCCACAAAAATGATTTTTAGCCCCCCACATTTTTATTTTCCCAAGGATAACTAGAGAATTTGGACCCCAAAAGTTGTTATCCAATGCGTCCTGAGTACGCTGATACCCCATATGTTGGGGTAAACCCCTGTTTGGGCGCACCGGAGAGCTCGGAAGGGAAGGAGCACTGTTTTACTTTTTCAACGCAGAATTGGCTGGAATTGAGATTGGACGCCATGTCGCGTTTGGAGAGCCCCTGATGTGCCTGAATAGTGGAAACTCCCCAATTCTACCTGAAACCCTAATTCAACAACACCCCTACCCCTAATCCCAACGGTAACCCTAACCACACCCCTAACCCTGACACACCCCTAATTCTAATCCCAACCCTAATCCCAACCGTAAATATAATCCATACCCTAACCCTAACTTTAGCCCCAACCCTAACCCTAACTTTAGCCCCAACCCTAACCCTTAACTTTAGCCCCAACCCTAACCCTAACTTTAGCCCCAACCCTAACCCTAACTTTAGCTCTGAACCCTAACCCCAACCCTAGCCCCAACCCTAACCCCAACCCTAGCCCCAACCCTAACCCTAGCCCTAACCCCAGCCCCAACCCTAGCCCCAACCCTAGCCCCAACCCTAGCCCTAACCCTAGCCCTAACCCTAGCCCTAACCCTAACCCTGATGGGAAAATGGAAATAAATACATTTTTTTAATTTTATTATTTTTCCCTAACTAAGGGGGTGATGAAGGGGGGTTTGATTTACTTTTATAGCATTCTTTATATCGGATTTTTATGATTGGCAGCTGTCACACACTAAAAGACGCTTTTTTATAGCAAAAAAGTTTTTGCGTCTCCATATTCTGAGACCTATAATTTTTCCATATTTTGGTCCACAGAGTCATCTGAGGTCTTGTTTTTTGCGGGACGAGTTGACGTTTTTATTGGTAACATTTTTGGACACGTGACAGTTTTTGATCACTTTTTATTCCGATTTTTGTGAGGCAGAATGACCAAAAACCAGCTATTCATGAATTTCTTTTGGGGGAGGCATTTATACCGTTCCGCGTTTGGTAAAATTGATAAAGCAGTTTTATTCTTTGGGTCAGTACGATTACAGCGATATCTCATTTATATCATTTTTTTTATGTTTTGGCGCTTTTATACGATAAAAGCTATTTTATAGAAAAAATAATTATTTTGGCATCGCTTTATTCTCAGGACTATAACTTTTTTATTTTTTTGCTTATTATGCTTTGTGGAGGCTCGTTTTTTGTGGGACAAGATGACGTTTTCAGCGATACCATGGTTATTTACATCCGTCTTTTTGATTGCGTGTTATTCCACTTTTTGTTCGGCGGTATGATAATAAAGCGCTGTTTTTTGGCTCGTTTTTTTTTTTTTCTTACGGTGTTCACTGAAGGGGTTAACTAGTGGGACAGTTTTATAGGATGGGTCGTTACGGACGCGGCGATACTAAATATGTGTACTTTTATTGTTTTGTTTTTTTTAGATAAAGAAATGTATTTATGGGAATTTATTTATTTAGTAATTTTTTTTTTTTTTTTTTTACACATGTCCCGGGGGACATCACAGATCGCCGATCTCACAGTTTGCATAGCACTCTGTGAGATCGGCGATCTCACTCATCGCTGCAGGCTTACAGAGCTGCAGCTGCAGCCTGCTCCTGACCCGGAAGTACTCCCTGCAGGACCCGGATGCAGCCCTGCGGCCATTTTGGATCCGGAGACTGCAGAGAGAAGACGCTCGGTACAAGGTGAGCACATCACCTTGTACCGATCGTCTCAGGGAAGCCCCCTCCCTGCGCGATGCTTCCCTGTACCGCCGGCACACCACGATCATGTTTGATCGCGGTGTGCCGGGGGTTAATGTGCCGGGAGCGGTCCGTGACCGCTCCTGGCACATAGTGCCGGATGTCAGCTGCGATAGTCAGCTGACACCCGGCCGAGATCGGCCGCGCTCCCCCCGTGAGCGCGGCCGATCGCTGTGACGTACTATCCCGTCGGTGGGAATTAAGGCCCACCCCACCTCGACGGGATAGTACGTCATATGGGATTAAGGGGTTAAGCATGTCGCCCAGCTGCAGGAGATGATGGCTCACGTATTGCCCATCGTAAAGGAACATCTTCTCCAAGCACAGGAGACCCAAGCAAGGGTATGCAACTGATCAGCAAGGCTAAGGCAATTCCAGCCTGGGGACCACATGCTAGTACTTATCACCACAGTGGAGAGCAAGTTCCTGGTCAAGTTGCAAGGCCCGTAGGAGGTGGTGAAAAAGCTTGCGTACATGAATTACAAGGTACAACATCCCAGTCGCAGGAAGTTGCACCAGGTATTCCATGTGAACTTGCTTAAACCATGGCGGGACCGAGAACCATTGGAAACTCCTTGCCTGTGGTCCCGGCCCAAAGCTAAGGTGGAGGAAGTCGTGATTGCTGAGATGCTAACACCGGCCCAAAAGCAACAATGTCAAGAACAGCTGCAGCAGAACCACGACCTGTTCTCGGAGGTGCCAGGGCACACACAGTTCATGGAACACAACATCCTAACAAAGCGGCATGTAAGGGTAAATCTCAAACCCTACAGAATCCCAGAACCACATCAGGAGATCATCTCTAAAGAGGTGAAGAGAATGCTGGACCTTGGAGTGATAGAGGAATCAAGAAGTGGCTGGTCAAGTCCCATCGTCCTTGTACTGAAGCCCAATGGTGAGTGGCGGTTTTGTAACAATTACCGCAGGCGCAATGATGTGTCTAGATTTGATGCATACCCGATGCCCCATATGGATGAACTCACTGAGCGACTGGGTCCCGCAAGGTACATCACAACCCGATGAATGGGTACTGGCAGATCCCTATGTCCCAGAGCCAAGGAGAAGATGGCCTTCTCGACGCCCGATGGGTGTTTTCAGTACAACAGAATGCCTTTCGGACTGCGGGAGCCACAGCTACCTTCCACAGGGCGATGGATCAAATTCTGGCTCTGCACAAGAAACATGCCTCAGCCTACTTGGATGACATAGTCATTTTCAGTCCTGACTGGAGTTCGCATCTGCCAAAGGTACAGGCGATCCTCGATGCGTTGAGGAAAGTGGGATTCACCATAAATCCCAACAAGTGTGCAATAGGGAATGAAGAGGCCAGGTAATTGGGCTACATCATCAGGAGAGGCGAGATCAAAGCCCCAGCTGAATAAGAGAGAGGCAATTCAGAAGTGGCCACAGCCGCTCTCCAAGAAGCAAAAGAGGGCGTTTCACGATGGTGAAATGTACTCCTGACACAGAGATGGCATTTCAAGAGCTCAAGTGGTTTCTGTGTAATCATCCGGTTCTGGTCGCACCAGACTTTAGCAAAGAATTTGTGGTCCAGACCGATGCTTCAGAGGTTGGGTAAATGTCTCAAGAGATAAATGGAGAAGAGCATCCCATCCTATGCCTGAGCTGGAAACTCTGATCTTGTGAGAAAAATTACACCATAATGGAGAAGGAGTGTTTGGCTATAAAGTGGGCCATCAACACCCTGAAGTACTACTTGCTAGGTCGTAGGTTTAAGTTAGTGTCAGACCATGCACCTCTGAGATAGTTAAGAGAGAAAAAGGGTAAGAAAGCCAGGTTGACTAGGTGGTTCTTAGCCTTCAAGACTTCACTTTTCACGTAGAGCATAGGCCAGGGACCAGCGGATGCTCTCTCCCGAATTCCTTGCTTAGTGTCTGAAGGTGCCAAAACCCCCGGCTTTGGGCAGGGGGGAATATGTGACAGGGTCACTGGCACAGTGTACAAGGGGAGATATGTCAAAATAAATATATAGAGCGCACTACCGATATCCGCTAGTATCAAACGCCAATCGGGGTGCAGACAAGCGGCCAAAAAATGAATACGACAACCAAAACAATATACGAATAGAATTTTTATTAGCAAATAAATAATAATAAAATAAATAAAAATTCTATTCGTATATTGTTCTATTTATTACTTACTAGCCTTGTGGTGTGCATTCTTATGAGCGGCTTCTTTCTCTTTTGGTTGTCGCAAGGGGAGATATGTGTCACTGCGCATGTTGGCGTCAGTGGTATGAAACCAGGATATTTTTCCTCCAGCACACTAAGTGTCGGGAGGGTTAAAGTAAGCTGCATACATGGGCTGGTTTTATGTAAGCACTCATAGAGTGGGAGGGAGAGTGCTCACCATATCTCTTCCTGCAGCCAACACCGGCATGTGTACTAGCAGGACCTGCGATGATGTCACAGTCATGTGATCATCACCTGGACATGTGAACAGTCGGTGTGGTATGTTGGGAGAGGAGGTACTCCCACGGAGCTCCAAGGAGGAATGGAGGACATTGCCAGAGAAAAGGACTCTGTTATACTTTATTTGTTTTGTTTTCCGTTACGCCAGGAAGGCTCTGCTTTTGTTTCCTGAACCCTGCTTTCATATATGCTGACTTCAATAAACCAGCAGATGCTTCACCACCAAAGTGTTCCTGTGTCTACATGAGGAAGCAGCTGAGCATGTCAACCCTTCACACTATCTATCTATTATCTATCTATCTATCTATCTATTATCTATCTATTAACTATCTATCTATCCATCTATTATCTTTCTATCTATCTATCTATCTATCTATCTATCTATCTCTTTATATTATCTATCTCAATCCCATCCATTTAGTCGTATATGTATTTGGAGTCCTGTCAGCTTTTTTTGGAACTTATCAATCCATCTTTCTATGTATATTTGTATTTATCTTTTTGTTTGTCTTTCCATTTCTCCATCTTTTTATCTATATTCTTTTCCTAGCATGTATTGAACATTAAATGCAGCAGCTATTCTCATTATGACTTAGTATAACCCAGTCTTTGCTGCTGTCCGTGGTCCTGAAATCTACATGGAGGTATTTTCAGAGTAACTTTTGTTGGGAGCAGCAGATGAATCTGACTATAAATTAGAGGGCTCCACATATGTCTGAGACACCATCAGATAGGGCACTTCACAATACTATATATAACTAATCCCACACAAATACTGGTGGGAAGAAAGAAGAGATCCCATATTAAAAACCAATGTTTATTAATAAAATTTAAAATAGTAAACAATAAAAAAGCAAAATAACCGTAGGGGACACCAAAAGACAAGGAAAAACACAAGTGGTCCGTTCTCAGATAATGCCAGTAGGTATTACACTTCAGAGTATTAGAATAAAGATATTCACGCAGTGGTAAATAACGTATAATATAATATGAATACCGCTTCCAGATCCCCACTTATCCACCATAAGACAATCTCACAATCACTAGCACAGTGGCTTTGTTATAGAGTATCCGTGGTGATAGAAAATCCGGAGCTGACCGCACTGAAGTAACTAGACTGACCAGAAATATCCATAGCTGCAAAGAGAGGTGGTATTACCTTGTGCCAATGGCGTCCCCTCACCCCGACGCGCGTTTCGCCTCCAGCTTCTTCCTACGGTTATTTTGCTTTTTTTATTGTTTACTATTTTAAATTTTATTAATAAACATTGGTTTTTAATATGGGATCTCTTCTTTCTTCCCACCAGTATTTGTGTGGGATTAGTTATATATAAATTAGAGGGGTTGTATGAGATCAGAAAAAGTAAACTGCGCTTTTTTCTCACAAACAGCAGCACTTTTGCTCATGGGCACGTCTGATATTGCAGCTCATCTCCAGTCGAATGAATAACTGCAAAACCAGAAACTGCTCACAGAGAAGAGGCAACAAATGGATGCAAATCTGTACTGGGCAACAGCAACTCTGATGCACTTTGGTATTGAGCTTTGAACAAGCCACAATGCAGATGTGAACAGAGCTCAGTAGTTTATTGCATACTGTTGATACATTGCAATCAATGGCAAGAGTGTATGTAGGAAACTCCTGAGCTCCCTCTAGTGGTGACTGTAAGGGATTGTATGAAGAAATGAATCTGAGATAGAATTTGGGATTTTAATATTTATTTATGTTAACTATTTTTTAATCATAAAAACTAGACACTGTATAATGGCAGATCAACTTTAGGAAAATGTAGCTATATTGTCTCAAGATGCCTCATGGTTCAATGTATCGAGAACATTTTTATAATTTTTTACTTTCTTTATGGCAAATGCTTTTAATAAATGTGGTGCTAATTGAGACTTTTTTATGCTTTTTGTCGTTTACAATGTTTTATTAATAAATATCAATTTCTGTGATTAAAAAACATGTTCTAAACTTTGTTAAAAAGTTCTCTAAAAAAATTTATCTTTAATGTTTTTGGAAAAAAATGTTGTCGAAAGTCTATTTATTTTTTATCTGCCATGTGCACAATATTTTTATAGTCCTGGACAGGTTTGCTGTAAGAATGCATCAACTGCTGCTGCGACCTTCTACCTCCCTCCCCGCCGCCTGCTGACACTTCCAGCCTATATTTCCGTCTTGCTTCACCTCGGGAAACCCACGGCTAATTTCATTATATTGTACAGAAAAATGCAAATGAAGGCCGACAGCTGGCACTTTCCTTGTGGCTGGGAGAGTTTGAGGGGTCTGAGGCCCACCTCATCCGAGGGTCTAATACCCTATTGCTTAGACAGGCCCCAGTGGGGAGAGAGTGAAGGCAGCAGGAACAGATGGCAGCCAAGGTAGGAAAAATGGAGACGCTAGGTGTATTTTTGTTTTCCTAGTGACCGCATGACGTCCGTCACCTGCATAGACATTAATGGTGGCACTGGGCTGTTTTGTTTTTTTTAACGTAAGTAACATACAAATTGTGTTTTGCTGCAGAAATAATTTTTTTTTTAAATTAATTAAACAAAATAAAGTTTTTGAAACACATAGAACAAATGCGTAAAACAAATGGATTAAACAGATAGAATAAATGAGATACGCATTTACAAAGAAAGACGTCAATGAACTTTTTATTTTAAAAAAATTAACGTTTTACGAATTAAAATTCCTATTATAAAATAAAGAAATATCTTAAAATAAATAAACTCAAAAAATCTGTAAAACTGGAAAAATAGGTAAGAAAAATGAATAAGTGATGATGATGATGATGATGATGATGATGATGATGATGAAAAGAAGAAGAAAAGGAGCAAGAAGGTTAGGATGAAAAAGAGGAACAAAAAAAAAGAAGAGGAAAAAAAATAGGAAAAAGAGAAGAGGAAGAAGAAGAAAGCAAGGAAAATGAAGAGGAAGAGGGAAAAATGAAAAAGAAAGGCAATAAAAAAAGAAGGAGAGGAACAAGAAGAGAAAGAAAGAAGAAAAGGAAGAAGAGAAAGAGAAGAAGAAAGCAAGGAAGATGAAGAGGAAGAGGAAAAATGAAGAAGAAAGGCAAGAAGAGGAGGAAGAAAAAGAGAAAAGGGGAAAAGAAGCAAGAAGGGGAAGAAGAAAAAGAGGAAGAGAAAAAAAGAAGAGGAAAAATAGGAAAAGGAGAAGAGAGAGAAGAAAGCAAGGAAAATGAAGAGGAAGAGGAAAAAATGAAAAAGAAAGGCAAGAAGTGGAAGAAAGAGAGGAAGAAGTTGAGAAAAAAAGAAGAAGTAAAGGAAGAAGAGAAAGAAGAAAGCAGGGAAAATGAAGAGCAAGAGGAAAAATGAAGAAGAAAGGCAAAAAGAGGAGGAAGAAAAAGAGAAAAGAAGAAGAAAAGGAGCAACAAGGGGAAGAAGAAAAAAAATGAGAAAAATAGGAAAAGGAGAAGAGGAAGAAGAAAGCAAGGAAGAGAAAAAAATGAAAAAGAAAGGCAAGAAGAGGAAGACAGAGAGAAAGAAGATGAGAAAAAAAGAAGAAAAGGAAGTAGAGGGAGGAGAGAAAAAGAAGAAAACAAGGAAAATGAAGAGGAAACAGAAGAATAAAGGGAAGAAGAGGAAAAAAGAAGAAAAGGCAGAAGAGCAAGAAGCGAAGGAAGAAGAAGAGAATAGTAATCAGAAAGTTGCCTGCAAAGAATGAATAAATGAGGCTGAGTGTTCAGTCCCTATAAATGTTAGGGTTGTTCTCCTGACCGGGCGGTCTGAGGTTTGCTCCGCCACCTTGCCTGTTCTTAGAAGAGCTCGTTATTTGACCCTACATAAAATGGCTGGTGACACATAAAAGATAAGATGTCCGGAGGCATTCTGCTCCCTCCATGTGATTGTTACCCGCATCATACTTCTTTGGCACCAGCGTTCCCATAGGCGGATATGTGAAGCGGCCTGCTGCTGTAATGCCTGTCTTCTGGGAGTGATACAGTTCAGGTTACAACTTGCTGACTGTTTCCTTTTACTTTTTACTGCTTCATCAGAATGTTACCATCAACAGATGTTCAGAAACGTGTGCAATTTTTGGTTGAACCATGGGTTAAAAAAATTAAACAAACTGGACAACACGTACAAATGATCTGTCCTAAAGGGTATACTAACCGCACTAGCTTAAAGGGGTTGGGTGACGTTCCCTAAAGTTTCAGACGCTCTTTTGACTTACAGGAATCCTGAGAAGAAACCCTTCTCCATGGATGGCACTGGTGGACACGGCCATCATCTGGGGGATGACACCACTCAGGACTGTTTCCTGGGGCCGGACTGAATGCTGCATATGGCGCCGTCACTATGGCAGATGCCATTTACAGTATTTCTTAGTCGGCCATTTTTTTTTTTTGAATGTCTGATATGCAATGGTTGAGCACAGCCGATCATCTGGAATACCAGGAAACGATAGAGGAGTTGCTTTGATGAAACTAAGGCAACCGATGAGGCCATACGGAGCGTAACAGCTTTTCCAGCACCGGGCTGGCGGCCACCAATGAATCTTATTATTACTTAAAAAGGAACATCACTTAGATATTATATATTGGCTATACAGTCTATATAACTTTGCCATACATGTCTAAAACGACTCTGCTTCTTTAACACGTTCCTGGATAAAATAATTTCTTTAAACAGGACCAATCAGCAAGCCAAAAGTACCCAGGCTTTGCTCTCATTGTATTCCCACTGCTCCCCTGAGTATTCCGCTCTTTTTTTGTTATTTATATCGCCATACAGTTTTAGAGATATGAGCCTTTTTATTTAGTGCTAGTTTTTATTATATTGACAAATAGGGCGTGGCTTACTGGATCCTCTGGGGCGTGGCTTACTGGATCTTCTGGGGCGTGGCTTACTGGATCCTCTGGGGCGTGTCTTTAGACTGCATTTCACAATTACCATTGGCAAAGATTCTAAAAATTATCACTAAATGGAAAGGCCGATATCTCTTGAACCGTTTGGCGGATTTGTGAAAAACAAAAAGCAGAAAACTCAGGAGGGGAACAGAAATGAAATAAGAGCAAGAACTGGACACGTTTGACCCGTTGACAGGTCTGCTGTAAGGCCGGTTTTGCATCAGAAAAATATAGACACCTTTTAGGAGCTTTGCCAAGTACAAAACCAAAAACCCAGAAACATTTTTTGAGCCAAACCATATTGTGATCTTACTTCGGTTGGGCAGGAGTGGGGTACTATGGGTGGAGTTTGGACCCTAAAATGAAGCGATATTAAAGTCATATAAAATTGGGAGCGACAGGTAGGTAAGATCAGAGATAGCCAGAGATCAGGTAATGAGTAAACCTTACATTGCCGACTCAGCTCTGCTACACCTGCCTGGCGGAGGATGTGTTATGTGTAGGTAAGCAGCGCAGGGAATCCTCCGTACCAGCTCTGCGTCTGGAGTTCAGGAATCCCCGGGATTCTCCGTGCACAGTAAAGCACAAGGATGTTAGTAATAATCAGAGATAATGCAGGATTACAGGGTTTTCCAGTGAGCAGAGAATTATGCTAATTATTTTATAATAGCTTCCTGCTGACTTTTGATAGCAAAAACAAATTCATTAACAGCTTCCTGATCATGAGAGTTTCCGCACGAAGCTTCATTACTTCCGTAAATGTTTATTAGGTTTCGCAACTCAGAGAAATGCTCAGATTTTATTCTATTTACAACCAGAAGGGCAGAAAACTAATGATGGGTAATATCGGAACTGCGGGACCTCTCCTCCGGGTCCAAGAATTATTTATTATTTATTATATTATAGTACGTACACGGTGGCTGCCATTGTGTAAAAGTCCGAATGTTACCAAAGTACACATTCAAGCTCCGACTTAATTGCATTAATAATCTATTCTTCTATTTGCATGTCTAATCCTTGGAATAGATTTACATTAATTTTTTGCATTTTTGTGTTCTTTTTCATATTTAACTTTAAGTGTATCTTCTATGTGGAAACCATCAACAAGGAGGCTAACTGCTAATAGATCCTATGATGGCTTTATGGTTATTAGAGTTATGATTTATGTTATTACCACACAGATACGTGAATAGAATATTTATATTGGACATTTATGTGTATTGGAGCTGGGGCTGTGGAGTGTGAAAGTGGGAATGAGACAAGTGAAAAGCTCCAACACCTTAGGGCGGCATTATACATTACAAATACACACATAAGAAGAATAAAATGACCCATTCAAAGAGCTGTGTTAATCATTACTGTAGTATCAGAAGGACAGATAGATAGATTATAGGTATGGATAAATAGATAGATAATAGATAAATAATGGATAGATAGATAGATAGATAGATAGATAGATAAATAGATAGATAGATAATAGATGATAGACAGATAGATAGATAGATGATAGATAGATAGATAGATAGATAGATAGATAGATAGATAATAGATAGATAGATAGATAATAGATAGATAATAGATAGAAAATAGATAGATATAGATAAGTAGATAATAGATAAATAATAGATAGATAGATAATAGATAGATAATAGACAATAGATAATAGATACATATATTTGGTTGATATGTTTTTTTGCAAAAAATGTATGCTAAGCTGCTCCACCAAACGTCAAGGTATACCCATATCAGAGCAGCCCTAACTGATGTATGCAATCCCTATCTGATGTATTTAAAATCCTGATCATCTGTATATTACCTATGTGAACAGGGTTCAGAGAGGAAAAGTCCATGTGGACATGCTAAGTGGAACAGCTTTTGTGCAGATAGCCCAAGAGGAGTGGTGGGTAACTCCCTAGTCTTGTAGACACAAGAGAACAGTTATGGAAACAGGAACACATGAGCTACTTGTACAGTGAACAAGTCTGTAGGAACATGTTCACACACCACCAAGAAACTTGAAGACACAAAAGAGCATAGTAAAACCAAAAACACTCAGTTTCAAAAAAATCACAAAAAAATTACTGTGATATTTTGAAACTGAGTGTTTTTGGTTCTACTATGCTCTTTTGTGTCTTCAAGTTTCTTGGTGGTGTGTGAACATGTTCCTACAGACTTGTTCACTGTGCAAGTAGCCCATGTGTTCCTGTTTCCATAAATCTTCATGTCTGACCACAGATTCTCTATTAGATTAAGGTCTGGTCTTTGACTAGGCTACTCCAACATTTACACATTTCATCTTAAACCACTTGAGTGTTGGTTTAGCAGTATGCTTTGAGTCATTGTCTCGATGGAAGGTGAACCTCCATCCCATTCTCAAATCACTGACATACTGAAACAGCTTTTGCTCAAGAATATCCCTGTATTTTGCACCATCCATCTTCCCCTCAACTCGGACCATTTTCCCTGTCCCTGCTGTTGACAAATATCCCACAGCATGATACTGTTACCACCATGTTTCACTGTGAGGATAGTGTTCTCAGGGTGATGAGATGTGTTGGTTTGATGCCAGACATAGCTTTTATCTTGATGAACAAAAAATTACATTTTGGTCTCATCTGGCCACAGTGCATTCTTCCAATTATTTGGGGAGTCTCCCACATTTCTTTTCGGAAACTCAACACAAGCCTTACAATTATTGTGTGTAAGTAAAGGTTTTTTTTGCCCACTCTTCCAAAGGCCACCTCTATGGAGCGTATGGCTTATTGTGGTTGTATGGACAGATACTCCAATCTCTGCTTGGGAACTCTGTAGCTCCTTAAGGGTTACCTTTTGTCTCTGTGCTGCCTCTCTGATTAGTGCCTTCCATGCCCGAGCTGAGAGTTTTGGTGTCCGGCTCTATCTTCGCAGGTTTGTTGTGGTGAAATGTTTTTTCCATTGGATGGTTGTAGGTCCTGGTCCTACTGTGGCCAGTGCCTGAACCTCGTCCCCCAGTACTTGTGCGGCCAGCCTCTGAATCAGTGTCCGAGACCTGTGTGTCTGAACGTGAGCTTATCTGAGTACCCTGTATATCTGGACTGCTGCAACTAGTCTCCAAATCAGCCCTGTCTTAATATCTGTGTCAGTAACAGTTCTACCTGTGGATCCTAAACCCAGTAGTAGTCTGAATGGAGCCCAAGTCCATGTCTGCATACCTGACTTCTGTGGTGTCATGAGGGTGTCACTTCCTCCTGAAGGCCTGGAGTTAAATGATCATGTCGGGTAATGAATCACAGGTCTTCTTTTGAGATGGTGTGAATCATGACCTATTTTAAATAGATTGGGTTTCCTTTGGTGTTGAGAGGGTTAAGGATTATTTCCATGCTGGCTGAGACCAGCCTGGTTGTTCTCAGCTACAACTACTTATCATTTACTCCCTCTGTATATACTGGCTCTGGGCGTTTAGTCCCTGCCGGTGAAAGATTCATCTTCCTGTGCTGAGTGCTAAAGTTAAGTGGTTGGAGATGTAGTAGTGATCTCTAGTTGCTGCAGTGCATGTGTGTTTATCTCTTGGCCCTATTCTCATTTAGTTTATTCCTCCCTGTCCCTATCCTCCTCCCTATTGTTGATTTGATAGAGGTTTTCTGTTATCCCTATTTTGTCTTTGTGTCTTGTTTACCTCACTTTTCTGTCCCATGCCTCATGGGGTGGGGGATAGGGACAAATTAGGGTTTAACAGAAGCATTTCAAGGTCAGACACCCAGGCCTCTCTAACCTCAAGAGTACCCCTGGGACAGAGATAGTTAGGGTCCCAGTTATAGGAACAGTTTGAGGCCCCTCTCCTATTTCGAAGACCATCACAGCATGACATGAGGTCATCAGCTGCAGTACCAGGAACTGCCGAGGAGTAATACCCGGCGGCTACCTGCAACCAAGCCTGACTCCACCATACGGAACTCTGTTGAACACCTGGTAGCTGCTTAGCTATGCCCTCCTAACTAAGCTTGGCCAGGTTACTCAGTGGGACCATGACTCTATGTGTGTCGCCTGCATGAGTAATAATAATAATGTATTTGATGGTGCTTTGGGGAACCATCAGAGATTGGG